>NC_080019.1:113923743-114226773 GCF_030020395.1 Manis pentadactyla
CATTGTTAGTGTATAAGAATGCCACAGATGTCTGTGTATTAATTTTGTATCCTGCAACTTTGCTGAATTCAGATATTAGATCTAGTAGTTTTGGACTGGATTCTTTAGGGTTTTTTATGTACAATATCATGTCATCTGCAAACAGGGACAGTTTAACTTCTTCCTTGCCAATTTGGATGCCTTTTATTTCATTGTGTTGTCTGATTGCCATGGCTAGGACCTCCAGTACTATGTTTCATAGAAGTGGGGAGAGTGGGCATCCTTGTCTTGTTCCCTATGTTAAAGGAAAAGCTTTCAGCTTCTCGCTGTTAAGTATAATGTTGGCTGTGGGTTTGTCATATATGGCCTTTATTATGTTGAGGTACTTGGCCTCTATACCCATTTTGTTGAGAGTTTTTATCATGAATGGATGTTGGACTTTGTCAAATGCTTTTCAGCATCTATGGAGATGATAATGTGGTTTTTGTCCTTATTTTTGTTGATATGGTGGATGATGTTGATGGATTTTCAAATGTTGTACCATCCTTGCATCATGGTTGCTTTTTTTACTAACTCAGCTGGTGATGAACAGGTTTCTTCCATCCAGGGCACTCTCGTATTCTTTGCTTTCTCTCTGGTTTATAACAAAGCATTGCTTTTTTTACTCTCCAGGCTTCTGTCATACTCAGGGATTTTTCCTTTCTTGGGCCTTCCCAGTAGCCTCTGGCTTTGTGCTTGCTTGATAAATTAGATCTGTTGTTACTCCTCTGCTCTTACTGAGTTCATGTCTCTCCTTCATTTTCCAAAAATACATCCTTCTGTAAGTTCTTTATTCCTACAATCTTAGCATCCTCTCTCATTACAACAATTCCAAGCCAGTGATTCATAATAAACATTTTCATTTTAAAGCCTTCTTTCTTTCCCCCATTAACTTAAACCATAATGTTTTTGAGTACGTGAACATCTCTCAATTAAATTAAAATATTTTTATTATGTAAAGTTCCAAACATATACAAAACTGGAGTTTGAACCCCATGTACCTAATGCCAATGATTAACAGTTTGCCAGTCTTTTTCATCAATTTTCCTCTTCCTTCCCTTCACAAATTGTTTTAACTACAAATTCTCCAGCTCAATTAGCATTCACACACATTCCTCTCTATCCACTAAAATCACAGCCACTGTTTGGGGAAGATCATATTGTAAACATGATCTTTAAGTCCCCTTAGCAGACAGTTTCAAATAAATTGCTACTTTCAGATTGAGCATTTGTGATGTGTTTTGTTTTTGTCAAAGTAGAGGAATAAATATGAGTGTCTGGGGTAGGGAACCTGATACATGACAGCCTGTCAAGTAGCAGTCAAGGATTCTGGCTCTAATATTGTGACATGCATCAGATCACCTTCATTCCCTTTCTATGAAAATAATGACATTGGATTAAATGGTTTAAGTGTCTTAGCTCTAAGTATTCAATAATTGAACATTTAATGTAGGTTTGAGTTGAATTTTTCTTTATTTAGCATCTTAGCAAAATTCAGCATATGGATTTAGCCTCAAATAGGAAATCTAGATGATTGTTAGAAGGATGTGAATTTCTACTTTATCCATTATAAAAAACCTTTCCTCTCCAGAATAAAAGAATGCAGATTAATGTGTTAATATCTGCTTTTCCCTAGAGAGCCTCCTTTTCACCTGACCAGAAGAGGCTGGGGTGAGTTTCCTGTCAGAGTTCAAGTTCACTTTAAGGACAGCCAGAACAAGCGGATAGATATCATACATAATCTGAAGGTATTGGAACAAAATATTGCTCTCCAGAAATTATCTTTTTACCCTGTAATTAAAACAGTAGGTCAGGCCTTCTGAGAGAAGTGGCCAAGCATAGTGCAAGCAGGATGACTCTTTTTAGTGCGTTACTGCTACAACAGTCCTCTGAAGGCTGGGGGAGGGGTCACTTTACAGGGAAATGTATATTCTTTAAAAAGATAGACTTGGTCAGGTAATCAGAAGACTCCAATCTCTGATCGGAACTCACTCACTGTGTTACCTGGGGCTAAGTGACTAAAGTCTTTTTTTTTTTTTTTAATCTATTTACTTTTCTATAAAATGAAGTAAATAGTAAGTCTTGTCTGTTTATCTCATAAGGATAAAGAATATTTATCTCCTAAGAATAAAGATAGAAGTGAACGTGTTTTAGGAAATATAAAGTACTATACAAGATTGTCATACTTTTGATTTGTATTGTTAGAAATCTTTCCCTGATACAGCTATGTGGTTTATTACATAGCCATTGAGAATTATATTTTATGAAGTGTTTTGTACATGTGGGGGAAAATTACCACTATAGTTAAGTGCAAGGCATAGAGTGTAAAATTACATGTATAGTTTGAGGCCAACTATGATTTTAAATAGGTGGAAAAAAAAAACAAAAAAAACCAAAATATTGGAGTAATTGAAGTAATGGGTTTGTGGGCAATTTCCCCTACCCTTTTTTTCCTGTGTTTTTTAAAAATACTTTTCCAATTTTACAAAACATATTTAACTTTTATAGTTGAAAAACTGACAATTTTTTTACTGTTCCCCTAAACCTTCATTACAGTAGTCTCATATTCTTCTCTCTGTATGATATAATTCTAATATTGAACTTCTTTTTCCCTTACTTTGTGGTTTATCACATTGTTCCTATATTAATGGCTCCCAGAATTGAACTAAATGAATCTGAGTACATCTACAGAGTTCCTTTTTCTTTCCCTTTGTTCTACAAGTATACCCTTTTTTTCTTTACAGCATGCTGAAATTTGGCCTCTCTTGGTGATAGCACTGCTTAACTCCATGTTTATTTTCTAGAGATTAAGGTTAGATTGCCTTATGATGAATTGAAACCAAATAAAGAACATAAAGCCACTTTACTCAGAGAGGCAGGATATGGTCCCACTTACTTGGAGGAAGGTCTGAAATAGTTTGCTTTCCTTTTATCTTATTTTAAGCACTGCATGTGCCATCTTACGTTACACTGGACCCAGCCCTAATCCCTAAAATAATTCTGTTTACATAGAATTGTTTACATAGTTTTCATACATATGGTATTGTCCACATCACATAAGAGTTCCTGGTGGAAGACAGAGGCATGGTGTTTTAAATGACAGTATTCAAAGTATTTATCAGGTTTTCTGTTAAATGTTTTACTATGTATTATGTATTAATTGGCCTTGAGATATTAAACACGTGTGTTGTGACCATGTGATCTTTATTTGTACTGGAGTGTAATTTTCCCACTTATTTTTCTGTTAACTCTCAGAGCCACCTTTTATTCTTCCCTCTGTGTTCTAAATATTTGTTGAATTGCAGAGCATTGTTCTTCATGATCTTAAATTCTACTGTTTGCTCTTCCCACTCTTGCCTAGGCTGTTACTCTGTCTCCTGATTAGCTTCTTTAATTCTAATCAATCTTCTTTCCCCTCATTCCCCTCATTCCTCATTCCCCGCACACCACCATTAGATTAGTCTTCCTAAAATAGAACCATTATACTATTTGTCTCTGAGAAACCTTCACTGAATTCCTATTATTTGAGCTCAAACTCCTTTGCCTGCTATTCAGGGCTCTTCACATTTTGACTTAATATACTTGCCCTAAATTATCTCACATTAACCCTCTGCATGAACATTCTGCTCCAGCCAGGTCAGTCTCTTCATGTCCCAGAAATGCCTTGGGCCTTCTTCTCTTGTGTCTTCTTTCATGCTCTCCCTTTCTTGAATGCTTGTCTGAATTCTTTTCATTCTTCAGGTTCCTATGTAATTTTCCCTCGCTATTTAAATGCATAGTGATCTCTGTATTCTGAAATTCTGCAGTACAGAACAATCTGTATTTGGTACTTAATAATTATATTAATACTAAATACCCTTGAGTGTTAGAGTTATGTAAATTTTAAAGTTTCCAGAATGTATAAAATTCCCATATCCTCCATCTGACAAGTACTCATGTCACCTCTCCTCAGCCATCACTGTGGAGCATGGCAGTTCCCAAAACAACCAATTTATCCATTCAGTAAATAAACTTAAGGAAAATTCCTTCATAAAGGTACCTAAAACTGCCTTTTTTTTTTTAACCTTAATCTCATTTGTCCTAGTTGGAAATTTAGAATAGCACAGAACAGGACTTTGTTTTTGTTTTATAAGAACCTAAAATGTTTATTGACAGCCTTCATACCTCTCAGTAAATCATTTCTACTCCAGGCAAAACCTGTTATTGTAACAGTTCTTCTATGCTGTACTTCCTAGTTCCTCTTGCCATTTTGATAACAGTATTATTTTTATCAATGTCTCTTTTAAAGTGCATGGAAGATCACAGAGAAAACATTATTTCTCTGCTGTGGAAAATATGAAAACTGATGGTGCCTAAAATTGCCCATATCTTTTTAACAGTCATACTATTGGCAAAGATCAAAGTATTAAAACTCCAGGTCTCTTCCATGGAACTACTATGAATCCATCCTGTATTACCTTTTCTCTTATGAACACTAGATCTCATGATCAAGTTGTCCTGTCTGTGTTGGCTGCTAAGGAACTCAGCCACTTGACATCTACCTCTTGCAAGCATTTAGAGTTTTCTGTTTACTTACCTATCTACTAACTTACTCATTGGCTTCATATTTTTCCTTCCATCTTTCTTTCCTACCCATCTTAGTCATTTTTCTTAATTGATCTTACTGTATTATGTTTACATTGATACGCTGCCACAGCTCCTTTTTTTAAAAGTGATGACAAAAATTAAAATACAGGAATAATAATTTAGCCCTGTTGCATGTAATTGTAAACTTCTTTGTTTATATTATTAACAGTACTTCAGTTTATACTTCTTTCTTACCATGGTACTGCTGCATTGGGAGTGATTAGCATTGCCTACACTACCTCAGCTCACATTTATTTTTTCAAAAGTGCTCAGTAAATATAGCCTAAGTATATAATTGTGTCATCACACTGCATGTGTATTTTTCTCCTGTCTTTTAAAATATTTTTACATAGTCTTTGTGAACATCATCTAAATGTCTGCATAATACTTCACAGTTGTTGTTCATGGTTTACTTAAGCATTTGCTATTGCTGGATGTGTATATTGTTTTCAGTTTGTGGTTATAGGTAATGCTGCAGTAAACATCTTTTTTGTATAAAATTTCCTCCATTTTTAGATTATCCTTAGAATAGATTTTTAGAACCTAGTCTTTGATTGTTTACATTATGAAATTGATAGTTTACATTATGAAAAAATAGATCCTACAGTATGAAGAATTGTGTGATGAAAGGGGTTTTAGATAAGACTGTGTCCTCAGATTTATAAGTACAATGGAATTTAACACTCTTCCTCTTGTCTTTCAATAGCTGGATAGAACTTACACTGGCTTGCAGACTCTTGGAGCAGAGACGGTAGGCTTTTTTGCCATAGTATTATTTGGGAACAAGTAGAATGAAAACTGATCTTCATTCTTAATTAGGAAAAAAATGAACACCAATAAGCTTATCTTCCTCCCTTGCTTGTTTCTTTTTTTAAAAAACTGATAAAGTACACATCAGATTTACCATTTTAACCATTTTTAAGCATGCAATTAAGTGGTGTTAAATACATTCACATTTTTAGGCAGCCATTGCTACTGTCCCTCTCCACAACTCTTTTCATCTTCCAAAACTGAAACTGTCCCCATTTTCCCTAATGCCCATTGCCCTGTCCCCCCAGCCCCTGGCAACCACCCTTCTACTTTCTGAGTCTGTGCATCAGACTGCTCTAGGTACCGTGTAAGTGGGATCATACAGTGTTTGTTTTTGTGACTAATAAATTTCACTTAGCATGATGTTCTCAGCGTTCGTCCCTGTTATAGCATGTGTCAGAACTTCCTTTCTTAAAGAGGCTAAATACTAGTCTGTTGTGTGTATATATGTATATATACACACTACATTTTGTGTATCCATTTATCTGTCAGCATTTGAGTTGCTTCCATCTTTTGAGTATTATGAATATTGCTGCTAAGAATGTGGTAGAAAGATATATCTGTTAGAGTAACTGTTTTCACTTCTTTTGGGTATACACCCAGAAGTTGTATTTTTAATAAAAATATTTGAGGAACTGCCACACTCCTCCATAGCAGCTGCACTATTTTATATTCCTACCAATAGTGCACAAGAATTTCAATTTCTCTACATCTTAACCAGAACTTTTTGTTTTCTATTTTTTTGGTAGCCATCCTAATGGGTGTGAGGTAGTACTTCATTGTGGTTTTGGTTTGCACTTCCTTAATGATTATTGATGCTAAGCACCTTTTTTATGTGCTTGTTAGCCATTTGTATATCTTCTTTGGAGAAAGTCTGTTTAAACCCTTTGCCATTTTTGAATTGAATTGTTTGTTTTTTGTTGTTGAGTTTTAGGAGTTCTCTCTGTATTCTTGATATTAATTTATTATCAGATGTATGATTTACAAGTATTTTCTGTCCTTTTGTGGACTGACTTTTCACTCTGTTGATTTTGTCCTTTTTAGTCACAGCATTTAATTTTGCTGTGGTCTGTGCTTTTTGTGTGATACCAAGAAATCACTGCCAATTCCAGTTTCATGAAACTTTGCCCCTATATTTTCTTCTAAGAGTTTTATTGTTTAAGATCTTCAGTTAGGTCTTTGATCAATTTCAGGTTAATTTTTGTATATGGCCTAAGATAATGGTCTACCTTTATTCTGATGCATGTGGATATTCAGTTTTCCCAGCCATTTGTTGAAAAAACTATCCTTTTCTCATTGAATGGTCTTGGCATTCTTGTAAAAAATAAGTTGATAATGTATGTGAGGGTAGTATTTTGTTCCAGTGTTTGTCCCTGGAGTTTGAGTTGTGGTACTCTATACCAGTACCACAGTTTTGATTACTGTGGCTTTGTAATAAGTTTTGAAATCAGTAAATGTGAAACCTCCAACTTTGTTTTTCCTTCCCATATACCCCCTAATTTTTCTTTAGCTCATCATAGATCAGCTGTAGCCATTATAATTAGGATTAACGAGTTAAATCTTACTCTGTTTAAGGAAATATGCTGCATTATATTAGAAAATATTTATCAAGTATGTACTATATGCTAGGCACTAGTCCAGGTACTAAGGATACGGAAGTGAATAAGATAGCTACTACTCTCAAAGAGTTCTGTGCTTGATTGTGTTGGGAGCAGGGAAGCAAACAAAGAAGCAAATGAGTTAATTTCAATTACAAATAAGTGCTATAAAAAAGAGAGCTGGGAGAGAAGGGGGTTGCTTTAGGTAGGTTGGTTAGGAAAAACCTCTCTGAGAAAATGATATTTGAGACTTATGATGAGAAAGAGGTAGTCATGCAAAGATTTGGGGAAAGACTTTTCCAAGATGTAGAAACAGCAAATGGAAAGGCCTCAATTTAATCATTGGTTTCACTGAGTTATCTGTTAATAAACCAGACTAGATTAGATTCTGATCTAAGTCTTTTTGTTCTTGAGATTGAAACTATCTTTGAAGTGTGATTAGAAATCATTTGTCACATCACTTAGAGTACCATGTTCTTAGACAGTTTGGGGCTTTCTGTGGCATTGATGATGGATTCATGAGCCTAGCTGTTGCCTGATTGTGTAGGTAGTGGATGTTGAGCTCCACCGGCACTCCCTTGGAGAAGACTCCATTTATCCTCAGTCCTCCGAGTCAGACATCTCTGATGCCCCACCATCTTTGCCTTTGACCATTCCAGCCCCAGTGAAAGCTTCCTCACCAATAAAGCAGTCACATGAGCCAGTACCTGATACCTCTATAGAGAAAGGTAATATATTTTTTTCTTGTATGGAAATGCACTTTTTCCTCATATGGAGGAGTCATTCTGGGGCATTATTTTCTCTCATTTGCATAATACGATGTTGAACTGCTGCCTGCAGAGATTTAAGAGTATGTGGAGAATAAATTTTCCTTAAATAGGCATTACTATATAGTCCTGTTATGAAAATAGCCAAATCCTTACTCCTCTCAGAAAAGTTTTTTTCGTAAAGTTCTATTGACTTTTTATAGAATTCAGAGCTCACCAAAAAGCATTGAATTTTTATTCTTTGATGATTGTGATAGTTTCTTCTAATACATTACAGGAAGACTTCTGGTTCAGTCCTTAATTGTATGAACAAAAAACTTGAATATTAAGTACTTGAAAATGTAGTATAAGATTCATCATCAACAAATGTATTTTGACTATGGCATTTTTTTTCATTTAATGAGTATTTAAATGTATAATTATTTAGATACCAATACAACATCCATTTACTTACATAACATCCATATAAGGTATAAAATTGATTCTAAATGATATTAGTTTAATCTCTAAGCCTATATTTACAAAAATCTCAACCATATTCCTCTTTAAATTTTAGTTGCATCTTATTTATTGGCATTTAGTAAGATAGAACATCATTAGATTAAGTGAACGCTTTTGAGTTTTTCCTCTTCTCTGAACAGTTTTTCAATTCATATATAAAAAATGGGAGAACTTAATAAATTTGTTTACTTTTATATTATATATTATTCTCTAATCTTTTGAAAGAAGCATTTTAATGAAATGATTCTAGGGATGATATTTATATTTCACCCAAAAATGTATAAAGGGGCAATAAGTACTGTTGATTGTATTATTGTATTACATTTACCAGTGTAAGTACTACTGGTAAATGTGAATGGTTTAAATAGTTGTTGAAATGATATGGGATTATAATTGTTTCATTCTTTTCCTACAGTGATAAGGTTTTATTTCAAAGTAATTGATGACTTACCATTTGTCTGTTTCATTTAAAGCAGGATTCCCAGCCAACACTGAAGCTGAGAGGCACACTACATTTTATTCTTTGCCATCTTCACTGGAACGAACACCCACCAAAATGACAACATCCCAGAAAGTTACATTTTGTTCTCATGGCAATTCAGCCTTTCAGCCAATAGCATCAAGCTGCAAAATTGTGCCACAAAGTCAGCTTCCTAATCCTGAGTCACCTGGAAAATCCTTCCAGCCTATCACCATGAGCTGCAAGATTGTTTCAGGTATACAGATGATGTGTGTGAAGTTGATATGTGTAAAAATTGTTGGAATGACAAAACAAAGTACAATGGCTTTTTTTTTAAGTTCTTCTAAGCATGGTTTTGTGTATTTAACATTTGAGCTAAACACTATTGATGAGCAAAGCAAAGTTGTCACAAAGCAAAAACAAAAGTCATTCATGTGGAGATAATTTTTGAATCAGCAAAGAAAGGAAATTCAAAGCAGTCAAATTTTCATCCCCTAGAATCAGCACAGGTTAAATGTTTGCTAGGATGTATGGTTGAAACTGAAGAAGGAATTAAGTTTTGAAATCATATATGGAAACTGGTAATAGAAACCAGTAACAGATGATGTATGGAACTTAGCAATAGAAAAAAATTAGAGGCTTTTTGGTTTGGCGTTAAGCTTCAAGGGTTGGAATTGGTTTGGAATTGAAGTACCTTTTATACTTTCTAACCACACTAGAAAATTACTCATTCCTATTATCATTAGGTTGTTGTGAGGCTTCATTTTCACTGAGTTTGAATTGTCCATTACCTCATGACAGTTTCACATTTATGTTAGGTAAACTTCTGGTGGGAATATACTTTATGATTTTGGCTGTACCACCTCAAAATGGGCATGAAAGAGAGTCAACAGAAATATGTAGGCAGTGGGAGGCTTCTAAATCATACTTAAGTGAAGAGGGTAAAAAGGAGTCTTTGATGCTAAGGAGAAATATGAGCCAAATCTTTGAAATTGATGAAAGGAAAGAACAGAGAGTTCTCCTTACCACTTAGAAGTGTTTTAGAACTTGCTGCTTCAGAGGTAGAATAGGCTGACATATAAATTGGTTTGAAGTTCAGAGAAATTCAGGAAGACAAATTTGATGAATAAAAAAACAATTGAGGGTGTTTAACAGTACATTGGTAACCTTTGAGAGTATTTTGTGGGAACATGAATCTCTCTGGATTGTGGCTGTGACATAGTATTGACATAGACTTTTGGGTGGTTGAGTTTTATATTTTCCTATTAGAAATTAATTGCAAATAAAGACTCCTGGTTCCAAAGTCTAGCTGTTTACTTATTCCCTTCCAAATTTCAGTGTCTTCAAGTTATGACCAGCATTATAACAACCCGTCCAAGTTAAGAGGTTTTCTGTCTAGGGATCAGCAGTTCTACACTGTTATGTAAAGCACTGCTTTTTTAATTTTAATGCACCTGTTGGGGTAGAGGGTGGGATGGGGGAATCATGTTAAAATACAGATTTATATTCAGTGGTCTGAGGACCTCAGAAACGGTTTCTAACAAGCTCCCTAATGGTTCTGATGCCAGTGCTGCTGGTCCACAGATGAGGATGGAGAGAGTGAAGCGCACTGGTCCCCGGCCTCAGTTCCTCTGGTGCTGCTCAGCACCTGCAACTGTCCTGTCTCTTTCCCCAGTTTGTCACCTTTGTCCTGGCAGCCCTGCCTCTCTTCTGTTATCTTCAGCATCTTCTTAGATGGGTTGAATGTATCTATTTTATTTAGCTTATTTTGTTTCTCTTCTCTTTTTTTATTAATAAAGGTTCCCCTATATCAACTCCAAGTCCATCACCACTGCCTCGAACCCCAACTTCCACTCCTGTCCATGTGAAGCAAGGCACTGCCAGCTCTGTTATTAATAATCCTTACGTTATCATGGACAAGCCAGGGCAGGTTATAGGAGCCACCACTCCCAGTACAGGTGTGTGTTTGCTCAAAATTTGTCAATAATTGTACAATATTTCATTGTTTTTAAAATCAAGTCCTAGTGTGACTTAGTAGCCATCTAATTGCAGAAGGAAATCTTTATCCATACACAAGAGGAGTGGATCTAGAAAAGTAACTCCAGTGCTGTTTCTTTAAGGAAAGATTTAGTTTCTGTAGAAGTTATATTTTTAGGAATTTACTTAAGTTTTCTTTTATTTTCCAAAGATAAAAATGGAGCCATCTTAATTTTCTGAAAAAAACAAGGAGTTGATTTGTTTTCATTTGGAAGACATTCTTTTTTGAGCCTGTAAGCAGTGAGGTTATTAACTTTTTCCAAATTAAACTTTAGAACAAGAAAACCTATGTAAGCTATATAGTATTTCTCCCCAGTCAAATAAAAAAGTGATCTTTACTTTTCTGTGAATAAGATAAATTTTGTATGTTGCAGGGAAACTGAACTCTGTATGGTGGGCTTCTCCAGGTAGTTTTTTGGAAAAGTTATGTCCTTTAACAATGATTATAATTGTGGAAGTAATTTTAAAAATGCTACGTTCAGAGATCACCTAAGTAACCTTTTGCATATACATAGGGAGGCCAAATAGGTGTCCTTTAAGGATGTTTATTTTTAAGAATCAGCCAGAAATCTTTACAGGCAAGTTTGGTAAATGGAATAGGTGGTGAAATACCATTTTTGGTCTTGACTTATTACTGACTGTAAATAATGTAACTTACTTTTATCAGACCCTAAAGACAGTAGTAGACTGAGTGTAAAATGTTTAATTTTGGCAGTATTTTGGAATAGGTACAACTTTCTAATAAAACTGCGTTGAGGGAGCATACATTTTGGCACATTGTTAAATTACCCAATACCATAATGTTTTAGTATCTCTTTTTATATAAGAGGTAGCATATATAATGTGTACTTATTCTTCTGCGTGTCATTACTACCTTCTTGTCCCTTTATAAGTTAGTGGTCAGCTTTGTAGGATGAATCCTTAAATGTTTTTTTCTATGATAATTTCATGGTTTTAAGTTTTCAGCCCATAGAAATTAAAAATAAATAGTGGGAAAAATGGAAAGATGGTGAAAATGTTCTAAAATTTCATTTTGTGAATTTTACTCTATTTTTAAATCTGCCTTATCAGGAAGTCCTACAAACAAACTCTCTACTGCCTGTCAGGCCTCTCAAGGAACAGGTTCCCCTATTCCTAAAATTCATGGAAGTAGTTTTGTTACATCTGCTGTCAAGGTAACATTTTATTGCTTTATTGTACTTTGCTAGTTTCTGAAAACAGTATTTTCAAACTCAATAAGAATTTGTCAGTTGATAATGGGAATTTCATAAAGCAGAATCTTCACATGAATAAGTATCTTGAAGGCAGTCTGCTCTAGCTCCCCTCACCCACCTTACCCTTGATCTTTTCCTAGTGTGGAAAATGTTTCTCAACACTTCTGTCAGTTGGTCATCCCCTATCTATTTGAAAAGTTACTATGATTTTTTGGACAGCTTTGCTACACATTTTTCATTTAAAAAATATTCATCTGGCAATATATTCTTTTATTTCCCCAATATTTGCACCAATAATGAGTAAATAAGTATATTTCCTTTTCATGTCAACTGTTAGCTACCTGAAAATAATTCTCACCTTTCCACCATTTTTTCCTTCATCAGGGTAAGAAGTTCTTTGAAATTTAGAGCTTTAAATAGGATCTGACTTGCTGAGATCAGAGCGCTGTCTGTGTGCTCCCTGGGGAGGACAGCCCCTGCTGTTTGCCTCCCGTTCAGCCTCCCTGTCGTCCTAGTGGCTGCTTTTGGGCTAGAGCCTGGGGTGTAAACTCCTGTCTGAGAACTTCTGAGAATTCAAAGGGCATTTTCTATAGGACTAGTGCTAACACAGCATTTCCTATATTTAGGCACTTTATGTGATGATATCGAATAGTTGCCTGACTCCAGACAAGGTTTTTCTCTAAATTCAGTGTAATTTGTGTCATATGAATCCCTGAATTCATATGACACAATGATGAGTGTAAAATGTTTAATTTTGGCAGTATTTTGGAATAGGTACAACTTTCTAATAAAACTGCATTGAGGGAGCATACATTTTGGCACATTGTTAAATTACCCAATACCATAATGTTTTAGTATCTCTTTTTATATAAGAGGTAGAATATATAATGTCTACTTATTCTTCTACGTGTCATTACTACCTTCTTGTCCCTTTATAAGTTAGTGGTCAGCTTTGTAGGATGAATCCTTAAATGTTTTTTTCTACGATAATTTCATGGTTTTAAGTTTTCAGCCCTTAGAATTCCCTTGAAGGTCTTAATTCTTTGCCAGTCTATTTTTGTTTGTTGATGATCTTTTCCTTACACAGCTAAGCAGTGTTCTTAACTTTATTTCTTGCCCCTAACATTTATTTATAGCAAATGGCCACTGAGATTTGCATTTTGCATTTGAAAATTAGAGACAAGTGACAGTATTTTTGAATGTTGACCTTTGTTGTTTTGCATTTGCTAATTCAAGTTTTCTGTTGTTTTGTTTTTTAAATCTTTTTTGAAAAATATCCCCATGACCTGGGTATTCATTTGGAGTAAAGATAACAAATCAAGTTGTGAGTAATATTAAAAGAAATATATACTGAAATACTGTAACCTGTTTATTTATTTATATAGTGCTTAGGCTGTAGGGATAGAAAAGAAACAAAATACAATGCCTGACACTAGTAGCTTACCATCTGACAGGTGCCTAGACTTGCAGACCAATAGTCAACCAAATATTGGAGGTCACGTGATGGGAGTAGGCACGATGAGAAAGGGTTCTTGCCAAGTTATAGCCTTTCTTTGCATTTGTTATCTAAAACAATATTAAAATGCAGATGTGGGAGCTTGCAAGACCCCAAAGAGTTTTGGGCTTTTGGTTTTGTTTTTTAGTTGCTTATGTTGCTAGAGAACGTCAGTTTTGTATAAAATATAAATACCTAGGATTCTGAAATCACTCATTTTATCCTAATTGTACAATGTGTATTTTTACATATACAGCAGGAAGATTCTTTGTTTGCGTCTATGCCACCTCTTTGCCCAATTGGGAGTCACCCTAAGGTTCAAAGCCCCAAACCTATAACTGGAGGACTTGGAGCTTTCACAAAAGTAAGTCCTGATTAGGGCATAATCCCACAAGTCAATATGGGCTGGTTATGTGATCTTTTTTGTAGAATGTTGAAGTTGACTGACACTACCCCAACAACATGTAACTTTTTTACTATGGCTTAATTCTAAGACCAGACCCTACTTCTTTCTGACATGCTTCTATTCGTTTAGTAGTGCCCACAGGGCAGTCCTTGGAGTCCACCAAGGTGGGAACTTCAGAGAGCACAAATGGTGTATGTGTTTCTCTCCACTGCCATTGTGCCACCAATATCTGAAACAAAAGACTAGGTTGAGTTTGCAGATACCCAGGATCAAGTCCAGATCCACTTTCGGTCCCTGTAATTGCAGTTACAGGCTATATGTAAGCAGTAGCTTTGTGCTGTGGAGTCATTCCTTACAGACCATGCTTCATTGATTCAGCAAGTGCTGTGAACAGAATAGATGCAGGTATTAGCTTTCTTCATGGGATGCTGATTCAATGCCATTATCATGTTTGTTGCAAGGTAATCATCAAGCAGGAGCCTGGGGAAGCCTCTCATGTACCCACAACAGGAGCTGCCAGCCATTCACCACTCCCTCAGTATGTGACTGTGAAAGGGGGTCACATGATAGCTGTGTCCCCTCAAAAACAGGTCATAACGGCTGGAGAAGGGACTGCCCAGGCACCAAAGATTCAGCCCTCCAAGGTTTGTATTGGGTAGGGATGGGGAGGTCAACATGTGAGTGAATGTTGTTTGCCTACATAATTGAGAAGTGCTGAAAAGATTCAGGGTGACAGGGTTGCTGAACCTAGAAAAACTGTAGATGAAAGCCCCGTTAGTAAAGCAAGTCAGTGATGTTAAACCCATCTGCTCATTGCCATGAGCAGAACATGTATTATAGAGGGTCCAGGAACAGCAGAAGCAGAGGAATGCTGTGTTCTCTCCCTTGCAGTGAAGGTGATTGACTTCATGGACACAACTTCCCACTTGATTCAAGTCTAAAATGGGTTAATTGACAGGACCGAGGTCTACTATTCTGTTTACTTCTGATAGGAGAGTGCTATCTGATGTCCAGCCTATATGATCTCTGTAATGATTCTTGTCTCTATAGAGAGTTTATCTTTTTATGATATGGAGGTGTGAGGAATTACTGTATTGTGGAGAACTGTGAAATAGCATAGATCAATGTTTGCCTGCATAAGTAGTGCTTATGAATGCCTAAGTAGGTCATGCCCTTATTAGTACACTGTCTATAATGCTTAAACAACCTGGCAAGGTGGATATATACTCCCTTGCACCACCCATTTTACAAATGACGATATTGTGGCTCTGAGAGATTAAGCAACTTCCTTGGGAGCATACAATTAATAAACGACAGAGGATTTAAACCCAGGTCTGCTGACTCCAAAATTTATCCCAGAACTAACTAAAATTTGTGAGCCATTGTCTGGAACCTAAGCATGCTTTTAGAATTCCCAGAGTTAATTATCTCACTTTTGGGCAGATTTGTTCTAAAGGTATTAAGATTATTGTGTGTTAAGTGTTTGTTTCTGAACTTGAAAGCCAGCCTGTGTAGGGGGGATGAATTGTTTTGAGAGGCATCCTTTAAAATAGAAATGGTTTTAGGTATTTGGTTAGTCTAGATAGCTACATATGAATCGAGATAAAAATTCATAGTGTTATATAGATGGTTCTGAAATCTGTAACACTCCATTATCCACTTTCCCAAGCTTATCTGGTCATAAGACTGATCTGATTATTAAAAACATCTAGATACCAAGGCCCCAATCTCATACTTACTGATTCAGAATCTCTCTGGGGGCCCTGGGAATGTGGACTTTTAATAAGCTCTCCTACTGATTCACATGGATAGGCACATTTAGGAACCATGGAGCTACAGAATCAAATTTGGCTTTGGGGCTTCTATAGTCAGGATTGCTAAGGCACTCCCACCTGCTTCCCAAAGCTCCCTCTCTTCCTTTGGCCTTTGGGATAAGTACTTTGTCAGTCCTTTCATGAATCAGTCAGTTATTGTTATCTGGACTCCCTACTCGGGTATATCCTTTGTGTTCTTCAGAGTCTATTTTGCTTTACCTAGAGATACATGGTATCAGTAGATTTAGATTTCTGAGTCAACATAGCATTGCTGTTTATGCTCAGAAGCTTTAAACAAGTTAGTTTCTACTTTCTGCCACTTTGTATTTCACAAATCATTCAAGTAATGCTGAACAACTGTATTGGCTTTCTTGTCACATTGCTACCTACCTAATGGCAGTGTTAGGACTAAGAGAAAGTGAATACCCTTACACTAGGGTACCCTGAATAAAGTTCAAGGCACGTGAAAAGAAAAGCCCCAGAAGAGTGTAAAAGAACTACAGAGAAGCAGTAATAAAGCATGAGAAAAGATTTCCTGTTTCTCCAGGAAATTTAGTATATGCTTTGGATTCAAGAAAAGAGCTGTCTGCAAGTACAGACTGTCCATGGTGATTGCTGAAGTGCATTTCTAGAAACTCTGCAGGAAACAGAAGGGTGAGAAAAGTGGTGCTGTTTTACCTTCCGTACAATTTAGGCATAATAGAAGCATAGCTTATTCTTTGTCATGAAAGTAGAGAGAGGTGCTGCTTTTGCTATGAAAAGGAATAGCTGAGGAATTAATGGGCTCATTGGGAAGGAAGCAGATGGCAGAATGAAAGGAGCATGAACTTTGGAATTAGAGCTTGTTACACATCTCAGATCTCAGCCACTCATTATTTGTGTAAGACGGGCAGGTTTATGTTTCTGAACCTTGTTTTCTTATCTAGTAAAAGGGATTAATACCCTTAGTCCTTCAGAGTTGTAGGAGAATTGTTAGAGATGGTTGTGTACAAGGGGCCTAACACAAAGCAGTCACTTAGTAAATAATAGTAGCTGTTAGTGACTGAGGATAAATCCAGTGTATGGTATGCATGCATGAGTACCGTGATTAACAGTTATTACTGAGAACTGAATTGCAGTTGGCTGTATTTTTCAACGTCTGGAGGGAAAACCACATACAGAATCCTTACCTCAGTTGCTAAAGTAAATTCTGACTTGCACAGGGAGGGGAGAAATAGAAACATTGAATTAAAGCATGAATCAAAGTGAGGTATTTATGAAAATAGAGAACAAAATATCTACTTTTTGAAACTATTAGGAAATGAGGAATACAGAGAGAAGCACTGTGGAATGGGAAGAAAAGAGATGGTGAGTTTAGGTTCTAGACCAAAATACTGTGTTGTTAAAAAAAAAGAAAACCTAGTTTGAGATTGATAGTGTGCTACTTAAGAGCCTTCCTTGTGTCTTTACTACACATAGAATTTTCCCAATAGTATGCCAGACTTCTTCTCCTCAGATTTTTAGAACAAAGTGATGGGGGTGGGGAGTAAATTAGTTTTGTGAGTGGAATGCTCCTAGAGGATAAGCTCTGCTAGTAAAAACTGCCCTCCTGTGGCCAACTTGGGATACCATGTCTTTATTTGGCTCTTGGAAAAATTAAGTGTGTCATATTCTAGAAATTTTTAAGCAGCCAAGTATGAGGATAGAAGTTGGTACAAGGAGGAAAAAGCAAGTCAGATGCATGGAATTTTGGAAAAGAAATTAAAATAGGTCCAAGTATTGTTTTTCTTTAAGGTTTCTGCTTTCTTTGTTAGCTTAGATGATACATAATTAGGCCTATGCAGTGAATTATTAAGTTTGATGTATTTAGAAAATGTGAAGTCTCTTGTCTTAGAAAAAGGTTCATCTACTAAAACAAAGCCAAAGGCTAAAATAAGTTTATTTCTTATTTTCAGTCACACATAAAAGACTAGTAGTTAGCTCTGGTATATTGGTTCTAACCCCTATCTTGTTACTCTGACATTCTCAAAATTTGGTTTTCAGCTAATGGGCTAAGATACCCGCTTCCTCTCATGCCATCAAGTTCATATTTCTGGCCAGCAAGAAGAGGGAAGGGGAAGAGAGGGTGGGAAGAGGCATAACCCAAAAGTTGCCCTCCTCATTTCTGTTCACATCCCTTTAACCAGATCAGATGGCCAAACCTAGGTGTGAGGGGGCTGGGAAATGGGAAATTCAGTTAGTATTCTGTGTGTCCATGTCCCCCTAGAAGCTCTATTACTTTGAGAGTCTCTATTACTATGAGAAAGAAGCAAAGACTGGATATTGTTGTCCAAGTAGCAGTTTCTGCTGCACCTCAAAAATGTTTTTCTATATTAATAAAACTTTTTTTTCATGTAAATATACAGAAACGTTCTTGATTTCTAAGAAATATATACCACCACATCTGTAGGGGGAATGTCCATACCCAGCTCTGCAGCCACAGCAACACTCCATGTTGCCTACAGAATGACGCTCATACAGTCAGAATAAAGGGATTGGTTAATCATAAGCGATTGTTTTAACCAAGCCAGGATAGCTGGGAGAATTTCTTTCCTCCATTCTAGGTTAACTTGCTTTTTTTGCATTGGATCTTTGACTTGTTTGTTCCTTCTTTCTTTCCCTCCTTTTCTAAGATTACATAAAAGTGGAGATACTATCATAATGAATCCTGTATGCCCAATGAATCAGCATTTTGGTAATCTCTTCCTAGGATATTTTAAAGCAGGTACTAGATGTCACATATTTTAATTTCTATTTGACTAACTGGCTATAGGGTTTAAAATCAAGGTTCTCTGCCCTGACCACATGCTGAAGACAGCAACCAGTGTTTATCCTTTGACTCATTCTATCCTGGGAGTCTCCATGTAGCATCCCAGGTCACCTCTCTTCAGTTACTAGTAACAAGTGTCATGGTCAGCAGCAGCTGTCGTTTCCTGTGTACATCAGGTTGGCTCGCATTTTATAAACTTACTTATCCCTCATGTTCTCATGAAATAAATATTATTATCCATATTTTATAGATGAAATGTCTAAAGCTAAAGCTCAAAGAGGTTAAATTACTGGTGGAACAAAACTGGGAAGCCAGGTCTTACTGCTTATAAAAACCTATACTCTTTCCTCTGTGTTGCACTGTGGTTTACATCAGTTGATTAGGGGACTGTTTTCTTTACGTCAACCATATTATCCAAGCACACAGCAGGTATGTTTTATTTTATTCACATTCTTTGAAAAGAAACCATGTATGATTTAGTTATTTTTTAACTTAAAAAATCTCATCAATTAGTTGCATAAAGCTTATCATTTTGTTCCACCTCTTAATGTAATCCTGTAATTTTTTGAGAAAGATTCTAAAATTTCAGTGAAATACAGGGAGCACTATAATCAATAAACACATATCCTCCACCCTGAATCACATGTTCATCTTTACTTCAAATTGTTCTCCAAATAAAACATAAGTGATAAAAATGAAGTCCACTCTGTTGTTCCCAAAAACAACACTCTCATGAATATCCAGTCCATACTTTTATTACATAAACACATAACTATAACCAAGATATTGTTCATATGTTTTGAAGGTTTACATAAAAGATACTTATTCTCATATTTTTCTGCAACTTTCCTTTCACTCAGTATTTGCACTTTTAAGGCCTTTTGATACTGATACATTTAGTTGTACTTCATTCATTTTACTAATATATGCTCTTTCATTGTCAGTCTTAAGCTACAGTTTATCTGTTCCTCTATCTGCAGACATTAAGCATATTGTTACATGTTGTAGACATTAAAAGAGTTAACAGTTTTTGTTGTATTTGCAAGTAAAGTAACAGGACATTCTGTGTATGTCCCCTTAAGCATATATCTAAGATTTCTCTAGGATGTATTCCCAAAAGTAGAATTGCTTCCACATGGGGTATGTGAGTTTTAGTATATGCTGGTACCTCTCTGGGGTGTGAAAGCAAGGGAGCGACACACAGCAGCAATTCACCGGAGAATTCCACTTTATTAGGGAAAGGTGCTGGGTTATATAGGAAGGGGCATGAGCTGATTGAGGTGTCACTTCTACGGGGCTGGTGGCTATGGGCTAGGTGCTGGGATTAGGGGGGCGAGGGGTGATTGGGCTTCAGGTGGTACCGGCGGGAACCGAGGACCCGTAAGAGAAGCAGGAAGTTCGCCATCTTATGGGTGGGGGCCCTTCATTCCCCCCTTTCTCCTCTATGGGGTTGTGGATGTTGCTTTCTCTCTGACTGCTTCCTGCTGAACGGGGGCGGAGAAGGGAGTGAGGGCTTGAGGACCGGGAGGAAAGGGTTGATAGGACTCCCCACAGTAAGGACAAGTAGATGTGGACTTCTTCAGATAGGAAATCAATGAAGGTTCCCTGTAACCATGGGTCGAGGACTTGTTGATTCTAATGGTGCTAAGAGGATATGGGTGCCAGAAGCCAGGCGTCTGTGGCCATTGTTTCCAGGAACAGTTTCCAGCGGAGAGAGGGGTCCATCTCAGCGTGTGGTGAGGAGGTTACGTGAGGGTGAGGGATCTTCTGTGGCTAAAAGCTGGTAGTTCCTGAGTAAAAGCTGGTTGAAAGTTTGATTAGAGATTTTACCAACTTGGAATTTGATAAACTTTACAAGGCAAGAAGAGACAGGCGAGGAGAATAATTATTATAGGGCCAGCAATGGGCCAAAGCCAGGTAAGGAAGGGGTTTGTTAGTATTAAAGAGAATGGGTTGGAGGAGTAATACTGTGGGTACCGGGAGTTACCCATGTAGTGAATGGCACAAGACCAGTAGGGACATCCCCGTATGTGTCTGGCCATCACCTGCAACAGGCTTGTTTTTGGTCATAGAGGAAGCAGAGGTAGGGAGAATAAAGGTAGCTGCTAGTGAACACTTCGGTGGAGGGAGGAAAGTGGAGGTATAAAGGCTCGGAGCAGCCTTTCAGAGGGCAGTCTGATGTGGCAATGAGGGCAGTGATTTTTGTTTGATGCTGTGCTGTGTGTAAGTCTGTCTGACTTTGAATCGCCATACAAAGGAGGCTGGGATGGCGGGGAAGACAATAGGAATGAGGAAAAAAAGAGAGAGAGTGAGGGAGCAGTAAAGGAGGAAAAAGTCATGATTCGGGTATGGATGGCAAAGGGGGTGAACGGGATTTTGGAGGAAAGAGGACAGTAAGGTCAGGAGTCTGGAGGGAGGGAGAGTCTGTAAACTTTTGTAGGTTAAGAGATCCTTTAGGTGATGTGGGGACAGAATGGTAAGGAGCGCCCCGAATGTCAGTTTATGAGCTTCCTTCTGCAAGAGCTGTCCAGCGGCTAATGCCCGTAGGCAGGGGGCCCATCCCCGAACTGTGGGGTCTAATTGCTTGGAAAGATAAGCTACTGGGGCAAAGGTTGGGCCATAATGTTGGCCTAGGACTCCTAGAACTTGACCTCTCATGAATGTATAATGAGAAGGGCTTCGAAAAATCGGGAAGATGGAGAGCTGGGGCTTCCACAAGGGCTTGACGGAGCTTAATGAAGGAGTGTCGGGGTGAGGAGGATAATCGTTCTTCAGGGGGACCCTTGCTGAGGTCATATAGGGGTTTTGCCAACAGGGAGAAGTTAGGGATCCACGCTCTAAAATACCCAGCCAGGCCTAGAAAGGAAAGGATTTCTGTCTTGGTTTTGTGAACGGGCAGGTCAGAGAGGAGCCGTTTTCTGTAAAAAATCTTGGGAGGAGGGGTCCAGAGGGATAGAAAAAAAAAATGCGTCCTTGAGATCTAGGACTGAGAAGTGGGAGGCCGAGGCAGGGATCCGCGATAACAGGGTGATGGATTTGGAACTAAGGGATGGATAGGGACGATGGCCATGTTGACGAGGTGAAGGTCTTGGACAAGGCGGAAAGATCCGTTGGT
Source organism: Manis pentadactyla (assembly GCF_030020395.1). Classification (NCBI taxonomy): domain Eukaryota; kingdom Metazoa; phylum Chordata; class Mammalia; order Pholidota; family Manidae; genus Manis; species Manis pentadactyla. The sequence continues at coordinate 113,945,393 of NC_080019.1, forward strand.
TTTTTTAACAGCTAATATGGGGGTATTAAATGGGGAGTGAGTGGGTCTGAGGTAATTTTTGTTTAAAAGATCTTGAATTATGGGTTGGAGGCCTATGAGGGCTGAAGTGGTTAGGGGGTATTGGGCCTGACAGATATACTGAGAGGGGTTACGTAATTTGATAGAGGCAGGAGGACATAGAGCCATGGAGGGGCTTGTAATGTCCCAAACTTTGGGATTTACAGGGTGTATGAGGGCGGAACTGGAGCTTTCATTGGGTAGAGGGGGGTCGTCGGCTATGAGGGCCATTAGAAAGGGAGTGCTGGGGGCTGTGGGAGTGGATATAGTTATGGAAACATGGAGGAGAGAAAGGATGTCCCGTCCTAGTAAAGGGATGGGACACTGGGGCATAACCAGGAAGGAGTGGGAGAAAGGTATGGGATTGTCTTGGATTGTATATAAAAGGGGGGGTGTTTTTATTGGGAAAATCTGTTTATCTCCTACCCCGACTATAGGAGTAATGGCAGGCGTGGTAGGGCCCCGGTATTCCCGCAAGACTGATAAGGTGGCTCCTGTATCTAGGAGGAAGGAGATGGGGCGACCGTCTACTATTAAGGTAACCCTGGGCTCCTGTTTGGTGATGGAAATGGTCGGGTGAGAAGCCCCCGGGCCCCGTCAATCTTCTTCTGCCAGCCCCACTACTGCGGGCTTAGGATGGGGGTTGTTCGTCCAGCCTCCCCTTCAGGTGGCTGGGCAATCAGACCCCCAGTGGCCCTTTTTGTGGCATCTGGGGCATGGGGTGGTAGGAGATCTGGGGGAGGGGCACGCCCTTGACCAATGTCCCTCTTTTCCGCACTTGAAACAAGCTCCTGGGGGGGGGGGGGGCTTGTTTGTAGAGGAGTGCCCAGGTTGTGGTTTTATCAGCTGGGCCAACATTTGGAAATTGGCCTGATCAGCCTTTTGTTTACGGCGTTCTTTCTCCTCCTCCCGGTTATGGAAGACTTTAAAGGCCACTGTTAGGATCTCAGTCTGTGGGGTAGCGGGGCCCTGTTCCAACTTCTTGAGTTTAGCTTTAATGTCGGGGTAGCTTTGAGCTAGGAAGTATGTCATAAGGACATGTCTCCCGTCAGGCGTTTCCGGGTCCAGGCTGGTGTCCTGTAATAGGGCTTGAGTGAGTCTGTCTAAGAACTTGGAGGGAGCTTCCTCCCTCCTTTGAATTATGTCTTGGAGCTTTTGAAAATTGACTACTTTACGAGCTGGCGTTTTTCAGACCTGCTGTTAAGCAGCAGGCGAAGATATCTCGAGAGCAGAGACCCACGGCGGTGGGGGACTGAAGGGTTCTGGCTCAGTCTGTGGGGGAGAAACAGGTGATGGGGGCAAAGACGGAGGAGGCTCCTGGGACTTAGTTAGAGGGGGGCTGAAAGGCTCAGGCTTGATCTGCAGGGGTTTGAGGTGGGGGAGGAGATGGTGGTGGAGGAAGGGGAAGGGGCTGTTGTAGGAGAGGAGGGAGAAGGGAGTGGGTGGGAGGCTTCTGCGGGGGAGACGGCTTGCAGGCTAGGAGAACTTGGGGGGATGTGGGGGGAGGAGGCGGTGGCGGCGAGGGGGGCGGGAGGAGGAGACGGAAAGCTTCAGTATAGGGAATCTCCTTCCAGTTTTTCAGGCGCTGGCAGAAGTTAAAGAGATCGCGAGTGATGTTAGGATCAAGAGCTCCCCCTGTGGGCCATTGGTTGTGATTGTCTAGGGGGCATGTCGGCCAATCTTGGGAGCAGTATTTGCGGAGAAGTTTTGGTTTTATATCAGGCGTCAGGGAGAGGGTGGCTAGATGCTTGAGCAGGCATTCAAGAGGTGAACTTTCAGGGAGGGATGAGGAGGCTCCCATGGCTAAAGGACAGAGAAGGAGATGAACAGGGGAAGACGAAAGGGGATCCTCAGACTGGGAGCCGACCGCAAGGAGACCAAGGGCGTCCCCGATGATCCTTGGGGGTCTGCGGAAACTCGTATACGAGTCGGTTTCTAGGAAGTGTGGGTCGTCACCCAGACTTCTCTAAGAAGGCAGAGTGCCGGAGTCCGAGGTACCCAGTACTAGGAATTTTCGGCGGAAGGAACGGAAGGGGGGGGGAAGGGAGCGTTCTCATCCGCAAAGGAGTCGCCTCGTTCATGGCTGTTGGAGGAGGGGCCTGAGGGTCCGCCGCAGCCGTGAAGGCCTAAGGTGGGGAGAGTTCCCTCCTCGTCCCCGAGCGTCAGGGCCTTGCCGGACGATCACGGTCAATGGCGCTGCGATAGCTCGGGGAAGAGCGGCCCGCTCCAGGGGAAAACTTACCCAAAGGCCAGAGAGGAGTGGTGAGTGTGAGGAGCCAGCACCGGAAAAAGAGGACGAGGGCAAGCTGCTGCTGGTGTCGGGAGAAGACGGGGCCCAGTTGGGGTGTCCCGTCTCCCGGGTTTCGGCACCAATGAAAGGAAGGGAGCGACACACAGCAGCAATTCACCGGAGAATTCCGCTTTATTAGGGAAAGGTGCTGGGTTATATAGGAAGGGGCATGGGGTGATTGAGGTGTCACTTCTACGGGGCTGGTGGCTATTGGCTAGGTGCTGGGATTGGGAGGGGGGCGAGGGGTGATTGGGCTTCAGGTGGTGCCGGCGGGAACCGAGGACCCGTAAGAGAAGGAGGAAGTTCGCCATCTTATGGGTGGGGGCCCTTCAGGGTGGCCATACAAGTGTTCCTTCCCACCAGCAGTGAACAAACTTTCTTCTTTCCTGGTATCTTCTAGCCTGTTCTTTACCATTATTTACTCTCCAATCCCATGAGTGAAAAGTACTTCCTACTTTCTTTTCTGCCTTTAGAAGGCAAATCTTTGCCATTCTTATAACCTTATAAAAATCTTTTCATCTGGCTTTTGGTGAGAAGCTCTTCTTTATGAAATGAACTGGGGGGTGGGAAATACCACCAATCTGCCAATAATGAATTAAATTCTTCTAATTTAACATCCTATTATTCTGTGTGTTTTTAAAGTAGCTCCTAGCATTTTCTTATTTCAAAGAGTTCACTTTACAATATTTTCAGAGGTTTGGGTACCGGGGTCTTTGTGTGTGTGTATGGTGTGTGTGTGTGTGTGTTAAATATACCAGGGTCTTTGTGTGTGTGTGTGTGTGGTGTGTGTGTGTGTGTGTTAAATATACCGGGGTCTTTGTGTGTGTGTGTGTGTGTGTGTGTGTGTGTTAAATATACCAGGGTCTTTGTGTGTGTGTGTGTGTGGTGTGTGTGTGTGTGTGTTAAATATACCGGGGTCTGTGTGTGTGTGTGTGTGTGTGTGTGTGTGTGTGTGTGTGTGTGTGTGTGTGTGTGTTAAATATACCGGGGTCTTTGTGTGTGTGTGTGTGTGTGTGTGTGTGTTAAATATACCGGGGTCTTTGTGTGTGTGTGTGTGTGTGTGTTAAATATATATATATTTATATTTGTTATCATTAATCTACAATTACATGAAGAACATTATGTTTACTAGGTTCGCCCCTTCACCAAGTCCCCCCCCACACCCCATCACAGTCACTGTCCATCAGCGTGGTAAGATGCTGTAGATTCACTACTTGTCTTCTCGGTGTTGCACAGCCCTCCCCATGCCCCACCCAGATTATACATGCTAATTGTAATGTCCCCTTTCTTTTTCCCCACCCTTATCCCTCCCTTCCCACCCATCCCCCCCAGTCCCTTTCCCTTTGGTAACTGTTAGTCCATTCTTGGGTTCTGTGATTCTGCTGCTGTTTTGTTCCTTCAGTTTTTCTTTGTTCTTATACTCCACATATGAGTGAAAACATTTGGTACTTGTCTTTCTCTGCCTGGCTTATTTCACTGAGCATAATACCCTCCAGCTCCATCCATGTTGTTGCAAATGGTAGGATTTGTTTTCTTCTTATGGCTGAATAATATTCCATTGTGTATATGTACCACATCTTCTTTATCCATTCATCTACTGATGGACACTTAGGTTGTTTCCATTTCTTGGCTATTGTAAATAGTGCTGCGATAAACATAGGGGTGCATCTGTCTTTTTCAAACTGGAGTGCTGCATCCTTAGGGTAAATTCCTAGAAGTGGAATTCCTGGGTCAAATGGTATGTCTATTTTGAGGAACCTCCATACTGCTTTCCACAATAGTTGAAATAATTTACATTTCCGTACTGAGGTCTTTTAAAAAAAAAAAATTGCTCTTCTTGCTTACTTCTTGTTTATCCAAATGTCTGCCTTCAAGGAAAGGAGAAATTAGAAGTATATAAAAGATAATTTTCCTAAAAAATCCATTGGAAGAGACGTCACATATTACACTATATAGTAAATGACTTTGTTATGAGTTGTAGAGATTAAGAAATAATCGTTTTCAGATGGGGAAAATAAAGGGGTTACCAAAGTGGTAGTTAAAAGTATACAGTGAAAAAGGATTAAAGATGGCGGCATGAGAGGAGACATAGAGGCTTCCTCCTAAAACTGGATACAATTAGAAAATATACTTGGTGCAACTAATCCTGAGAGAGCAACAGGAAAGAGGACGGCGCCAGACTACATACACCTGGAGAAAAGAGCAGATCTCACCGAAAAGGGTAACATACCAAAGCTGTGGTTCGGCGGGACCCAAGCTCTTCCCACAGCCCAGCTTACCGGCGGGAGGAAGAGAAACTGAGCAGGGAGGTAGTGGAGGCCTGGGACTGCTGAATACCTAGCTCCAGAGATCTGCGCTGGGAGCACAAACCTACATTTCATGGTGCTTTCATCATACTCTTCTGATTACGGGGTTGGAAAACTGGGACAGGTGGAGTTCCTGGGGAGACTGGGATTCCGGCCGCTTGTGGAAAGCAGGGATCCATATCTGGCTGCTCTGGGACAAAAGCTTATACCTGTGTGCTCGGCCCACTGGTTCAGGCAGTGGAGACAGGCACAGCAGCCGGGAAGCGGGGAACAGCTCTTCTCTCCCCCCAGGCACCAATACTGCTCCCCTGTGACCCCAGACATTGCTTCAGGGGATGAGCAGCTCCAGAATAGAGCTTCTGGACACTAGAGGGCACCATATACAAATAGGAAACGTGAAAGAAACCTGGTCCAGAGTAAAATTATTAATACAACTCCTGAGAAAGATTTAAATGACATGTACTTCAGGACTCTTCCTGAAAGGGAGTTCAAAACAAAAATCATCAACTTGCTAATGGAGGTACGGAAAGACATCCAAGAACTCAGGAATGAATTCAGATTGGAGATCCAGTCGTTGAAAAGCACGATGGAGGGTAATAAAAGCAGGTTGGATATGGTGGAGGAGATGATAAATGAAACAGAAACTAGAGAAGAGGAATACAAAGAAGCTGAGGCACAGAGAGAAAAAAGGATCTCTAAGAATGAAAGAATATTGAGAGAACTGTGTGACAGATCAAAACGGAACAATATTCACATTATAGGAATAACCAGAAGAAGAAGAGAGAGAAAAAGGAATAGAAAGTGTCTTTGAGGAGGTAGTTGCTGAAAACTTCCCCAATCTGGGGAAGGAGATAGTCTCTCAGGCCATGGAGATCCACAGATCTCCCAACACAAGGGAACCAAGGAAGACAACACCAAGACACATAGTAATTAAAATGGAAAAGATCAAGGATAAGGACAGTCTGTTAAAAGCAGCCAGAGACAGAAATAAGATCACATATAAAGGAAAGCCCAAAAGGGTAACATCAGACTTCTCAGCAGAAACCTTACAGGCCAGAAGGGAGTGGCATGATGTATTTAATGCCATGAAGCAGAAGGGCCTGGAACCAAGATTACTTTATCCGGCAAGATTATCATTTAAATTTGAAGGAGGAATTAAACAATTTCCAGATAAGCAAAAGCTGAGAGAATTTACCTCCCACAAACCATCTCTACAGTCTATTTTGGAGGGACTGCTATAGATGGAAGTATTCCTAAGGTGGAATAGCTGTCACCAGAGGTAATAAAACCACAGTAAAGAAAGTAGAACAGCTAATTACTAAGCAAATGAAAACTTAAATTAACTATCCCCAAAGTCAATCAAGGGATAGACAAAAAGTACAGAATATGATGCCTAATATATAAAGAATGGAGGAGGAAGAAAAAGGAGGAGAAACAGAAAAGAACCTTTAGATTGTGTTTGTAACAGCATACTAAGTAAGTTAAGTTAGACTCTTAGATATTAAGGGAATTAACCTTGAACCTTTGGTAACCACGAATCTAAAGCCTGCAATGGCAATAAGTACATACTTATCGATAATCACCCTAAATGTAAATGGACTGAATGCACCAATCAAAAGACAAAGAGTCACTGAATGGATAAAAAAACAAGACCCATCTATATGCTGCTTACAAGAGACTCACCTCAAACCCAAAGACATGCACAGACTAAAAGTCAAAGGATGGAAAGATATTTCATGCAAACAACAGGGAGAAAAAAGCAGATGTTGCAGTACTATTATCAGACAAAATAGACTTCAAAACAAAGAAAGTAACAAGAGATAAAGAAGGACATTACATAATGATAAAGGGCTCAGTCCAACAAGAGGATATAACCACTATAAATATATATGCACCCAACACAGGAGCACCAGCATATGTGAAACAAATACTAACAGAACTAAAGGAGAAAATAGAATGCAATGCATTCATTTTAGGAGACTTCAACACACCACTTACTGCAAAGGATAGATGCACTGACCGAAAATAAGGACACAGAGGCACTGAACAACACACTAGAACAGATAGACCTAATAGACATCTATAGAACTCTACATCCAAAAGCAACAGGATACACATACTTCTCAAGTGCACATGGAACATTCTCCAGAATAGACCACATACTAGGCCACAAAAAGAGCCTCAGTAAATTCAAAATGATTGAAATCCTACCAACCAACTTTTCAGACCACAAAGGTATAAAACTAGAACTAAGTTATACAAAGAAATCAAAAAGGCCCACAAACATATGGAGGCTTAACAACATGCTCCTAAATAATCAATGTATAAATGACCAAATTAAAATAGAGATCAAGCAATATATGGAAACAAATGACAATAACAACACAAGGCCCCAACTTCTGTGGGACACAGTGAAAGCAGTCTTAAGAGGGAAGTATATAGCCATCCAAGCATATTTAAAGAAGGAAGAACAAACCCAAATGAATAGTCTAACGTCACAATTATCAAAATTGGAAAAAGAACAAATGAAGCCTAAAGTCAACAGAAGGAGGGACATAATAAAGATTAGAGAAGAAATAAATAAAATTGAGAAGAATAAAACAATAGAAAAAAATCAATGAAACCAAGAGCTGGTTCTTTGAGAAAATAAACAAAATAGATAAGTCTCTAGCCAGACTTATTAAGAGAAAAAGAGAATCAACACACATCAACAGAATCAGAAACAAGAAAGGAAACATCACAACGGACCCCACAGAAATACAAAGAATTATTAGAGACTACTATGAAAACCTATATGCTAACAAGCTGGAAAACCTAGAAGAAATGGACAACTTCCTAGAAAAATACAACCTTCCAAGACTGACCAAGGAAGAAACACAAAATCTAAACAGACCAATTACCAGCAAGGAAATTGAAGCGGTAATCAAAAAACCACCAAAGAACAAAACCCCCAACCCAGATAGATTTACCACTGAATTTTATCAGACATACAGAGAAAACATAATACCCATTCTCCCTAAAGTTTTCCAAAAAATAGAAGAGGAGGGAATACTCCCAAACTCATTATATGAAGCCAACATCACCGTAATACCAAAACCAGGCAAAGACCCCACCAAAAAAGAAAACTACAGACCAATATCCCTGATGAACGTAGATGCAAAAATACTCAATAAAATATTAGCAAACCAAATTCAAAAATACATCAGAAGGATCATACACCACGACCAAGTGGGATTCATCCCAGGGATGCAAGGATGGTACAACATTTGAATATCCGTCAGCATCATCCACCACATAAACAAAAAGGACAAAAACCACATGATCATCTCCATAGATGCTGAGAAAGCATTCGACAGAATTCAGCATCCATTCATGATAAAAACTCTCAGCAAAATGGGTATAGAGGGCAAGTACCTCAACATAATAAAGGCCATATATGATAAGCCCACAGTCAACATCATACTGAACAGCGAGAAGCTGAAAGCTTTTCCTCTGAGATCGGGAACAAGACAGGGATGTCAACTCTCCCCTCTGTTATTCAACATAGTACTGGAGGTCCTAGCCACGGCAATTAGACAAAACAAAGAAATACAAGGAATCCAGATTGGTAAAGAAGAAGTTAAACTGTCACTATTTGCAGATGACATGATACTTTACATAAAAAACCATAAAGACTCCACTCCAAAACTACTAGAACTAATATCGGAATACAGCAAAGTTGCAGGATACAAAATTAACACACAGAAATTTGTGGCTTTCCTATACACTAACAATGAACTAATAGAAAGAGAAATCAGGAAACCAATTCCATTGACAATTGCATCAAAAAGAATAAAATACCTTAGGAATAAACCTAACCAAGGAAGTGAAAGACCTATACCCTGAAAACTATAAGACACTCTTAAGAGAAATTAAAGAGGACACTAACAAATGGAAACTCATCCCATGCTCGTGGCTAGGAAGAATTAATATCATCAAAATGGCCATCCTGCCCAAAGCAATATACAGATTTGATGCAATCCCTATCAAATTACCAACAGCATTCTTCAAAGAACTGGAACAAATAGTTCAAAAATTCATATGGAAACACCAAAGACCCCAAATAGCCAAAGCAATCCTGACAAAGAAGAATAAAGTGGGGGGGATCTCGCTCCCCAACTTGAAGCTTTACTACAAAGCCACAGTAATCAAGACTGTGGTACTGGCACAAGAACAGAGCCACAGACCAGTGGAACAGAATAGAGACTCCAAACATTAACCCAAACATTTATGGTCAGTTAATATATGATAAAGGAGCCATGGACATACAATGGGGAAATGACAGTCTCTTCAACAGACGGTGCTGGCAAAACTGGACAGCTACATGTAAGAGAATGAAACTGGATCACTGTCTAACCCCATACACAAAAGTAAATTCGAAATGGATCAAAGAACTGAATGTCATTCATGAAACCATAAAACTCTTAGGAAAAAACATAGGCAAAAATCTCTTGGACATAAACATGAGCGACTTCTTCATGAACATATCTCCCCAGGCAAGGGAAACAAAAGCAAAAATGAACAAGTGGGACTATATCAAGCTGGAAAGCTTCTGTACAGCAAAGGACACCAATAGAACAAAAATGTACCCTACATTATGGGAGAATATATTCATAAATGACTGATCCGATAAAGGATTGACATCCAAAATATATGAGAGCTCATGCACCTCAACAAACAAAAAGCAAATAATCCAATTAAAAAATGGGCAGAAGATCTGAACAGACAGTTCTCCAAAGAAGAAATTCAGATGGCCAACAGACACATGAAAGATGCTCCACATCTCTAGTCATCAGAGAAATGCAAATTAAAACCACAATGAGATATCACCTCACACCAGTAAGGATTGCCACCATCCAAAAGACAAACAACAACAAATGTTGGTGAGGTTGTGGAGAAAGGGAAACCCTCCTACACTGCTGGTGGGAATGTAAATTAGTTCGACCATTGTGGAAAGCAGTATGGAGGTTCCTCAAAAAGCTCAAAATAGACATACCATTTGACCCAGGAATTCCACTTCTAGGAATTTACACTAAGAATGCAGCAGCCCAGTTTGAAAAAGACAGATGCACCCCTGTGTTTATCGCAGCACTATTTACAATAGCCAAGAAATGTAAGCAACCTAAGTGTCCATCAGTAGATGAATGGACAAAGAAGATGTGGTACATATACACAATGGAATATTATTCAGCCATAAGAAGAAAACAAATCCTACCATTTGCAAGAACATGGATGGAGCTGGAGGATATTATGCTCAGTGAAATAAGCCAGGCAGAGAAAGACAAGTACCGAATGTTTTCACTCATATGTGGAGTATAAGAACAAAGAAAAACTGAAGGAACAAAACAGCAGTAGAATCACAGAACCCAAGAATGGACTAACAGTTACCAAAGGGAAAGGGACTGGGGAGGATGGGTGAGAAAGGAGGGATAAGAGTGGGGAAAAAGAAAGGGGGCCTTACGATTAGCATGTATAATGTTGGCGGGGGATCATGGGGCAGGCTGTGCAACACAGAGAAGACAAGTAGTGATTCTGCAGCATCTTACTATGCTGATGGACAGTGACTGTAATGGGATTTGTCGGGGGGACTTGATGAAGGGGGGAGTCTAGTAAACATAATGTTCTTTATGTAATTGTAGATTAATTATAACGAAATGAATAAAAATAAATAATTGAAAAAAATAAAAATAAACAAAGGCAAACAAGTTTTAAGGCAAAGGCATAGGCTATGAGACAGCAGAGTAAAGTTGAATAATGGAGAAAATGAAGATTGATTTCAGAAAACACAGATTCAAATCCCAGTCCATCACTAGTGTGATATCATTGCCTCTGCCTCTTTTCTATGAAATGGGATGTAAGGTCTTGTACTGAAATGGGGCTACATATGAAGCACTTTGTAAACAGTAAAATATGGAGAAAATGAAAAAAAAAAAGGTATACAGTAAAGTTTATAGTTTGTATATGAGAGTGGTTTTTGCACAGTTTTTCATAATGTGAAGTTTAAAATTACCTAAATAGCCACACAGTAGTGAAATGTTACATAGATTGTGGTATGTCTATTCTAATATATTATTATTTGGTCATCTAAAAGTGTTTTTGAAAAATAACAACTTTGGAAAATGCTTGTAATATAGCATTACATTAAGAAAAATTATACAACTGTATGTGTGATTCTTATCTGTTTTAAAATTTTCAAAGAGTTGGAAGTAAATATAATAAAAATATTGAGATTATTTCTGAATGAGTCAAATTTTTTTTCTTATATTTCTGTATTTTTTAAATTTTATATAAAAACACATTTTACTTTTTACAGTTAAAATAAGTTGTGGATAGTAGCTGGGGTTAAGACAAAAACTGCAACCTTTTATTGTAATAATATCCAAAATGTGTAAGAAATATTGCTGTTGTTCATGTCTGTCATAGGGAGCTGTCCTAGATGATTGGATCAGACTCCATCTGTTATAACCGGGATGTTACTTTATTCTTTGCTAAAGTAGAGTGACTGTTCTGTTCTAAGAACTCTTGAAAGGACTATGAAAAGAACTACTGGCCTCTCCTCTGTTTTGAACAGGTTGTTGGGGTGCCGGTTGGGTCTACTTTACCTTCAACAGTGAAACAGGCTGTGGCAATCAGTGGTGGCCAAATCCTTGTAGCCAAGGCCAGCTCTTCTGTCACCAAAGCAGGTGGTCCAAAGCAAGTTGTAACCCAGGGAGTCGCCAAAGCAATTGTGAGTGGAGGTGGAGGAACCATTGTTGCTCAGCCAGTGCAAGCCTTAACCAAGGCTCAGGTCGCTGCGGCAGGCCCTCAGAAGAGTGGATCCCAGGGTTCAGGTAACTGATACTAACTGGGGGCTCTTTCAGTAGCAGCCTCTTCAGGAATGTTCTTTGCTAGTGATTTTATTTGATACTTAGTTCTGTCTGGCAAAACGTAGTTGGTTGATGCTATCAGGAGTGTGTACAAACACATTTTACATAGAGATCTACAAGCAGTTTGCTGTAGAGAGAGAGAGAGAGAGAGAGAGAGAGTGTGTGTGTGTGTGTGTGTGTGTGTGTGTGTGTTTTAGCAAGAGTAATAGTGTGTGTGTGTGTGTGTGTTTTAGCAAGAGTAAGTGTGTGTGTGTTTTAGCAAGAGTAAGTGTGTGTGTGTGTGTGTGTGTGTGTGTGTGTGTGTGTGTGTGTGTGTGTGTGTTAGCAAGAGTAATAAAAGTAGAGTATGTCTTAGTAGTGCTTTCAGGTCTGAAGAAAATGCCCATGACACCCTCATCTTCACTTTGGGTTGTACTCCAGACCGAACACTTCCGTGTGCTCCTTGGGCAGCAGCATTTTGAGATGCTTGGCTAATGCATTCTCTACCAGACAAAAATTAAAACACCTTAATTGTCTTTTAGGCATTGATGTGATTTCTGTGAAGGCATGAAAAAGATACCTAAGACATTTGGTATTTACTAATTTTTGAGAGTCCTGATGAAGCTAAAGAATTGTTACAGTGTGTTGGAAGGGTAGAGGGTAGTGGATGTCCAAAACCAAGACTTCAGAGCTGATGAATTGCTGGTGATGATAGAGTTCATTTGTGGCATTAAGAATGCACTTGAGGCAGTTGGGGAGGTAGGCAGCTCCTGCGGGGCTGCTGGCTGCACCCCTTCTGTCCGCTCAGCAGCGGGAAGCACTTTCCCCAAAGGACATCAGTGCAAGCCTGAATAAGAAAAACAATTTCTTCCTCCTAAGCCATGGCATATCAGTTATATAGAAATACCACTTTGGGAAACAGTCTTCAGGAGAGCCTTGATGAGCTCATACAGTCTCAGCAGATCACTCGCCAACTTGCCCTTCAAGTTCTACTTCAGTTTGATAAGGCTATAAATTCAGCATTGGCTCAGAGGGTCAGGAACAGAGTCAATTTCAGGGGCTCTCTGAATACATACAGATTCTGCGATAATGTGTGGACTTTTGTATTGAATGATGTGGAATTCAGAGAGATGACAGAACTTATTAAAGTGGATAAAATGAAAATTGTAGCCTGTGATGGTAAAAATACTGGCTCCAGTACTACAGAATGAATAGAAAAAAATGGCTTTTTTATGCCATCATGTTATTATTCATCACTTTTGAAGAGAAGCATAGAAGAGACTTTTTTAAATTTGTTCTAGCATTGCAACAATGATTACACTGTGCTGTCAGAGAATTCCACTAGAAAGAAGCTTGCAACTTTGTAGCCTCTCACATTATCTTCACTAAACTGCATGAAGAAACAGAACTTTTTTTTTAATGACAAATCAAATCTTGCCTAAGAACATTCTTTAATAAACTCATTTTAAAACTCAAAAAAAAAAAAAAAAGAATGCACTTGAGATGGACTGGAAAAAATGGTCTTTGGAGTTTAGAAAATGAAGCAGTTGAGAAGCCAGAGAATTAAATAAGTCATCTACAGTGCTGTCCCTGAGAATGCCAGTCTTTGGCATAGAGAACAAGACTTTGAGTCAAGAGTTAGTCTTTAGCAAGTGAGGGGAGGTGAAGAGGAGTTCATCAAATGAGAGCAGAAAAGAGAGAGATAAGATGATGTAACCAAGTGTAAGCCTCAGGAGCCAGGGCTTTGTTTTCTGGAGTAAGGGGTAAAGTCTGAGAGCCAAACTCAGGGTTGCTGGGGAAGTCGTATTGTCAGAGGACTGACAGTTCAATTACCACAGAGATAGTGTTCAAAGAGGCTGAAGTTCTGAAGGGTAAGGATCACAGCAGGAAATCATGGGGGCATAGTGAAAGAGTGTGGGCAGGAGGAAGGGATGAGGAGATTGGTTCACATCAGGATCTGTGAGCAACATGGAGAAGGGACTCCCGGCACAGGTGGCTGACCAGAGACATTTGCCCTTCTGGCAAGGCTGAGATGCACAGCAGTGTAAGATGGGATTAACTGTTGTAATAATGGAGAGGGATGGCCCTTAGTTTTAATGCCAGGCCCTGATATTTTGACACAGTGTCCAGGGTTCCTAATTCCCGAAGCCTTGCACAGGGACATGTTAATAAGAACTACTCCAGCAGACTGCAGGAGGCTGTGGGAGTCCTTTCCCTGTGGTGGCTCATGTGGTTCTTCTATAGGCTTCTTTTAATTGACGTTAGCATTCAAAGTAACTACAGAAAACGTGACATGTCAGTCTCCTTTAAGACTCATGGTTACAGGTTTTATATCCACACGCACAAAGAAGTAAATTCTAAGAGGTAAGTGAAAGCTCTTTGACCTGGGTAACACTTCAAAAAGATGAATTAACAGGGGCATAGTTGTTGACTAGCATTTTTCAGTTCTTTTAAGTGAGGGAGGCTACAAGTCTTACTCCAAATCAGTAAACTCATTCATTACTAGAAACTGACTAAAGGGCCTTTAAACAGAATGGGAGAATGTGTATTCATCCATACATAGGGTGATAATTTCATTGAGTGTCTAAACCACAGTACTTTTCAGCGTAAAAAGAAGTTATAATTAATAATTAGAATGGTACATCAGTATAAACTGGAACTGTTCTGGGCAACCCAGGACATGTGGTCTCCCTCTTTATATACAGATATAAATTCCTTTGTGGTTTACAGCAGGTGCTTCTAATATGTAAATTATTTATGATTAGCAAGATATTTAAGAATATCAGCCTTAAAAAGCATTGTGCCTCTAGGAGTTTGCTGTTAGTGATTTTAATAAGTACTTTTGTTACTCTGTTTTGATTTTAGAGGTAACATTGCCCTCAGTTCCAATTTATCTTACTATTTTTACTGTTTTTTTTTTCTTTTCTTTTTTCCCTTTACCATTTTAGTAATGGCAACATTACAGTTACCAGCCACTAATTTGGCCAACTTGGCAAATTTGCCTCCTGGCACTAAACTCTACCTTACAACAAACAGCAAGAACCCTTCAGGAAAAGGAAAACTGCTGCTGATCCCTCAAGGAGCCATCCTGCGAGCTACCAACAATGCTAGTTAGTCCATCATTAAGTCATTTGCTTCTTGGGTCTCTGGGTATGTGCATCTCATCCACCTGAGAGGCAGTTCTTACCTGTTTGAGGAAGCCTTTTCATAACTCTGTTTAGTAGTATAATGGTAGCATTTGCCCAAATGGATTTAAAACATACACATACCATTGATGGGTGGATAAAGAAGATATGGTACACATACACAATGGAATATTACTCAGCCATTAAAAGGATGGAATTTGCCATTCATGTGAACATTGATGAACCTAGAGGATTTTATGCTCAGTGAAATAAGTCAGACAGAGACAGACAAATACCATATGATTTCACTTACATGTGGGATTTAAAAAACAAAACAAATGAACAACCAACCAAAAAACCCAGACACAGACTCATAAATACAGAGAACAAACTGGTTGTTGCCAAAGGGAGGGGGCTGGGATGATGGGCAACAAAAGTAAGGAGATAAAAACATATAAACATCCAGTTATAAAATAAATAAGTCACAGACATGAAGAAGTACATCCTAGAGAATATAGATAATTTGTCATAACTTTATGTGGTGACAGATCATAGCTACACTTATTATGGTAAACATTTCATAATGTATATAAATGCCAAATCACTGTGTTGTATGCCTGAAATTGATTTAATACTATATGTCAACTATACAACAGTTAAGAATAAAAATAAATTTAGAAATCATACACATAATTTAACTATACATGGGTTTAAATATCATAGTCTTAGGAGGTAACACTATTATTTTGGGTTTACTGACTCAGAGTTTGTGATCAGGAACAAATTCCACTGGAGAGGTATGGCTTTGTGGCTGCATTGGGAGAAAGCTCTCTGTGAACTGTAAATGAAGAAGAGTTCTTTCTCACACTGGTATCTTAAAACTCGTGACACCTGGGAGAACATAGCTGGAAACCTATTTTTAGTTAGAAGGGGATAGGAACAGGGTTGGAATCAAATGTCTTTACTTGCCATTATTTAGATGTGTATCTTAGGTTTGCTAGTTTGGAGATGAAAAGAGAAATATAGGCTTGGCCTTAGTGTACAGGTCTTAAAGGCCCAAGGAAATTAGGTGGCTCATCTAGACTGATATAAATTTTTGCTTTACATAGAGAAAAACAATTTGGGTAGTGTTGGAAAGGAAAGTGTAAACGGGATTATTTCCCTCTGAATCAGAAGTATAATTGTGACAGCAATCAAATTCATTAGAATTCAGCCAGTCTTGCCAAAATACGCAGTGTGTAAGCTAGTCACCATTTTATTTCCTGACTATCATGGGTGATTTCCACTCTTAACCTGGTATTTTCTTGTCATACTTAAGCAGTGATATATCAAGAAGTTAAGATATGTAAGACGAGGACAGTGTAAGTATTCCAAAATTCATCCAGAGACCTACTTAGATTTTAATTTTCATATACTGTGTCACCAAAAGGGAAGTAAAAATGGCCCAAAAGCTTTAAAGTGGAATTTGGAAAGCAAAAAAGATTGTAGCCCTGGAGTCATTATAAATATGAGGAAAGTCAATTTTTTCCAGGGCAGGGGTAGTCAGAAAAGAGGGTGTACTGGAAATTCCACTATATTCCAGCAGTTTCACAGAAATGGAATCAGATGCCAGAAAGTTTGAAAGCACTTCTCTGTGTACATGATTTTTTTAAATTAAGGTAGCATTGATATACACTCTATGAAGGTTTCACAAGAAAAACAATGTGGTTATTACATTCACCCTTACTATTGAGTTCCCCCCGCCGTACCCCATTGCAGTCACTGTCTCATCAATGTAGTAATCTGTGTATGTGATTTTAAATCAGCACTTGGTTAGAAAATGTTAATGTCAGACTCTTGATCTCCCACAGGTAAGTCAGAACACTTGTCTAAGTTCTTCATTGTGCCCAGAGCTGAACAACTAGTCATTCGGTTGAAAGTCAATAAATTTCAGTCTCAGCTCCAGGAAGTTCTCCGAACTCTTGTCACAGAATAGTTACATTACAAAAAAAGAAGGAAAATAGAAGAGGGAAGGAATGGTGCTGGTAAAGGAAACATCTCCCTGGCTCATCTGTTTTTTCTCTTAAGCCGTATCTGAGTACCTCATGCTCTTGCTGTCCTTCATTGTATTTGCAGACCTCCAGTCTGGCTCAGCTGCTGGTGGTGGAGGAGGAGGCAGCACGGGAGGAACCCAAAGCCCTGCTGGCTCCGGAGGGATAGCCCAGCACCTGACTTACACATCTTACATCCTCAGGCAGACTCCCCAGGTCTGGTCATCTGTGACTGGTATCTTTCAAGTCAGTCATTTTATAACTGCCTTTAATTATACTAGTGGACTTACCTTTATAGCTTTGGGATTAGGGATCAGTACTAACATTTTAGCCATGTTATAAATCTGTATTATTTTGGCTTGTTTTGAGAGAGGAGGAAATAAGAGATTCAGGAAGATTTAAGTAACTGGTGTAAGATCCCTGCTAAGAAAATGGTAGAACTCACAGAAAGATTTTCGCTGTGCTCTTGCCTCCCACATCCATGAGGTAATGAAGAGTGTTAATGTGCAGTTGGAAATTTTTCCCTTGGTAGGGAGTAACCAAAGAGATCTATCAAGTCGTGGCATTTGAAGTGAGATTGGATTTGAGATTAAGACAGGTTTCCACCTTCTTTCTCTAAGTCTGGGCTCCTCTCTAAGGAAGGTTAGAGTTTTTGTTCCAAACATTCTTTATGAGAAGGATGGATAGTTATCAGTGTCAGTGATTAAATCCAGCTTTGAGGACTAGATTATAAAACTTGAGTTTCTAACAGCCTGTTCTGCAAGTACTGTGCAGAGTTTGGAAATTGGGGATAACCCTTGGTAGTGACACTGAAAGCAGAGCTATTCATTCAGTTATTTTGATTTTGTTGCAAGATGAAGGTGAGGGAGCATTGTAGCTTATAACACAGGACCTTATGACCTAAAGAGCAAGTCAATTGAATTTAACAAATTACTAATTAAAGATTTTATTTGTTGCTAATTTAGGGCACATTTTTAGTTGGCCAGCCATCGCCCCAGACATCTGGAAAACAGCTGACTACTGGGTCAGTGGTCCAGGGAACTCTGGGAGTGAACACATCTTCTGCACAAGGACAACAAACATTAAAAGTCATCTCTGGACAAAAAACCACTTTGTTTACCCAGGTAAATACACACACACACACACACACATCAAATACATGGGTGGATTATAGTGTTTATTTAAATATTTACAGCTTATCTCTTTCCACAAAGAAATTAAGGTAACATAAGAAAATTAACAAAATAGTATAGAAAAATATGAATAAAATCGTGAGATTTGCGAAAATATAAGTAGATGGAGGAGCTAAACCAGAGAGTTACTTAGATATACAAACAGTAATGTCTGTATGGCTAATAAAATTTGCCAAAGCAAAATGAGAAGCATGATCACTTTAAAATTCACACTGTTTGTGAAAGGGAAACAGAATAACCACATAATATTTCCTTAGAAAAAATGAAGATTTTCTTGACACTTCGTTCTAAAATTTCTCTGGAGGAACTGCATGTAGGAGGTTCTGAATAGTGTAATAGGTGATTTCAGCCCATAAAATCCACATGCTAAGTAAACACTGGAGGCAACTTGGCACATGCTTCTGCAGCATTCTTGAGTATATGCCCAGCTAAAATTCTGGGTGAAGGCTGTCATAATCATCTACAGGAGAATCTGTAGCTAGATCTCAAACCTTATTAGCAAATGAAACAAATAAGGTCTAGAAGGATATAGATAGTATGATACCATTTATCAAAAAACAGTTCATTTTCTGTGACTATATGTAGATCAGCAGTTCTTAAAACATGAAATTGATACTGGATTTTGTCAAGTGCATTTTCTGTCTATTGAGAGGATCAGTTTTTTTTTCAGTTTGTTAATATGGTGAATTACATTGACTTTTGTTTTATCAAATATTAAATCAACCCTGTATTTCCTGGGATAAACCCACTTGGTTGTGACGTTTTCCTCTTTTAAACTTAGGTTATTGTTGGGTTTAACTCGGTAAGCCTTTTTTTAGAATTTTTGCCAGGAATACTTGTCAGTAGTTTTCTTTGTAAGTTCTGTCTGGTTTTGGTGTGAGAGTAATGCTGGCTTTATAAAATGAGTTGGAAACTTCTCCCTCTTCTTTACTTTTTGGGGAAGAATTTATGTAGTACTGGTATAATTTCTTAACTATTTAGAATATACCAGTGAAGCCATATGGCTTAGAGTTTTCCTACTTGGGAAGGTTTTTAACTATAATTTCAATTTATTTAATAGACACAGAATTATTCAGGTTATTTATTTTGTCTTGAGGGAGGTTTGGTTTATATCTTTAAAGGAATTTATTTCATCTAAGCAGTTGAATTTATTGGGATAAAGTTCATAATTTTTCCTTATCTTTTTAATGTCTGTAGAATCTTTAGTGAAGTCCCCTTTTTATTCTTGACTTTGATAATTATATATCTCCTCCTTTTTTCTTGGCCCATCTATCTAGAGGTTTATCTATTTCATTGATCTTTAAAATTATCAGCATTTGGTTTCCTTGAGTACCAATTTATTGTCAGTCAGATGCTCTTAGCTGGTTCAAATATGAAGACCCCAGATTCTTTAGTCAGTTTTTTAAAATCTTAGCTGATTTCTTACCAGCTTAAGTTGCAATCAGCTCAGTGACTTTCTCTCTTTTCTGCCACAGCCGAGACGATTACTGTTGCCTTTTATTATAGTTAATATGAATAAGCACAGATCATAAGTATACAGCTTTGAGTTGTACAAAAGTGAGTTTTGACAAGTATATACTCATGCAAGCACTATCCCAATCATAGAACACTCCCATCACTCTAAAACATACTCTTGTTTTTCTTTCCAGTTTTTTCCATCACCATTTTTTCTGTTTCTATCACCATAGATTAACTTTTGTCTATTCTTGAACTTTATATCAATAAAATTGCATAGCATTTAGTCTTTTATGTCTACCTTCTATTGTTCAACGTAATGTTTTTGAGATTTATCCATGTCTCAAGTACACTAATATCCATATCTCAAGGACACCATATCTGAGTACACTAGAGTAGCTAGGTCATAGGGTAAGTATGTTTGTAAGAAACTTAAGAACCTGAAAAATGGTTTTGCAAAGTGATTGTCTTATTTGACACACTCACAAAGTCATGTTGGGAGAGTTCCCGTTGCTGTACCTCCTCACCAACATGGAGAAACATCATTCTTTTTCATTTGAACCATGTTTATGAGTATGCAGTGACATCTGATTGTGGGTTTAATTTGCATTAAGACTCCAAAACAAATTATGCCATAGCTACTACTTCTGGATTCTAATCATGTCTCCTCCAGTTACTAGCTGTGTGACCCTGGTAAATTTATTGAGCTTACTCTCTTCATCTGTAAAATGGGACTAAAATCTAACTCATAATAAAGTTTATGAAAAGATTGACTTAAGCTATGTACAAGTGCTTTCTGTCATTTCTGGCACATAGTAAACTCTCAGACTGATAAATCATATCTATTTGTGGGGCACATTAATTTTGGGCACGAAGTAATCATATAGTCCATGGGTCAGCAAACCAAGCCCAAGGTTTCCTGTTCTTATAAATAACATTTTATTGTAACATGCCACACTCATTTCATGCTATAACAGTAGAGTTGGGTTGCAACAGAGACCATCTGGCTTGCAAAGCCAGAAGTGCTTAAGCCATTTTCAGAAAAGGTTCACCGAGCCTTGATTTAAATCACTAAAACTGTAATTTGTTGAAGGATTCTCCGGTACTTAGATGCTAATCTAGTAGTAGCCCAGAGCACCATTAACTTAACCATTTAATTCTGGCCTTTCTTGGTTAGATTTTCATGTTTAAGAGCATTTTGCACTCAATTATTTTGATTGAGTATCTTTGAAGACACTGCTGCCAAATAGTGATTTACAAATGCATCCATTTACTTGTTCTGCATTATAGGTAAAGGAACAGTTGTAGGTAAAAGGTGCTCTTTACATCTTGAAAGCTTGTTGGAAAGGTATACAAACACTTCATATAATTTTTTTTTTCACTTCATATAATTTTGATTAACAAGACTTCTTAGATACGCTCTAATCCTTATAGATAAGGAGTAAATTGTGCCTGTGAACATTACTACTTCAACCCATTTTGTTTCTGCAGGCAGCCCCTGGGGGACAGGCATCTCTAATGAAAATATCTGACAGCACATTGAAGTCTGTGCCTGCCGCCTCACAACTCTCAAAGCCTGGAACCACGATGCTGAGAGTAACAGGAGGGGTTATCACAACTGCCCCTTCCCTGGCAAATGGTCCTGCACAACAGGTAGGATCAGCATGGTAGGAGAAAATCATAATAGAACCTGAAAGCAGTTAATAGAAGGAAGATAGATACCCAGCAGGCACACCAGTGGGCTGTCCTCCTCTATACGCTGGATCAGAATGTAACTGTGTAACATTTTGAGGAACTGCCAAACCGTTTTCCAAGCAACTGCACCATTTTAGATTGCCACCAGCAATTTATTAGGGCTCCAATTTTCCATATCTTTGCTGACAGTGTTCTTGTCCTTTTTGTTGTTGTTGTTTTTTGTGAGATTTTTTTTGTTTTGGCTTTTTTGTTATACCCATCCTACTGGATGTGAAGTGGTATTTCATTGTGATTTTGATTTGCAGTTCCCTGATAGCAAATGATATTAAGCACCTTTTCATGTCCTTATTGGCCATTTGTGTATCTTCTTTGGAGAAATGTCTATTCAGACCCTTTGCCCATTATTTGGTTGGGTTATTTATTGTCTTTCTATTATTGAGTTGTAGGAGTTCTTTATATTTTCTAGTCTCTTAATCAGATTTGCAGAAATTTACTCTATTCTTTGGGCTGTCTTTTCACTTTCTTGGTGGTATCCTTTGAACCAGAAAACATTTTATTTTGATGAAGTCCAGTTTACCTATTTTTATTTTATTATGCTTTCGGTGTCACAGCTAAGAAACCATTGCTTATCCAGAGTCACAAAATTTAAGCCTGTGTTTTCTTCTGAAAGTTTTAGTTTTAGCTGTTACATTCAGGTGTTTGATTCATTCTGAGTTAATTTTTGTATGTGGTGTGAGGTAGGGGGCCAAGCTTTATTCTTTTGTATGTAGATACCAGTTTGCCTCACAACATTTGTTGAAAGTCTGTTTTTCCTTTGAATTGTCTTGGCACCTAAAGGACTTTTGTAATCTGACTTTGCTTATTTCTCAGTCTTCTCTTCATGTACCTATTCATACCACTCAACTTTGCAGTTCCTTGACTATACCATGTTTTTTCATTCCTCTCTTTCTACTTGCTATCTTCTGCAAAGAATCTCTCTTTCATCTCCCCCTTTCCCTCTCTTGAATCTTGAAGATTCCCCTAAAGTGCCATATTTTTACCTGAAGTTTTTTCCAGTACTCTCTTCTCCCCACCCCTAGGCAGAAGGGGTAACTTTCCTGTCAGTTTGTATAGGTGCCTTGTACCTGTGCCTACTGTAGCATTCATGACAGTTTGGTAATCTTCTCCTCATGGGTTTTTATCTTTGGTCCCAGCATTTAACACTGTGTCTGCCATATAGTAGATATTTTTTGAATGAATGTGACAAATGTTAGAGTTTTTAATAAAGCTCATTTTATTCCATTTTTACATCCTGAGATTATGTTCTTCTACTCTTTTAGTGTTGAAATAGTCTTTTATAAAAAAGTGACACAGTAGGAGATAGCCTCCTCATTTTAAAATAAAATGTTCCTGGTCCATGAAATCTTAAAAAGTATAAGAACCACCAAACTGGAGAAGCGATAGTTTTAAATGGCATGACATTTAATAGGTAGGTAATAATAGCTAATAGATAATATTTATTGAATATGCTACATGGCAGTCACTGTTCTTAATAAGTTACACTGCTATCTTCTTAATTTCTGTTATTTCTGGCCCTTTGTGCGAGCAGTCAGAAGGAACAGCTCCCAGTGCGTCATCCACTGTTGGCTGTGCAGTGAGAGCCTGTGGGCAGCAGCAGGTGTGTGTGAGCCAGGCTGCCGTGGGTGCCTGCAAGGCTGCCGCTCCCTCTGCCGTCGGCGCCACGTCCCTGGTGTCCACACCAAGCCCCATTTCGGGGAAAGCCACAGTATCAGGTCAGTTGTATCATAATGATTTTATTTTTCTCTCCCTTCTTTGGGCTAGAATATTTTTGGAAGGTCTTAAACAATATTTTGTAAAATTAGTTGTTAAAAATAATTTACTCAGCAACATTTTCCATGTGGCTAGTTTTTAGATAAATTATTCTTATTTAAAATTTACATGTAAATTTTAAAGTCTAAGATGGTTTTATGGATTGAATAATAATTTTTAAATGATATAATAAAAGAGCAGCCATCTGGAACTCTCGGGTATTTTAGCTGCTTTCATGATATAATTTTGTGAAGTGTAGAGTTTGCTCTCCTTAAAGAACCAGTTCCTTTTTTTATCATCAGTTTTGAGTGGAACTCATTATAAAACATCATACATCTCTTTGCTTTTGTAAACAAAGTATATAAAATATAAATTAGCCTTGATGATGCAATTCATGATTCATGCACCTATTCATACCACTCAACTTTGCAGTTCCTTGACTATACCATGTTCTTTCATTCCTCTCTTTCTACTTGCTATCTTCAAAAAACTTAGTTATTATAAGTAGTGGTAGAGTGATGTACTTGAAGTCTGGTGACATGTATGTACCTTTGTGCCCATATTAAATGTCTCCAGGAAAGAGTGCTTTTTATTTCTTTGGGTTACATAGAGCACAAATCCTGGAACTGGATCACTTTAATTAAAACAACTTGCTTCAGTTTCCTCTTCTGTAAAATGAGGTTGATGATAACACCTACCTCATAAAGTTGACAGGATTAAATGAGTTAATACAGAAGTGCTCAGAGTACTGTCTGATACATATAGCCATTATGTAAATAATTGCTATTATCAGCATTTCTAGTGTCTTCGTTGTCATTAGTCCACATTACCTTATCTGCAATTCTAAAATCCCAAATGCTCTGAAAACCAAAGGTGTTTTGTTATGTTTTTGCTTTTTGTTTTCATAACTAATTTTAAGGTGAAGTGTGACCCCCATTGGCAGGCCATATATACTACTTAATATGAATATTTGTCTTTTGCTGCAGAAATATTAATGTGTTTGATTATATCATGCTGTCATAGATGCCAGGGGACTGATACAATATACATCATTGCTTCTCAGAGTTGGAAAATTGATTTTGATTTTCTACAATCCAATTCAAATATTTCTGTAGAAGTAATAAAAATATCACAGCAATGCCAAACTGTTACAGAAGTTTCTGAACACTCTTAATTTCTATATTACTTTGTTGCAGATTGATACTAGTGTACCGGCTGGTACTGATATACAGGAACAGTTGAGTACCACTGATGTATATGTCCACACACACACACACACACACAAGTACCTTAGTATCTTTGGATGAAACATTGTGGATATTCCCATTGTTCTTACTGTTGTTATTATCCCTATGTTCTGTACCTGACTCCAAAGCAAGCCCCTGTGTCTTACTTGGCTTCTGAGTTAGAGTCCAACAGATTAATGCTGGCATATTTTTCCCCGTGACTTCCACCTCTCAGTTATAACTGACTAACTCCTAGTTTAGGGAGTGCTTGTCCTCTACCAGCACTGTGTGAGGACTGGAGTAAGAAATGGATGCCCTC
This sequence comes from Manis pentadactyla, assembly GCF_030020395.1. Lineage (NCBI taxonomy): Eukaryota > Metazoa > Chordata > Mammalia > Pholidota > Manidae > Manis > Manis pentadactyla. The sequence goes on from NC_080019.1 coordinate 113,969,782, forward strand.
CCAGCTCTATTTTTAAGTGATTAACTAGGAATGAAAGAAGTTGCCCTGCTTTAAGTTCTAGTTTCCTAAGTTGCTGCCAATCAGTTTTTTCTTTATCATGTTTTCATAAAAGAATCAAACTATTTCCTGCTGACCATTAATTCTATGTGTGTGTATGGACTTTTTTTTTTTTTAGGTATAACCATTCAATTTAATTAAATTTTTTGTATGCATTATAAACTGTTATGAACATAGCCCCTCTTACGTCTGGAACAGAGTGAGCAAGGGAAAGAGTACTGGAAAGTAAAGCCAGAGTGATGGGGGCCAAATGACCCCAGGCCTTTGTAGGTCATTGTAAGAACTTTGACTTTTACTCCAAGGAAAGGCATTGGAGGGTTTTAAGCTATAGAGTAACATGATGTGCCTTACCTTTTAACAGGATCACTGACTGCAGCACTTAGACTAAACAATGGGGCACAAGGTGGAAGCAGGAAACAGACTAAGAAGTAGACACTAAGAAAGAAAATTCAATGATGTATCAGGGAGCCCCAGCAACATCAGATTAAAGGAGTTCCAGAAAGAAAACAGAAAATAGTGGGAAGGAAATGATCCAAGAAATGAAACTATTTATCCCAGAATTGAAGGATATGAATTTCTAGGTTCAGAAGCCACAGTGTCCAGCACAGTGAATGAAAGATGGTTTGTGTGGAGGCACAGTTTGTTCATGAGCAGAACACCAAGGACAAAGAGATCTCAAAAGCTATCAGAAAAAGAAATAGAAAAGTTCAGAAATTATATTATCATTGGGCTTCTCTGTAGCTGGGAGCTAGAATACTGCTTTTCAGAATGCCAGGGGAAATTTTCAGTTAAAAGTTCTGTATTCATACAAATCATTACTGAGTGAAGGTAAAAATATTTTCTGACAGGCAAAGTTTCAAATGTATTTACTATGTGTCCTGTCTCAAGGCATTACTAAAATACGTTTTACCAGAGTAAGGAGGTGTAGACCAAGAAAGAGGAAGAAAACAGGATCCAGCATAGAATGAAGGCAGAGGGAATTCGGAGGGTAACAACGAAGGATGTCCCCAGGAGGGGAGGGCTCAGCAGCAGGCATAGAAAGCAAATAGAGGTCAGAGAGCTCCAGGAAGGACCTCTCTCAGAGAAAGTGGAACTGTCAATTATTTAGGAGATTTGACTGGGTAGACGATTGTATTAAGGGTGGTTTATAGTGTTTCTGAATGAGGTGGGAAGGCTTAGAAGGATATTGAAAGAACTAAGCAAATGATAAAGGAGGAAACTGATAATCCAGAAAATAAGCCAGAATCATAGTATCATGGTATTCTTTGGATCAATAGAGAAAAATGCTGGAATGCTGGAATGCAGGAAAGAGAGAGTAAAAGTGCTTTACAAGGCTTATCCACCCTAGTAGCAAGTCTGTATGTAACACCGCTGTCCCATTGGAGTGAATCAAGGCCCATGGTATACACATTCTCCTAAAAATACTGAGATAAATACTAAAAGGAAGAACCAGAAGGGTTAAAAGTGGATGATACTGCGGAACTAGATGAGGATAGGGAGGTGTGGAGCAAAAAACAGCTAGTTTGAGCTACAAAGCTTTTAGCACTTCTTTTTCACTGATAAGCATGTAAAATTTTGATGAAAATACGGAAAAAAACCAGGTCATTGTACTGTCCAAGGGCACATCTCAGTAACTGCTTACTACTTGACTCATGTAACACTCATCTATTCCAAAGAAAGATTTTCTTGTTTATTTAGGCTTTGTTTCAGAAAGTACTTAAGATTATTCCTTTCCTTAACCCAAACCAACTGCTTTCCATTGCCTCAAAGTGTCTTTAGCCTCTGATGCTGTTTTTAAGTAGTAGTTATGTAACAACAGGTATTTGTGTTTTGTCTTGTGTTACAATCAAAGCCCTTTTTCGTTTTTTACTGGCCTCCTGCCTAAGATAGTTTCATAATTGAAAGGGATTATGGAAATTACCTTTCAGGAGAAGTGGGAGAGGATGACCTTTTCTAAAATGATAAGTGCAGAATATCTGATGTTTCAAAAATAAGGGCTGCAGTGAGATAGAAAATTGTAACGTATGGTGAGTAATAAATTGAAGTATTAGATTTATAGGGATTTTATCTGGGACCAGATAAACTGGTCCCAGATAAAATGGACTCTGAATGCTTTGAAACTAATTTTGGAAACATTCTCTAGGCAGTGAGGAGCCAGAGAAGGTTTCTGAGTAGGAAAACAATAATTACCTAAATCAAAATACAAAATTTTATATCCACTGTGTATGTAACACAGCTATATAGAAAACGAACATGGAAAAGAACTGTCTCACAATGTTAATATTGATTGGCTCTGCAGTAGGTCATTGGGTGACCTCTTTTCTATTCTGTTTTTCCAAAAATTTATCATTTTATGATTGTGGGGTAAAAGTAAATCATTATTGTCACATCATTTCATTGTGAAATCTGCTGTAACCATTGCCTCATGTGTCCATCTCTTTGTTTATTGGAAGGGTAAGTGTCCTAAGAACTTCCTCCTATGAGAAAATATGAATGTTAAAGGGAACAGGACGTTTAAGGAAGCACCTGATCGTCAGCTTGGCCTTATCTTCCAACTTCTTTTAGGATTGTTAAAGATTCACTCCAGTCAGTCCAGTCCCCAGCAGGCTGTACTGACAGTCCCCAGCCAGCTCAAGCCACTCAGTGTAAATGCATCTGGAGGTGTGCAGACTATACTCATGCCCGTGAATAAAGGTCAGTCCTGCCCCCCTCCCTCTCCCGGGTTGTGGCTGTCTCCAGGTCTGCCATTGGGGGGCGAGCCCATGTTCTGTCGGCCAGCAGCCGCTCCTCCCTGGTGCAGCCTCCTTAACTGTTGCCAGACTCCTGGCACCTTGAACTCTAAGCATCAACTCTAGGACTGAGAGGAAAATCCAGATTATTCATTGGCTCCTAAGTAGCTCAACTTCTAAGTTGAGGAGACAGGGCACATTATAAGCCATTGTGAGAGCTCTGGTTAATTGGAGCTTTATTTTCTTAGTGACAAGCTCCCATTTCCACAGTTGAGTAGCTCAGTTACTCTGGTACTAATAGTAAACAGCCCACCTTATCAAATCACGGTATTAAAAAGGTCATTACCATTTCTCTTGTACTGAAATTCTTTTTGTGCTGTCAGTCTAACATGGGGCTGTCTCCTGGGAGTTAGATCATCCTAATTAAAATACTTTCTATAGCTCTTATATCCTCTCTCCCTCTTTTGCCTGTTAGTGGTTCAGTCATTTTCTACCAACAAATCACCTACCATTCTGCCTGTAGCTGCCCCAACTCCAGTCGTCCCCAGCCCTGCTCCAGCTACTGTTACGAAAGGTATGTTGTTTCTCACAGTGTTTTTGCCCAGAAGTTTTATGCAGGACATTACTGCAATCTGAGTCCCTTGAATTTTCAGCATCTGTGAATCAGTCACTTCAGAAATATGTACTGAGTGTTTGTGTAGTAGACTTGACATTGAGGGAAATACAAAGATGTATAAAGCCTCACTTCTGCCCTCCAAGAACATAAAGTCAGGTTGACGAGAGTGGCAGTGGACAGCAGATAATGACTAATAAAGGCAGGATGAGTGATCTGGAAAATGAATGCTGAAATATTTCAGTCTAGGATGTCTGGTCAGGGTTGATGGGGGCATGGAGGGAGATAGGATTTATGAGATTTGGATTATAATCTGGATTTTAACAGAGTGAATGAAGCATTTTTAGCTGTGGAGAGGTCAAGGGGCATGCCAGATTAAGGAAACAGTAGAAGCAAAGACTCAGAGTACTTGTTTGGGGAAGTAGATCAACTAGAGGAACTCATCCAGGGTGTACAGTATGGTAAAGGAGCTGTAGGTAGGGCCAGACTTTGGCAAGCTGGCAGTGGGGACATTTCTGACATTTCTGTTTATTTAGGCTTTGTTTCAGAAAGTACTTTAGATTATTCCTTTCCTTAACCCAAACCAGCTGCTTTACAATACCTTAAAGTGTCTGATGATTGAATAGATTGAGATACTGCAATGGATTAGAGCAACATATTTTGACATCTATGTAACATCTACAATAATAGTGATTACCATATGGTAACAGGCCAAAGTGTGCCAGGCCCTATGCTAGCTGCTCTCTCTATATCTCTAATTATGACAGTACTTCAGGGTAGCTGTTATGCCCATTTTGCAAATGAGGAAACTGAAGTTTGGAGATACTGAGTCTATATTCCAAGATCTAGAAATCTAGAAAGCATGCAGTTGGAATTTGAAACACATTTGCTTTTCAGGCATTCCAGGATCTCTCCTAATAGTCTTGAGAAGAAGTGGATTTGTAACTTAGATCCTGACCCTCTAATGCAGGGCTTGGCCAGCTACCATCTGCTCCCCGTTTCTGAGTAAAGCTGCAGGGGCACCAGTGATGCCTGTCTGTTCACATGTTGTCTGGGGTATGCTGCAGCCTCAAAGTGGAGTGGTTCCAGCTGAGATAGGACCCACAGCTCCTAAACTACTTCTTGTTAGTCCTTGCTAGGGAAAGTTTGCCAACCCCTGATCAAAAGAGACCTGATGAAAGAATTGGCATTAATCTAGACCAGCATTTCTGATCAGTAGTAGGTATGTGTCATAGGCCTTCCTCATATAGATTCTGATTCCGTTAATTTTAGACTGGAGCCAGAGTATCTCTGTTTTGATTTTAATTGAGGTAAAGTTTTGAATAGTGAAATGCAAAGATATTAAGTGTGCCATTTGATGAGTTTTGGTAAATGTATAAACCGTGTAACCAATATTCTATTTAAGATAGAGAAATTTCCATCACCGTGTGCCTCTTCCATCCAGTCAGTCTGTTCCCTGTCCCTGTAGCAACCACTCCTGCTTTCTTTTGCGATTTGTCATGTCTGTTTCTTGACTATATGAATGGAAGCATGGGCATTCTTTTGTGTCTGGTTTCATTCACTCACCATAGTGTATTTGATATTCATCCATATTGTTGCTGAATAGTATTCCACATTGTAGGAATATACCATAACTTAACGAATCCTTTCTCCTGTTGGTGGGTTTTTAAGGGTTGTTTCCTGCTTGGGGCAATTATGGACAAATCTTTGAAAGCATATATTTCCATTTCTCTAGTAGAATAGCTGTCTCAACTTGAAAATGCTGACTAACTCTGCGATTGTGTGCCAGATTAAAGGAAGTGTATTTGCACCTGGAGAGCTGGAGTATCTGAACTTTTTTGAGGACTTCCTTCTGTTTCTTGAAGTCTTGGAATCCCTAGGGGCTGGAGGGATATGTATTGCTAATATGTATCACTAATAATAGTGAAATTATTAGCAAGGTCATTCAATACAAGTCAATATACATAGAAAAATCATTTTCATTTCTAGGTAGAAAGTAAATGCTAACAACCTAGTGAACATTTCTGAGAGAAATACAAAAGGCCTAAAGAAATGGAAGGATATGCCATTATAAATATAATAAATTATAGATAATTATAAATAGAAAAAGTTAAATTAGTTACCAGAAGACCTGATGTGTTATCAATTCTCCCCCAGAAAGTGACATGCAGATCCAATTCAGTCCCAGACAGAATCCCTACAGGGTTTTTGTGTGTGCATAGAAATTGATAAGCTAAGACTGAAATGTACATGGAAATAGCAAAAGCCTAGAATAGCTGAGGCAGTCATAAAACAAAAAGCTAGGGTACTTGGACATTAGACATATATACTACAAAGCTTCAGTAATTGAGATTGTGTGGTATTGGTTCAAGAATAGATAGAACAATGAACTAGAGAAGGCCCCAGAAATATATTCACTTGTATATAGTCACCTGATTTATGATAAATTCAGTAGGATAAAAATGTTCTTTTCAATAAGTAGTGCTGGGTTAATTGGCTATATCCATTTGGGACATTTGGGAAAACAATGAACCTTGGCCCCTACCTTATACCATAAAAAAAATTAATTTGAGTCAGGTTATAGACTTAAATGTGGAAGGTAGAACAATAAAGCTTCTAGAAGAGAATACAAGAATGTCTTCATGACCTTGGGCAAAGATGCTTTGTAAACAGAACACACAAGAAAACTAGCCATAAAAGAAAAGATTGATAAGTTAGACTATTAACACTGGGAACCTCAGTTCATCAGAGGGACACAGTTAAAATCAAAAGCCACATACTCAAGATATTTGCAATGGATATATCTAACGAAGGAGTTGTATCCAGATATGACTGGATATGTGTATGGGAGGACCATACACAGACCTTCTAAAATTCAATAAGAGAAAGACTGACACTAATTTTTTTTAAAGAGCAAAAAGTGTCAACAGTCGCTTCACAGAAGAGGATATCCAGAGTTCATAAGGATATGAAAGGTGGTTCAGCCTCGTTAGCCGTGGAGGAAATGCAGATTTCACCACAGTGAAATATTGTTCTATCACCAAAATTAAAACTAGCAATACCAAGTGTTGGCAAGGATGTGACACAAATGCAGCTCACATACACTGCTGGTGGGACGTAAATTGATATAATCACTTTGGAAAGCAGTTTGACAGTTTCTCATAAAGTTAAGTATACATCTGTCTTGTGTTCCACAGATATACTTTTAGGAAAGGCACACATAAACCCAGCAAAAGACACAGATGAGAATATCCATTGGATTGTTACTTTTAATAGCCAGAAAGATGCTGATGCAAAAGAGTATGTGCAGTATGATTCCAGTTATATGAAGTTCAAAGTGGACAAAAGGTGCTTATCTTTGGCAGGGAGGAACTGCCAAAAGCATAAGGAGCCTCGTTGAAGACTGGATATACCCTGTGTCTTGATTGGAATGGTAGGCACACGGGTGTACACGTAGGTAAAATTTATCTAATGTATACTTCATATTTGTGCATTTTACAAGGTTATGCATCTATAGAAAGGAGGTGGAGATGTATTAGTAGATCTCATTTGTAGACACCTGAGATACAGGAAACTACTGAAGGATGTTGAGTAGGGAAGTGACACTAAAAAGGTTGTTCAGGAAAATTTTCTGTGCTGATGTATAAGGTGGGTTTTAAGGGGAAAAGGTTGAAGGCAGGGCTGCTGATGCAGAAGTAGGAAGTGTATGGCCTTGGATTTTTTGATTAGAGAAGACTAGAAGTGGAGGAGGACACGTGCTCCTGAGACACTGCTGGTTTCCCTCAGTGGACTGGTGGTAGTAAGAGTGTGAGTTACTAATGTGAATAGCTTGGATACTGCCAAACAGCAGATATGATTTTTGCTTTCCACCTTGTGTCAGAACACTAAGATAATGCTGAAAGTGCACAAACTTAGCTGGAGAGATGATAGCCAAAAGGATCTTAGAACTTAGAGCAGGCCAGCATTGTATTTTAATGTGGCACTGTTCAGTTGTGCGTGTGCGTGTGTGTGTGTGTGAGAGAGAGAGAGTGGGATCTCACAGTAATGTGGTTGGCCCTTTAATGTCTAAAAAGCCATTTTATTGCCCTCTTTGTCCTGAGCCTGGAGTTACTCCCCCTGAGACCCAGCCTAACAGTTTTCCCTTGTCTGCTGACCCTGTGATGAGAGGCGTCCTCTCAGTCCCCCGGCTGTGACCCTCAGCAGCTGGCGTGGCAGTTTGCTCACTGGGCTTCAGTGGAAGAGCTGTTGTTTCTGCCCTCACGTGTCCTTCCGTCATGAGCCCTAACAGCTCTTTCTTTGTTGCCCTTCTCTTATAGTGAAGACTGAACCAGAAACACCTGGGCCAAGCTGCCTCTCTCAGGAGGGTCAGCCAGCAGTGAAAACAGAAGAAAGCTCTGAGCTAGGAAACTACGTCATTAAGTAATGATTTCAGTCCTTTCTAATTGAGTTGTGCTTTCGGTGTTTTCGTGATGCTTTTAAAAAACCAAACCTGTGACAGCTGAGTATGTGTAGAGCTGTGTGTATATAGAGTTAGGCCCCTTGATGGGTGGAAACTTATCCTCTCTGTGTGCAGTGAATACATATTACCACATGATGCACAGCTCCAAGTCTCCATTTAACATGTTGATGTGACCTAGGGAGGCACATTATTTAAGGCCTCAGAAGCCTCAGGGGAAATTACAAATCTCCCTCCCACGGAGTTTTCCAGTGTGTACTTTCTCTGCTGAATCCTTGGGTGTGAAATTTCTCATGATGTGTGTATACATTTTGTGGCTGAGTATCCACACCCCTAATATTAAACAGCCGCCTTTTCATGGGCCATACACACTCATTGCTTCTTCTAAAAATACTTTGTGAGATTTTCTAATTTCCAGATTGGGAACCCACCTCTGACCATGTTTTGAAGTATCTCAGACAACTGAGGACAATAGAAACTTAGCCACTTTCACATGGTGATAGCATGAACTGTAATAACCCCCAGATCGACATTTGCATGATAAGAGTTTTTTTGCTCCAGTGACTGTCAGTCACTCTGCCAAAAGATTATTTAGCTATTTAATTTAGAAATATAAACAAAATGTTTGTGATATTTGCCTAATTTGCCATTCCTGTGGTCTCATTTGTTTATTTAGTCTTTGATTTTTTAAGCATAGAATGTTCTTTGTTTATAAAGAAGGCTATCTATGGACAGAAAGATATGCCAATATAATTGGCTTAAGTTTTAATTCCCTTTGAACAGAAGGAATATATATATAAGTGTGTGTGTGTCTGTGTGTGTGTGTGTGTGTGTGTGTGTGTGTGGCTAGAAACTGCTATGTGTATTTACTACCTTAATTTTCTTTCCTTTTGTCCATCTCAGGATAGACCATTTAGAGACTATCCAGCAACTCCTAACAGCAGTAGTGAAGAAGATCCCATTAATTACTGCAAAAAGTAAGATAATTATGCTGACTATGCAGATGCATTTATTGAAAGCTGTAAACTGCTTGGGATATTCAGTTTAAATCACTTGGTATTGTACAAGTAGTGACCCTGGCATCTTACTACACTGATGGACAGTGACCGCAATGGGGTGTGGGGGGGACACGATAACATGGGTGAATGTAGCAACCAAATTGTTTTTTCTTGTGAAACCTTCATAGGAATGTATATCAATGATACCTTAATAATAAAAAAAAAAATCACTTGGTATTGTAAATTAATACTGATGTGGTAGTTATCTTAGGAGGTTTTAACTACAACTGTAGCTCCTTTGCAGGGTTTTAGAATTCACAATATCTTGGTCAACCCATTAGTCTTCTACTGTTTTCACTGTGATCTGTAGAAGGAATGTCTTACATTTATTGTTGTATGTAACTTATAAATGTATATAATTAAAACCATTAGTTTTTAATATTTAGTAATAAGGAAAGAAATTAGCATTTGCCTACGATGTACCAGACTGTGCCGGCTCAGTACATTTACTCTCTTATTTAATCATAATCAACTGTGGAATAGATGATGTCATCTCGATTTTACAGATGAGAAAACTAAGAATAAGCAAGATTCAGCACTGTGCTCAGGAGCACTAGCTCTGGGTGGTGAGCCAGGACACGAACCAGGTTCTGTCTGCCTCCAACGCCATTAGTCTTTGATCTAATGCTCGCTGTCACTCGCTCTGTAGAAATGCGTGCTTATCAAGACCTCCAACAAGGGAATCTGCTCTGTCGCTGCCAGTGGTAGCAAAGCTGAGCAACTTCTCAGCCCCGGTTGTTCTGACGGAATCGACAGCCCTCCGGACAGAACAGACATCCTGTGGGCAGTAGGAGTATGCTCTAGCAATACTCCAGCCCGTGGCCCTGCAGAGGGAGGGCGTGAAGGAACTCCCATACCACGTTCGTGGGAGTAGGGGAACAATAGGCCAGTACGGACTACCCTGCTTATTTTTTTCCTACTGTAATAGTGAAGAAATTACTTCATTTTTTCTTAGTTGAAGCTTGAAGGGTCAGTTTGAGGCAGTACCAAGTAACATTTCAATGATACTTACCTAGTGCAGCAGAAAAAAATTCAAAAATTTCTTTTGTAAAAATTTTAGAAACAAATACAGAATATTAGAACTGGAAGGCAGTTCAGAAACCATATTTACCAACAGAATCATTTTACAGATAAGAAAACAAGCCCAAGGAGGTATGTAGGCTGCCTAGGGCTGCTTAGTGACTTAACAGCAGGGCCAGAGCTAGATCTCAGGTGTCCTGCACCTAGAGGAGTGCCTGCCACTTATTTTAGTAGTTAATATACTGCCAAAGAAGCTGATTTCCCAAGGAGGGGGTGGTTTTGAGTATACATGGATGAGGTGTCTTCTCTTCTAAGGATAAGCCCTTCTGTGTTATGCTGCATTTGACCCTGCCCAGTAAGGAACATGTATTCAATAAGAGGTCCAAAGAAACTTTTGGACATGCCTCCAGCAAAGGAGATTGAATTTAAACCATGACAGCTTTATTCAGAGTTTGCCGGCTGTGTGCCTTTTAGGTGAAGATGCCAGCTGTTTCTCTGCCAAGTCTGTGGAGCAGTATTATGGCTGGAACATCGGGAAAAGGAGAGCCGCTGAGGTAATTACACGTCCACCCATTTGCTGTGCAGGGCCCCACTAAGCCTGTGGGGGGAAAATAACCAGAACACATGTGCATTCTGGCTGCTTCTACAAACCTTGTTACACCAAACAATGACAAGATCTGCAGCATATTTTGTTAGAACTTTCTCCTCATGAAAAGTCTCATCAAAGACTATAGCTAGCCTTTGAAAGGTCTTTCTTTCCTGCATTGGTAAAAATGTCTAAAAAATTTTTATGCATTTCAGTATATTAAAATTAAATGGAGTATTTATTGAGAGCTTGCTATGTGGCTCCTGTGCTTAGACAGTAGGACGATAAGAGGAAATAGCATGTAAAGAGGTGTGCCTAGGAGGCTGTGAGAAGGTCAGTGTGACTGGTGTAGGGAAGGTGGGGAGAAAGGCGAAGCAGGAGGTCATGGTGGAGACCGAGGTTAAAAACCTTACAGGCCAGACCTAGGGGTTTCTGATTTATTTTATCAGCATTAGATAGAAGTTGGTTTACTTTTTTTTTAAACCAAGGAATGACTCAATCAGATTTTTTCTTAGAAAAAAATGATTTTAAGAAGTTACCGTAATTTACAATTTGGTGATTGTTAAAACACACTGCTAAGTTGAAGAATTTGATTATGGTTCCAAAATAAATTTTTTTAAGTGGCAAAGAGCAATGACAATGCGAAAAGTCTTACAAGAAATATTGGACAAGAATCCAAGATTTCACCACCTGACTCCCCTTAAAACCAAGCACATTGCTCACTGGTGTCGCTGCCATGGCTATACTCCTCCTGATCCTGAGAGCCTGCGGAGTGACGGGGATTCTATTGAGGATGTGCTGACCCAGATCGACAGTGAGCCAGGTGAGCCTCCAGGCGGCCATGCTGAGCACCTCGGGCAGCCCACAGGTGCTTCCGTGGAGCACACACTCATCTCTTCAGCCTCCTCGGCCCTCAGACCCCTTCACCCCAAGAGCTTTCAGTGCTCTGTCCTTCGGCTGAGGTGAAGCACCCTGAGGACCTGAGTTGTCTTGGACAACGGGAGCCTTTGCTCACCTCTGGCCATGTGTCCCACTCCCAGTACAGTCCCTACAGAACCATCTGTGCCCAAGTGTTCCACAGCCAGACTGTTCCTGCCCACGCCATGCCGTAAGCACACACTGTTCATCCAGGGGTCCCCATCCTCAGCAGCAGGTAGAAGTGACTTCTCTTGTGACCTTATAACTGCCTGTAGCCCAGTCTGTCCAGTCTCCTTAAAGATGGGGGCACTGTTTTCTTTGTTACTTTACTAGCCAGGAAGTGTAGTTCTTACTGTTGGAGGCACAGAGGTAAACAACTAATAATGTTGTAGATTAAATGATTTGTTTTATGACAGACTCAAACAGTTGTTCTGTATGGGGGAGGAGGCAGGGTATAAATGATATATGGGGAGAAGGATATTTTAAGTTTCACTTTAAAGAATAAGGAGGATTGTTTTCTCCTCCCAACCCCACATGTATGTATGTATGTATTTATTTATGAATGACATGTAATTTTTTATAATGTGTGTATATATATATTTTTAATTGAAGTATTGTTGATATACAATTTTACATTGGTTTTAAATATACAACACAGTGGTTCAGCAGTTACCCATATTATTAAATCCTCAGCCCCACTAGTACAGTTACTGTGAGCATAGGAAAATGTTACGGGATCATTAACTATATTCTCCATGCTATACTACCATCCCTGTGACTAACTTATATTATGATTGAGAATTTTTTATGCCCCTTTATCTGCATTCCCCCTCCCTACACACCCACTCCAACTCCTCCCCCATGGTAACCATCAGGCACTTCTGAGAAGCAGCCAGAACTGGACTCTCTGCCACCAGCCTGCAGGGTGCCCTTCATTGTGTCTCGTACCTGGTCTGGACCTCACTTACTCATCCATAAAGTGGAAGGAATGAACTAGAAGATTTCCAGAGAACAAAAAGTTCTAATACTCTTTGTTAGGCTTTGTGTAAATTAACTTATTAAGGACTGGATGCACAGTGTGTACTAAAATGTTAACATTGCTTATCTCTAAGCAGTGAGAAATGGGTGATTTTTATTTTCTTCACTGTGCATTTCTGAATTTTCCAGATTTAAAATATGAAAAAAATCAGTTTAATCATTAATATTTGGGGGCTGGGGAGATGGCCTAGTTTTTTTGGTGGCCTAAGTCAGAATCGTACTATTTTGTCTTAGATAGCAGTTATATCACATATATTCTCAGGTGCCTGTCTGTGCTTGTCTACCTTGTGAATTACTAGTTCTAATAATTACAGATCCATAGAATTTTAGAACCACAGAGAAGGTTAGCTCCCATAATACTTACCTCCTCCTCTGGGTCTCAGACTGGCCTTGTGGAGATGGGTAGCTGTCTTCTGTCACCACAGCTGTCATAAGGCTGCTGACCTCCCATTTAGAGTGCCCGTCATCATTCTCTTCTGCTGACAACCTCTGCCAGAAGCTGGAGGACCTGCAGCAGTTTCAGAAAAGAGAGCCAGAGAACGAGGAAGAGGTGGATATCCTCAACCTTCCAGAGTCATTAAAGATAAACATCAAAAAGGAACAGGAAGAGAAACCAGAAGAAATGAAATTCTACTTGCCTCCAACACCAGGGTCTGAATTTATTGACAACATCACACAGAAGGTAGGGGGCTGTGGCCTGAGGCGTTGCCAGGTCACAAACCAGGTGTGGGGTGCTAGGACATCCAGCCTCATCAGCTGCCACCGGACTTCTCTGTGTGATTTACTAAATGCCTGGTGAGGCCGGGGTGTGCTCTCTGGGCAGCCCCTTCCCACACTGGGGCCTGCGAAGGGTCATTACATGTATGTGAAAGGTTGCTGGTTGGATATGGGATTGAGGCAAAGAAAGCTGGTATAGTCAAGTTTACTGGCCGTCTCTTTTCTGTTTGCCCCGGTAGCAGCACCTTTCCCTCATGAGGCATGTCATGGTATGTCCAGGTTGCCCTTCAGAGGCGAGCTTTCCCTGCCTAACGTAGACGGTTACAGCTCCGAGCACCTGCCTGGAGGGTGGGTGGCATGCACGGCCTTCGTGGTGCAGGAGAGAATATTTGCCCGCCCCTGATGCACTGGGCGCTGGTCAGCATCCGCCCTCTGGCACAGCTGTTTAGGACTCAAAGAGACAGACAGTGCTTGTCTTTCGTGAGGGAGGAGAGAAAGGGGGACAAGATGCAGTCTGCAAGTACATCTGCATCATCTTAGCAAACAGGGCCTTGGAGGCTGAGTCCAGGCTTTCCAGTGTGATAATCCCATGATTAGAATTCCTGGCAAATCCTAACTATGTTTTCCCATTGAAAGGGGATTTGGGGGAAAAAGCAGGATTATAATGGCACTTATAACAATCACCTGGAGACACAGGGAAATAGGATAACATGTTTCTCCAGTTGTTACATTCTGGGTTTCTCCCCCCTGAGTTTTGTCTAGAATGTTTGCAGAGTCCGTCTTCTAGCTGGACATCTTTCTGGGTATCAGAGAAGAGCGCTTGTTTGGAGAGAGACTGTATTTAGTATAGAAATAGGAACAAATGGCTTTCTTGCTGCCTTACCAGATCGGAATCACCCTGCAGCCCGTGGCACTTCACAAGAATGTGTATGCGTCAGTGGTGGAGGACATGGTTTTGAAGGTGGGTGTCTGCTGGCGGAAGAGGGTCTGTGAGTGGCCATCGGGCTGAATCTCTGCCGGGCAGTCTGGATCCCAGCCTGTTTTGAGGATAGAAACAGAAAAGAGATGACACATTTTAAGATTTCTCTTTCAGGTTTAGTTTTCTTTCTCTTTTTTTTTTTTGGCTTCGGATTTTTAAACGAACTAACTCATGGTTCCTCTGAGTGTGGAAGCACCTGTAAGAAGGGTTTCGGTGCTGATAATCACTCGGATGATATTTTTTAGTGCCTTTTTAAGTACTCTGTGGTGAGGGTGTTCTCACTGCCATAGAAGGTGACAAGAGCCTTGGGTTTTCTCCATGGGGCACCTGCCCCATCCCTGCGGAGAGGGTGACAGAACCAGCCTCCTTACCCAGCCTGATCCTGGCTTAGCAATTCCTGTCCTGGTGGGTCACCGCCACTAGTAGATAACCCTCACCTGTTTTTCCTTGAACACGGTTATCAGTGAAAATTACCTCCATTCATAATTACTCTGAATCATGGCCTTCACTCATTGTGGCCTATTATTTAGACCTTTAATTTTTCCTTAAGGACTTTTGATCCTTGGATGCAACTGTTTCCCAAGTTTAGGGTAGGAGATGATGTCTGATGCACCCCTTCTCGCTCGCAAGCAGATGGCTGTTTTGGAGAGTAACAGCGTCTTCTGTTGCAGGCTACGGAGCAGCTGGTGAATGACATCCTGAGACAGGCTTTGGCAGTTGGATACCAGACAGCGTCTCACAACAGGTACTCTTGTTTCTTTAGTCGGTGATATGAGGCTTATAGATCCTTCCTGACAGTTTAGTTGCCTATCAAGATGATTTGTCCTTATGTCAGTCCAATAGGAGATGGGGAGAGGTCAGTGCTTAGGATATTCTCAGAGCCGAATGGAGTCAAGGGCCTCCTTGGTCATTCTGAGAGTATCTCTTGGTTATGAAAGCTACTCAGCTTTGTTCAGAGGTATGTGTCTTCCCAATCACTACTTCAGAGACACTGTTCAGTAGGACTGTGCCATGTACAGGGCTGAACAAATACCAGCTCTTTGCAATTAAAGCTCCTAACAGTGTTCACTGTGTGTCAGCCCTTGGGGCTGGGCCTCACTCATGTCACCTAATGTGTTCTGCACTGCAGCACTCTTACGCCCTTCTCAGAAATCAGGGAGCCGGGCACTGACAGGTAGTCCTACCAGCTTTCCCAGCACGTACATGGTACAACCTAGATCGAGACTCAGATGTCATTGGCTCTGAAGCCCACAGGCTCCCTGCTGCTGTCAGCTGCATCTCTAATTATTGACTGGAACACTGAAGTTTGCTCCTTCCCTAGTCCTGAAGAATGGTGGATGGGCCTCTCTTCCACATCCTGGCATTCCTGTCAGAGAAAACAAATGTTTTATCCCGTTGTACTTAAAGCCTGTAACAAAGTTCCCTCGGACATGAAGAGGCCTGAATCCGAGGAGCATTAGGTCAGACGTCACAGGACGGCGACACGGTGGGCGGCGGCGAAGAGATCTCTGAGACGCCGGAGGGAGACGGGCTCCAGTACGCCTACTCACTGCCCTGCCTGAAGTCCAGGAGTGGGCTGTGTGCCTCCGTGGCCCTGCTACCCCATGGTCCCCACTGTGGAGATACAGTGACTCAGGGCTTTTGATAAGAGCGGTCAGCATCATGCTTGGCCTGGTATAAGTCCACCACCCATCCTTCCAAAAGACAGAGATGTATTCCCAAGCCTTTGACTCTGCTTTAGCCACTTAATATTGAATTAAAAAATACTGTTCTGATATCCACTTCACTTCCTTTCTCTCTTCTCAGTCCTCAGTCTTCTTAGTCATTCAGTCAGCTTCTTGAAATCCATGTCATACCTGTGAGTAGGGAGTCAGATTTGACCTCTAAATAGGGCTGAGCTGGCTGTGAGGAGGGTAGGCCAGATCCTCAGCAAAGTCAAAGGAGTTAATGGGAAAGAGGAGAGGGAATGCACCACTCCCTAAACTATGCCCATCACTCAGCACTATCCCCGTCTATTAGGGCCTGTGCAGGGGGTGGTGCTTTTGAGAAATTAATTGATCAAATTATTGGATACCTGAGAGTTGTACCTAAGATGCTCTGTTTTTTGGACAGGATTCCTAAAGAGATTACAGTGAGTAATATCCACCAGGCCATTTGCAACATTCCTTTTCTGGACTTCCTTACAAACAAACACATGGGGATATTGAATGAAGATCAGTGAATGGAATGAAGATGCCCTGGAAAAGTGGGATTTGAAGCTGAATCTGAAGCTTTAACCTGTGATGACTCTTCCATTTGGGGAAGGAGTTAGTTTTCCATGTGCCTCAGAACATCCTGGCTACCAAACCATTGCCTCCATCTAATTCAGCGTAACACCAGAGTGTTCAGTCCCAGACCAAGTCCCTTTAGGACAGAAGTTCGTTTCTGGATTCTAGACCGGAGCTGTGAGCAGGTGCATGCCGTCACCTTGCATTTGTTTGCTCTCTGTGGGGCTCCAGGAGAGTCTCGGTGCCGGGCTCGCCTCTGGCATCCTCGGGTCATTGGGGAGGGGTGTGTCCTGGGCCTGAGTCTCCCTCCAGGAGGCAAAAGAGTCTGACGGGCTACAGAAATCACCCGTTCTGTGGGCTGGGGTTACAGGCAGCCCCAGCAGGTGCCCTGCTAACACCTGGGGAAGGACTGGGCTTCAGCACTCAGTGCGTGGCCGTGGTGAGGAAGATCTGCGCTCAGCCCACGTGAGTCAGCCACATGTTTGCCTTGTGGAAAACACAAAAGCCTGGAGGCTGCAAACTAGGCAGAATGGTTTCGTCATGGAGCATGGAGCATCTCTACAGCCAGTCTCAGAACATTGCCAAGATCCCAGCAGCACAGGTCAGGAAAAGGTTTAGCTATAACCAATCAGCTCTTAATATGTTAATAACAGACAACACTCACAAATCCAGGGCACTTGGCACGCTCACACCAGCTTGTGTGTGCACCAGGCAAAGTGCTGGTTCCACCCATTTGCATGGTGTGCAGGGGCTTCTGCTGCTGAATTCGTGTGGGAGTATCTGCTGGTCAGTAGCCCCTGGGACAGGCCCACTGGGATTGTTCATCCTGTCAGTGGATTTAACGCTCTGTTCTCTGTCAGGTTTTTCCCAACAAGAAAAGTGTTTTAAAGAGACACTTGTGAGTGCCTCAAAGGTAGAGAAATGACTGCTGGAGTCAAGACACAGGGATGTCAGTGCTCAGAAGCAGTGAGAACAGATTGTGACCAGAGCAGAGCCCCTCAGTGGGAGGAAGTGAACAGAAGGTGGTTAGCAGTGCTCTATGTGACGTCCATTCCTGTTATAGATCCTCTCTCCCAACCATCCTAACACACTCTGTGTGGAAGGAAAGAATTTAGATTCTGTTAGGATTCTGTTAGGAATCTACTCAAAGAAAAGTTGAAATCTGTGAGTCAGAGTCAAAGACATTTATTCAAGGAACCTAGTTCATGCTTTCATGAGTCCTGTAGATGTTTGAGTCAGGAAAAGAAGGTGGGGAGGGTACTATGAGCACTGCTGTTTTTTATTCAGCATCTGTAGATTACACATGCAGAAGGCGATCTATTCAGTAAGGCCTAGGGCACACCCTGGCTTAGTAATAAAGAGGCTTTGTATGTACAGGGTCAAATACTCCACACGTGCACTGCTCCAAGCAGGGTTAATGGGCACATGTATAGATTCATTCAGCAGTGGGCTATGACTGAGATCTATAGGATGGATTTGATCTAAATGAGAACACTCAGATTTATTATCTACAGGTGTGAAAGCCTAAGAAATTATCTTTTTGCAAAAGAAATATTAAATGATTTAATAGTCCCCATATGTTAATGTTTCAAATGTATTTGTATCATAATGTGTAACATAATTGTGTAACAAAAATATCTATAATAAATCTTTTAGTATTTGTGTTGGGTTTTTCTGAGTTTGAAGCATTACACTGTGGTTGGGTTCTTCTCACATTAGGTTCAGAAAGAGCTGGGACAGGACAAAGGTAACAGGTATTTGTGTGTTTAAATTCTTCCACTTTGTCCAAAAAGAATTTGCAGAGACGCAAGACAAGAATTATAGTTGCATTAAAGTCTGGAAAAAAATTGGAAGGTGACATGTTGTCCCCAGATGTAATCATTTCTGACAGCTTGGGGCAAAGGAAGACTGTATAATTGAGCTCCAAGCTTCCTTAAAGCCAAGGCAAAGAGGGAAACAACACCTGTTGTCTAATGAAGAAACATACTGGCTTTTCTGGCAAGGTGGACTTGGTCTGTGCTGAGGTCTGAAGTTGCTGCTGTGACCATCTGCTTGCTATCAGAATGACCAAATCATTTTAAAAATGGAAAAAACATTTCAGAAATGACCACTTTTTATATCCACCCTTAAGGGTTTTGAGAACTCTTCAAAGAAAGTTCTTCAGGGAGGAGGCATTGTGATGCAGGCCAAGTGTGTAGCTTTCCTGGGACCAGACTTCACTTAGTGTCAACTTGTAGGGAGTCGAAGAGTCTAGAGGAAGGAGAAGAAGGGCACTGCCTAGGCACCCTTCCTCGGTGTTAATGACCTCACCCACGCCTTTGACAGGAGCTGCTGTCTCCCAGGCATGACAAAACTGGGGGCTCCCCCTTATTAGCGGGAGGAGCCTGGGTGAAGGGGGCCAGCAGGGCCAGTTTCCTCAAAGCTGCTTTTGGGGTTTTGGCCTACAATTCTGGAGTTACTGGAAGGATGAAAGTATCTGCATTTGTCATGGGTTTCTCTGAGTTTGAAGCACCACGGAGCATGGAGATGCCAGGGTCTTGGTCTGAATGAGAGAGGACCGTGGGGCGTCCTCTTGGCGGGGCCCATCGTGCATCCTCAGGGCTGACGGAGGTAGCTGCTGGCAGTGCTGATGTTGGTTATGGAATAATTCATATGAGTTCTTTTTTTTTTTGACTGAAATTAGCTAACAGATTGAACTGTGTTTTATTTTTAAAAACTTCTCTTTACAGGATTAATGCAAAAATGATTATATAGAAACAGCAAATACAGTAAGATACAAAAATTTTCAATTACCCTTAATTCCTTCTGTTACTATCCCCAGGCATTTCCCTCTGGCTTCATCTGTGTATATTATGTGTACATGAACACATGGGTTGGGACCACATAATTGAGACTGTGGTCTCAGTTGCTTGAGGCCACTTTAGTGACATCATTTTGGCCTCACTGTGACCTGGAGTGAGTAGGAGGAGGTGTCTCCTCCGATTCCAGTGCCCTAATAATGAAGTCTGGTAAGGAAGGTTACTGGGTTGAGATGTTTGTGAAAAGCTGTTCTAGTGCATTCCAAAAAGCTTGGGCACACAGCGTGCCTTCCGGAGGTCAGGCCTGTCTCGGGCGGAGGTGCAGCACCGCTGCTGCAGGCCCACGCTGTCCCCCGAGCTGAAGGGCAGCAGGAGTGCGAGAGGAGAGCACTGCCAGCTAGCTATGCAGCATGACACGAGCAGGGTCTAGTGAGAGGGACTGTGTCACAGCATTAGATGAGCCAAAACTGCACATGAGAATGCAGCGGGCTGCCTGGGAAGGGGAGGAGTGCCGGGGCAGCAGAGTAAGTCTAACCACTAACGACTTATGTGCTAAGCACCTTGCACATAATTGCACACAAACAGGAACTCTCTTACAAAGGTAGGGAGTATCCTTACTTTGCAGATAAGGAAACCAAAGCTTAAATCACTCAAATCGCTCACCACTAGTGAGTGGAGAAGCCAAGAGTT
The DNA here is from genome assembly GCF_030020395.1 of Manis pentadactyla. Taxonomy (NCBI): domain Eukaryota; kingdom Metazoa; phylum Chordata; class Mammalia; order Pholidota; family Manidae; genus Manis; species Manis pentadactyla. The sequence continues at coordinate 113,989,708 of NC_080019.1, forward strand.
GAGCCCAAGATGAGCTTCAAAGCCAGCCTTTGGCCCCAGGCTCCTGCATGAGGGTGAAGGAGGGGAGGTTGCTGCGTTCTGTGAAATACTACATAATACACCAGTGTGGGTGGGCTGCAGCCCAGAGCGAGAGCCTGCAGGATTTACAGGCTTCCAGGGGAACCGGGCAGGAGCCACACTACATTAAAGTACTTGTACCAAGAGGACAAAGGACATGTATGAGAAGGCTCTCGTGTTTATAATTAAAGAAAATGACAAGAAATTAAGAGTACATGTTTGTGTTTTAGTAAAATCTGATACTGTTTGATTAATCTGTTCATCACTGTAGAATGCCCAGCAGGGAGTCTGTTTTCTCTTAGGCACCTCTCATGGGCAAACCAGCCATGACTGAGATACTAGAACCCTTTGTGTAAGCCAGTGGTTTTGGCTTTCCCTTTAAATGATTGAGCATTTCCTCGGCTGGGCTGAGGGGAGGGCCGAGCCTGCCAGAGCAAGTGCCTCTGAGGTGGGAGGTTCTTCTCAAACCCAGGTGTCACCTCCAAACTCCAGAAAATGCTCACCAGCCTGGAGCCACTTGCGGCCTAGGGAGGGATACATATCCACAGGCAACTCCTTGCCTTACAAAAGCTGTCCTAAGCTTGTCTCTAATCTCTAAGCAAGGACATCACCCCCTTCAAATGTTTGTGCCAGGAGGGGACCAGGCTTGTTACACATGGCCGCAGGCTGGGGTTTACTGAGCAAGTCCAGTGGGAGCTTTCCAAAGACCAGATGAGCTGCCTCCTGGGCGGGCGGGAGGGTTAAGGGCTGGTATAGATAATGATGCTTCCTAAAAGTTCCCAGTTCTTAGCCAGTGTGTATGGTGTCCCTTCGGGGAAAATACTGGAATGAGTGATAAAACGTGGGGCTCAGAAACCTACAAGGTAAATATCATTCATTCAGGAGGGCTTCAGGCACTCATCCCAAGGTGTTTTCTTAAAACACAGATCACCTTGGCCATAAGGAAATAATGTCTTTGAAATGTAAACCCCATGATTGACGACGTGTTTCCCTTGGAAACTTCTTTCTGGTTACTCAGCATCATTGTGGGTCACATGCAGGTAATTAGCTGATTTCTTCTACGACTTGAATGTGAGGGGCCATCTGTAGGACAACCCAAGGCTATTGGGTTATCATAGCTGATAAAATTATCATGCAGCCTGGGAAAAGAGCAAAGTGGACATTACTGGTTCTTTCAGTATGGAACCTGTCATGCCCTCTTCCTCAACCCACATGGACCAATTTAGTTCACAAAAGAATTGATCATCGAGTTATCCAGATTTAAAAACTGAAGGGTGACCAAAAGAGGCAATTAGAAAAAGATGTGAACCTTCTGCACACTTCTTGAGGAAGAAAATAGTTGAAGCCCAGAGTTGAGCTGGGGTGGGAGGGGGGGTGTGCCCATCTGTACCAGGCCCGCAACCCCAGTGGCCAGAGGAGTGGTCCCCAGTGGCACTGACGGGCCATCCCCCTCCTCGACAGCGGGGGGCCTGCAGGTTCCGAGATCCCAGCCACACACTGGGTGGCAGTGGCGTCCGACCTGTCCATGGCGCTCCACCCGGAGGGCAGTCAGTCATACATTGAGGATCTGGGGGGCCGAGGCCTGAAAGATGGCTGAGGGGTTAGGAGCAAACTTCTTCCTCACCTCAGGGACCTGGAAAATGAAATGTGGCCACATATCAGTGGGCCTTTTCCTCCAACATCCCCATCCCCCAGCTCCAGGAAGAAATGCCCACCTCCCATCCTCTGGGTCCCTGGGGGCAACTCCACAGGGGGCAGGGGCACGGCTTTGGTAGGTCAGGTATGTCCCCCCAGCCTTCCATTCTGCTCCCTGAAGCGCCTCTGGGTGGCATCAGGAAGCTGAACAGGCCCCACCTCTCTTCCATCTTCCCTTCTGGGAGGCTCCTCACTAGTGTTCAGTGGTCAAGGGTAGGTAACAGGGATTTAGGAGGGAAAGATGCCCTGCCCACCAGAGATGCCAGCACTACAGAGGCACCCACTTTGCTAACAACAAAGAAATACCATGCTTTTCTGTTTGTTGAGGAACAACTGAGTGCTCAGATCCCACTGTCCTTAGCCAGTTCCCTTTCGCACCATCAAAATCTGACTCCTAGTCCATGCCCTGGAAAAAGGCCTCTGTCCCCACACTCCCTGCAGCCAGGAGCCGGCCACTCCCACTGCGGCAGCTGTCCCAGGCTCACCGGGAAGCTGGCCCCAGGGCTGCGGTCCCATCCAGAGCTGTGGGTGGTGATGACTGTGGCGGGTTTCACCTTTGTAGATCTTGGCGGCTTCACCCCAGTCCAGGCCTGGAATTCCTGTCTGCAACAGAGAACACAGTCATAATCTTGCACAGGTTCAGCCATCCCTTCTCCTGATCCCTCAGGGGTCACAGTCCGAGCCCCCTGCTTGGGATGACCCAGCCTATCTCCCCTGCTGAAACCTGCTTCAGCTCCAGATGCGCCTTCCCCCCTTACAGACAGACTTGGCAGACAGGATGCCCTCCCCTAGCTTCACCTCAGAGTGCTGCACCCTGAAGCCTGCTCCCACAGCCCTGTAGGAAGTAGGAGCGAAAACTTACTCCCACGTCGCAGATGAACAACAGGCACAGCTGCACAGAGTTAGCAAGTGCTCAGTCAGCCGCTATATCTTACTCTTCCCAGACTGCAAGCACCTAGTGTGCTGGACCTCCAAGACAAAGCGAGTCTCGCCCCTTCCCAAAGCTCCAGGTATCATCTCCAGGCCACTTAATAGGGCCCTAGAGGCCCAGAACCTATAGGGTGGGTTGCCTCCAAGCAAGGTCACTGGTGACCCTTACATCCAGAGGAAGTGCTAGCCTTGACAGCACTCAGCATAGTTACAACTGAGAAGGAAAATAAGGCTCAGTGTTACGCTTAGTTTTTAATAATTTATCCTATTGAATCCTGCAAAAGAGAGTAAATCATAGACCATGTCAAAAAACCACAAGATGGCCTGGCTTTTGCATGGCTATGTACACGTGGGTACTTGTACAGGGCTGTGGGAAGGGACAGTGGGCTGCCCCTGGGAAAGTTGACTCCCCAGAGGGAAGGGACAAAGCTGGCACAGCCTGGCTGCATGGCCCCGGAGTAGCATTCTTCTGATGAAGACTTAATTCCTCAATTCCTCTGAACAAAAAAACACCTATTTCTGTTAATTCTATCAATTGCTAGACAGTGAGCTCAGGAAGGCAGAGACCTCTGCCCACAGAAGCACCTGGCCAAGGGGATGTTCTGTGGAAGTGTCCTGCCGGCCAGGGGCAGCCCCACATGTGGGCCGGTCCACTCTGGTCTCATCCCACCCACACCGTGGCTGGGTTTTAGGCCCTGAGGTGAACACAGCTGGGCACCCCTGGGCGGGCTGTGTGCGCAGTGAGCAGCCGCAACTGCCATGGTGAGTGCACAGGAGCCAGGAGCTCTCAGATTACTTCTGCTTCTGAGGCTGCAAGGTGCCGAAGACCAGCTGCCTGCACCATCTGCCACTCCATTTCTGCTGCGGAAGCAGGTCCTCCCCTTCATGGTCCTTCTGTCCCCAAACTGGGCTGAGTCTTGGCCTGGCAGCAGGGGTCCCTAAGCAGGAAGCGACCAGAGCCAGGGTAGTGCAATGCCAGTGCTAGTGGCCACTTCCAGGGCAGGGCAGGGCTGGGGCCCAAGTGAAGGGCTGTAGTGGGGATAGAGAAAGGACATCAGCTATAGAAACAGCAGGACCTGGTATCTGCCCAGGAGAGGAGGAAGGCAGACTACAGCTCTGGCCAGGAAGGTAACAGAACTACAGGGCTGCCTCCCTCAAGCAGGTCCCACCACCATCCATTCCTGTGGGCCTCAGCTGGGCCCTGAGGGCTGCAGTCCCTCCCACTGCGGGGCAGGGGCTGCCCAGGGCAATGCAGAGCACCCTGGACTGAGAGTCAGAGGCCTGGCTTATCAGCACACACACACGGCTTCAAACAAATCCCTTAATTTCTCCAAGCCTCAGTTTCCTCTGCTGATCCATGTGCATAAGGTTATTAAGCCTCTGTATTGAGCACTTGGGAAAGGGGGACCCAGGTCTTCAACACTTTACAGTTAGCTGACCCACCCAGGAAGGAACAAGGGAAATGACTGAGGAAGGAGCTCGTTTAGAAGTGGTGGAGGTAGAACCTGAGCCAAAGGTGCTGAACAGCAAAAGGAATTCTGGAGGGGGAAGCTCCAGGAGAAAGGAGGCACCAGGCTGGCTGAGGACAGGACCCCTGGGCCCATCAAGCCAAGCGAGTGAGGGCTCAGCTCTCCGTGGAAACCACGGGCCAGGCAAGTGGCCGGCCGCAAATACTCTGACATCTTTGGGTTCCCTGCACCTGTTCATTTGCTTTGTTTTGTGAATTTTTTAAACAGTTCACTTAGGTAACATGCATCTTGCAAGATGGCAGCTGCTCGAGCCAGGCTGTGGGGTGTCCCAGGGGGTCAGGTGGCATAGTGCTTATGGGGAGCCAAGCTCAGCAGTGTCCTGTGTGTCTGCCAAGGTTGGGGGTGTGGGACCCAGGCAGCCAAGCTCTTGCTAATTCTGCTTGACAGACGAGGAAAGGCTCAGAGAGGCCAAGTGACATGCCAACTTTATACAACTAGAAGGGGGTCCCCCATGAGTCCCACGTCCTGTCTCCATGGCCTTTCCACCACTGCAGGCCTCAGTTCAAGAAACTAAGTGACTCAGAGGAGGCAGCACCTTAGAGGGTGATTAACATTTAGGGGTTACAAATTTGGGCTCTGCTCTGCTCTGCATGACCTGTGCCAGCCCGGTAAGTTCCTCAACTGTAGCCTGGGGACAGCAAGAACTGAACTGACATCTTGGGTAGGTGGTCTCTACAGGAAGTCTTGAGCCTGGTACCTGGGGCATCGAAACAGAGTAACAACTAGAACCTTTAGTATGACTGGAGCTGGGAGGACCCAGCAGAACATCTAGCCAGCTGTCCACGGTTAAGAGGCTGCTTCTAAAAGCCCAGCCTTTGCTTGAACGCTCGCAGGGAGGACGAGCTCAGCACCACACAGGCAACTCCCTCCATTGCCAGCACAATTATTAGAAAGCGTTTCCCTCTCTGAGCTGAGGCTAGCTAGCTCCCTGCAAGCTCCACTCAGGGAGCTCTGTCCTGCTTTAACCCCTCTGTCCCACTCCAGGCGCCTGGAACATCAGCCTTCTGAAGGCGCTGCAGGCCCAGGACCCCGGCCTTCCAGACCCCTCACTGCCCAGGCCGCTCCAGCTGGTTCAGGGCATCGGGTGGCTGTCAGAGCCGTCGAGCTGGCTGGGGCCAGAGCAGGGCTCAGTGACGGTCCCACCGACATCCCGCGGGCATTGCAGCGGCTCAGCTTGATCAACACAGGATCCTGAGCACAGACCCACCCGGCAGCAGCCACTCCCCATCAGGCTCCCAAAGATTCACACATCCTGCGGGAACCTCTTGATGACGGTGCTGGTGCCCAGGGGTACACAAAGTCCGCAGGATGAATTTTACTGTGTGGAAATTCTACCTCAATACAGTTGCTTTTAAAAATAATAAAATTGAGGAAAGTTTATACCTTTTGACCCCTTAATTCCACAAGTAGGAATTTATACTAAAATTATGGCCAAGGATTTAACTATAAACATGCTTATTACAGAAGTTCTTTTCTAAAAAAAATTTTTTTTTGAAAAGCTAATACTTGTACTTTTTTTTTAAAGGACCAGTTCGAAAGAGACAGAGAAAAGTGAAAAGTCAGATTCCTTCCATCCATGACAGCCTCTATCCCTCTTTCCCCATCCTTCTCTCCCCAGAGGTTACCATTTTCTCACACATCCATTCGGAGATGCCCTGTGCTTCTGTGAGCAAATATGGACATATCAAAACCCCTTTAAAAACACAAATAGTAGCAGACATACTGTTCTGCATCTTGCTTTTTGACATGCACCTACTGAAGCTCTTCCCTTCTCAGTACATTCTGGGCTTCCCAGTAAGTCATCCTGTGGTGGGGCAGAATTAACCAGTCCCCTCCATCTGTAGGACAGTGGGGTGGTTTCCACCTTCCACTGTACAGTGTTGCAGCCTTAGTTCCCACCCCAATCCAAGAAAGCTTGTAGGGAAAATTCCTGGAAGTGAAGTAACCGGATCAAAGGGACAGTGTTTTTAATAGCCCTGAATTAGAAAAACACTAAATATCCAATGACATGTGAGTAGGAACATGGACAGCCATCCACAAGAGGTGAAGAAAATAACATGTACAATAATAATCTAACCATATAAGAATTACAAGTGTGCATGCCCTTTGATATATGTAAAGGATTAAAAAGAACCACCAGTTTGGGGTGGGGTTTAGGGGACACTCATTTTCTTTATTGTAATTTCTGTTTTTCAAATTTTTCTACAGTACGTAGAACTTTTGTAAAAAAGAAAAAAATAATTGTCCAGGGACAGAGGTGAGGAGGGAGGTGGAAGGGGTGAGGACAGGGCAGGAGTCATAGCCCTGTCCTCAGTGAAAGCCACGCCAGGGGCCTTCAGTCACTCGGTGGGGTCGGTGGAGGGGACCACCACACGGGTCCTCACCTGCCTGATAGTCACCACAGTACCCTCCACAGAGGGCTTCAGCCAGAGGGAGCTCAGGCGCTTGGTCCGCACGCACCTCTCCTGTGGCTAGGCCCACCTGGTGGAAGTTAAGGGGAAGCAGATTTTAACTCGGTCGAAGTCAGGGCTTTGGGAATGGGCTGCCAGAGAGAGAGGAGTGGGCTGTGGGTTAGGTAGTGAGCTCCCCGTCCGCTGGGCTGTTCGCTCATTCATTCTGAAGCTGGTCAGGCAGCAGCGAAGGGGTCTCCTGCAGTATCTGGGACGAAAGTGGATGTCCCCCGAGGCCGCCTGCAGCTCTCCAAGTTGTGTGGGGTGGGGGCTCCAGGCGCCTCCTCTCTCCCACCCACCCCGGGCGTCCGTTTCCTCCGGCCCCGGGGAGTGGATACGATGCGCTCCCTGCCCCCAGACCCGTACCTGTACGACGTGGTCGCCGCTGCAGCCGCGTCCGCGTCGCCGATGGGAAGCACGTAGATGCCCCGGCCAGGGGACGCGGGGGGCTTGCCCCTGCGGCTGCCCGTGCCAGGCCCGCGCCCCTGCGGCGCATCTCTGGGCCCCGCGGGCGCCGTCCACACGCCGAAGTCCCGCTGGTACTGAGTGAGCGGCACGTCCCGGCCGCGGTCCCGGGCGTCTGCGGGGGACCGGCCCCTGCGCGAGGCGGCGCTGCCCAGGCCCGGCTCCTCGCTCTCGAGGTCCGAGTAGCTGTGCAGGGTCAGCGGCACCGCCACGTCGGAGCGGTCCAGCTGGTTCCAGCGCCGCGCCAGGCAGCAGAGGCGGCTGATGCACGGCCACGCCATGCCGGCCCGGCGCCCGCCGCTCGGCTCCCGGGGCCCCGGGCCGCACCGCCTCCGCCCGGCGTCCCGCCCCCGCAGCCCTCCCCGTGCCGCCGCAGCACCGCCCCCTGGGCCGGGAAGGCCGCCGGGGAGCGGAGGACTCGGAGACGGCCCCGCGTGGCCCCGGCCCTGGGTGTGCGCGGCGGGAGCCGGGCGCCGGCCGGGCAAGGGCGCACGGCTGCAGGGGCGCAGAGTAGGGGTGTTGGGGAAGACTGAACCCAGCTGGAGACATTTACTAGTGTCCAACTTCAAAAATGTTTCATAATTTAATCCCAAGTTTCCTAAATGTTACTGTGTAATTCGGACCCGGCTTCTCAAAGGCAGAGTTCTGGATGGTAATAATTCCTCGCTGATCGCCTAAAGCCAGCAACCAGGCGCAGTCCGCCTCCGCGAGGGCGTTGGCTCTCTCCGACAAGTCAGTGACTGACAGCATTCGGCCAGGCTGCGTCGCCGGGACCCACCAGCGTACAGAGGGGAAGCTGCAGTGCTGAAGGGGCCAAGGGGAAGACTTGGGGCCCTGCTTCCTAGCGCACACGTGTCCGAATCAGCCTGAGTCACTATTTGCCTTTACAGTGCTGAATTTATGACAACCAATCTCGTGTTCATTCGGAATTGGCACTGGCCCTCAGCTGACCTTTCCGCGGGTTCTAAAAGCCCTGATTTAAAGGCATGGCCACAAAGGCATTACTTCCTCTTGTTAAGATGACACAAATCTTGGGCTGCTGTGCTAAGTTTCTCTCCCTTCTCTGCAGACACTCTTGTTCTACTGCAGAGCTAAGTTTGGGGCATCCTCCAAGCTAAAAGTCAGTCTGTTTAATGCAAGACAGGGTACAAAAACAATTCCCTGGTCACACTCAAAAGCTTCCTGAGTATCTGACACATGCCCTCTGTTGCACTGCAGGCCAATTACTAGTAACACTACTGAAACAGCATTAATTACCCAGAGCTCCATCTCAAGCATACTACTTGGATGGTATCCAGTCTGTGCTTCAGACTGCAGTGCAGCCCTGACCAGTCAGAATACAGATTCCTCTCCCAAACCATTGCCTGTCTTAGCATGAAGTCATAGAAAAGTGACACTGGCCAGGCTATGGCCCAAGAGGCAGCAGGAAGGAGCATGGAGGCTCCAGGCTACACACAACTGCACCCAGCAGCACATGTGCCAGGGCCCTTGGTTAGCCACCCAGAGGGGGAGGTTGATGACTACAATATCCCATCCTGCAAAAAAAAAAAAAGAGCACCTCATTTTTTTATTTCTTCATTCATCAAATAACAAACACCATGTGCCTGGAATAATGCTGGGTGCCTTCAGGAGGCTTACAGCAAGCACAGTGGGAGGCAGACATGGGAACAAGAGTAATAGAACTGGATAAAGCAACAGTGGGAAGAGGCCCAGGATGCCTACGGTGAAGGAGGTGGGTGGGCTGGTGGGAATGCAGGGCCTAGGGGATACATGTTCAGCCAGAGGCCCTGGCAGCAGAGACCATGGAATGCCTTGGAAGCCACACCAAGTTTTAAATTTTATAGGTGACAACAGGGAATGACTGAAGTGTCTGTGGCCATTTGAAGCACAAGGGCATTTTATAGACCAGCTGGAGAAGTCCGAACAGTCCAGGCCAGAGACAACAGACTACACTAAGGTACAGGGAGTGGAGAGGAGGGGCTGGATTCTGGACATAAGGGGTCAATTTACTGGCTCCAGTCTCTGGCTTCCAAATGGCAATGTCACTCTTTGGGCCAAGAGTGCTATCAGAGGTGCCTGCGCAGCAGGGTCTCAGCACCTGGAACCGTACCTGGCACATAGTAGACACTGTATTGAGGTTGAATGTGGAGATGTTTAGAGGGTAAGGTAATGGAAGCCACAGCAAGTGGAGATGGGACAGCAGCTACGGGGACCCCACACTTCAGTGGCCAGTGGAGGCGGCACAGCCCAATAGGCTCAGAGTGATATACAGTGTGGCCTTGCGGTGAGCACACATGAGAGGCCAAGATGAGAAAACAGTAGGCAAAAGGGGGAGTAGGGACAACTGCCAAAGCTGTGGACAGCGAGGCTTACGCTCAGAGCTGGGCACTGACCTCCCAAGGCCTCTCATAGGAAGACAGAAGTTGGCTGGTCAAAGGCTCCAGCATTGAAGGATGTTATGGATGGAAGTGCTCTAGGGGCTTGACCTTCTAAATGCACCTTTCCTCATCATCACAAAGCAGGGAAAAGATATGGTCCAGTTTCCATGGTCTGCCCCTGGCAAGACATGAATTTCATGTCAGACTCCATGTGGAAGGTCCATGTGATCTCAGCTTTCATCCCATCTCTAAGAACTCTCCTCTCATCTGTGTCGCAGGGCTGTTAGCACGATGTATTCAGAAATGCCAAAGCACGGCTGTGTGACCTTGGGCAGATCCCACACACTGCTCTTGTTGCTTACAGGCAAAATGAGCGCTGGGTTAAAAAAAATTCTCCTGTAAGTGACATTAGTTCACAATAGAATCCTCTGCCTGCCAAGAATAACTGGGACTTTGCAGTAGTCTGGTCTGGTGAAAAAAGATGTAAGAACCACCAACCCTGGACAATCCCCACGTGCGGGGCGTGCGCTGCCAGTCAGCTTTCCACACCAGGCAAGGTGGACACCCTCCTGCTCGCTCTCCCAAAGCCCAGCGTGCTGTGCCCCCCGTGCAAGCTGGGCCTTCGCTCCTTCCAGTGAAAGACCTGGATATAACCTTCTCAGGTCACCAAGTCACTAAAAACTCCTGTAAATCCTTTCAAGAAAAAATTTTAAATTCTTTTTTTTTTTTTTTTAAATAATTATTTTTTATTGAAGGGTAGTTGACGCACAGTATTACATTACATTAGTTTCAAGTGTACAACACAGTGGTAGAACATTTATATACATAATTCTAGGTTCCAGCTATCACCCTACCAAGCTGCTACAATATCTTGACTATATTCCTTATGCTATACATTACATCCCGGTTACTTATTTATTTTACCATTGGAAGTCGGAACTTTTTTTTTTTTTTTGTGAGGGCATCTCTCATATTTATTGATCAAATGGTTGTTAACGACAATAAAATTCTGTATAGGGGAGTCAATGCTCAATGCACAATCATTAATCCACCCCAAGCCTAATTTTCGTCAGTCTCCAATCTTCTGAGGCATAACGAACAAGTTCTTACATGTAGAACAAATTCTTACATAATGAATAAGTTACATAGTGAACAGTACAAGGGCAGCCATCACAGAAACTTTCGGTTTTGCTCATGCATTATGAACTCTAAACAGTCAGTTCAAATATGAATACTCATTTGGTTTTTATACTTGATTTATATGTGGATACCACATTTCTCTCTTTATTATTTTTAATAAAATGCTGAAGTGGTAGGTAGATACAAGATAAAGGTAGAAAACATAGTTTAGTGTTGTAAGAGAGCAGATGTAGATGATCAGGTGTGTGCCTGTAGACTATGTGTTAATCCAAGCTAGACCAGGGCAATAAAACATCCACGTATGCAGAAGATTTCTCTCAGAACGGGGGGGTGAGGTTCTAAGCCTCACCTCTGTTGATCCCCAATTTCTCACCTGATGGCCCCCCTGCGACTGTGCCTGTCTTAGGTTGTTCCTCCCTTGAGGAATCTTACCCGTCTCTGGCTAACCAGTCATCTTCCGGGGCCATACAGGGAAATGTGAAGTTGGTAAGTGAGAGGGAAGCCTTATTGTTTGAAAAGGTTAGCTTTTTACTTCTTTGCAGATTTATGCCCTGTGGCTTCTATGCCCAGCATTTGTCTTGAGGTATCTTTACCACTTGGAGGAGTTATGATACTCGGTAAATTTGATATGAGGCACGAATTCTATTTAAGGGTTGTAATTAGGAAGGAAGAAGAAAAGCTATAGAAGTAGCAGACGGAAGAAAACATGGGAAGATTGATTATTTCTTTGACATATCTTCTTGTAGAGTAACTTCAGCATATATAGGTTTTAAGCTACTACTTAAATTGCGCACACACATTAACATAATAGGAGTATAGTTACATAACCAAAGCATATCTGTAATTACCAGCCATCTCCAGTGAAACCAAGAAAACCATTAAGGCACCTTAGGCATTTGTGAAAACTTATCTATGATATGGTGGATATTGTCCAACTGAACTTGAACAGTCTGAGAGAAATCAGACAAATTAAAACAACCTATTCCTGGGGACTGTTCACATGCCATATGTTCTTTTAACAGTAAATAGTATGTAGTTGTAAGAGTTTGGAGTGCTACAATTTGCACTTCTCCAGATTCTTGGTTGAGTTCCAACAGTATAGATCCAGTCAAATTTGTTGTTTTACTGTATGCACAAGCCAGCTTAGATATCCCCTTCCTCATTCCCATGGCAAGTCCAGGAGCTGGTGGGATGAGTGCATCTACAGCTGTAGCAGTGCGTGGATCTTTGTTGGGTTTTTTTGATCATCATCTTCTGGCATGAGTCTTCCAGAGAGTGCTGATGTTGGAAGTTCTTTTTCATATCGTATCTTAGTTCATTTTCGGGGTAGCCCAAATAGGCTTTGATCCTCTGTATAAACACAAACAGACCCTTTGCCTACACTTTTATATGCCCTTTATACCCTTGTGTAGAACTCGTTGGAGGTTACCACACAGGAACTGCCCTTTTTTTTTTTTTTGCTTTGTTTTTGGTATCACTAATCTACACTTACATGACGAATATTATGTTTACTAGGCTCTCCCCTATACCAGGTCTCCCCTATAAGCCTCTTTACAGTCACTGTCCATCAGCATAGCAAAATGTTGTAGAATCACTACTTGCCTTCTCTGTGTTGTACAGCCCTCCTTTTTCTCCTACCCCCCCATGTATGTTAATCTTAATACCCCCCTACTTCTCCCCCCCTTATCCCTCCCTACCCACCCATCCTCCCCAGTCCCTTTCCCTTTGGTACCTGTTAATCCATTCTTGAGTTCTGTGATTCTGGTGCTGTTTTGTTCCTTCAGTTTTTCCTTTGTTCTTATATTCCACAGATAAGTGAAATCATTTGGTATTTCTCTTTCTCCGCTTGGCTTGTTTCACTGAGCATAATACCCTCCAGCTCCATCCATGTTGCTGCAAATGATTGGATTTGCCCTTTTCTTATAGCTGAGTAGTATTCCATTGTGTATATGTACCACATCTTCTTTATCCATTCATCTATTGATGGACATTTAGGTTGCTTCCAATTCTTGGCTATTGTAAATAGTGCTGCAATAAACATAGGGGTGCATCTGTCTTTCTCAAACTTGATTGCTGCGTTCTTAGGGTAAATTCCTAGGAGTGCAATTCCTGGGTCAAATGGTAAGTCTGTTTTGAGCATTTTGATATACCTCCATACTGCTTTCCACAATGGTTGAACTAGTTTACATTCCCACCAGCAGTGTAGGAGGGTTCCCCTTTCTCCACAGCCTCGCCAACATTTGTTGTTGTTTGTCTTTTGGATGGCAGCCATCCTTACTGGTGTGAGGTGATACCTCATTGTAGTTTTAATTTGCATTTCTCTGATAATTAGCGATGTGGAGCATCTTTTCATGTGTCTGTTGGCCATCTGTATTTCTTTTTTGGAGAACTGTCTGTTCAGTTCCTCTGCCCATTTTTTAATTGGGTTATTTGTTTTTTGTTTGTTGAGGCGTGTGAGCTCCTTATATATTCTGGACGTCAAGCCTTTATCGGATGTGTCATTTTCAAATATATTCTCCCATACTGTAGGGATCCTTCTTGTTCTATTGATGGTGTCTTTTGCTGTACAGAAGCTTTTCAGCTTAATATAGTCCCACTTACTCATTTTTGCTGTTGTTTTCCTTGCCCGGGGAGATATGTTCAAGAAGAGGTCACTCATGTTTATGTCTAAGAGGTTTTCGCCTATGTTTTCTTCCAAGAGTTTAATGGTTTCATGGCTTACATTCAGGTCTTTGATCCATTTTGAGTTTACTTTTGTATATGGGGTTAGACAATGGTCCAGTTTCATTCTCCTACATGTAGCTGTCCAGTTTTGCCAGCACCACCTGTTGAAGAGACTGTCATTTCGCCATTGTATGTCCATGGCTCCTTTATCAAATATTAATTGACCATATATGTCTGGGTTAATGTCTGGATTCTCTAGTCTGTTCCATTGGTCTGTGGCTCTGCTCTTGTGCCAGTACCAAATTGTCTTGATTACTATGGCTTTATAGTAGAGCTTGAAGTTGGGGAGTGAGATCCCCCCTACTTTATTCTTCTTTCTCAGGATTGCTTTGGCTATTCGGGGTCTTTGGTGTTTCCATATGAATTTTTGAATTATTTGTTCCAGTTCATTGAAGAATGTTGCTGGTAGTTTCATAGGGATTGCATCAAATCTGTATATTGCTTTGGGCAGGATGGCCATTTTAACGATATTAATTCTTCCTAGCCACGAGCATGGGATGAGTTTCCATCTGTTAGTGTCCCCTTTAATTTCTCTTAAGAGTGACTTGTAGTTTTCAGAGTATAAGTCTTTCACTTCTTTGGTTAGGTTTATTCCTAGGTATTTTATTTTTTTGGATGCAATTGTGAATGGAGTTGTTTTCCTGATTTCTCTTTCTGTTGGTTCATTGTTAGTATATAGGAAAGCCACAGATTTCTGTGTGTTGATTTTGTATCCTGCAACTTTGCTGTATTCCGATATCAGTTCTAGTAGTTTTGGGGTGGAGTCTTTAGGGTTTTTTATGTACAGTATCATGTCATCTGCAAATAGTGACAGTTTAACTTCTTCTTTACCAATCTGGATTCCTTGTATTTCTTTATTTTGTCTGATTGCCGTGGCTAGGACCTCCAGTACTATGTTAAATAACAGTGGAGAGAGTGGGCATCCCTGTCTAGTTCCCGATCTCAGAGGAAATGCTTTCAGCTTCTCGCTGTTCAATATAATGTTGGCTGTGGGTTTATCATAGATGGCCTTTATTATGTTGAGGTACTTGCCCTCTATTCCCATTTTGCTGAGAGTTTTTAACATGAATGGATGTTGAACTTTGTCAAATGCTTTTTCAGCATCTATGGAGATGATCATGTGGTTTTTGTCTTTCTTTTTGTTGATGTGGTGGATGATGTTGATGGACTTTCGAATGTTGTACCATCCTTGCATCCCTGGGATGAATCCCACTTGGTCATGGTGTATTATCCTTTTGATGTATTTTTGAATTCGGTTTGCTAATATTTTGTTGAGTATTTTTGCATCTACGTTCATCAGGGATATTGGTCTGTAGTTTTCTTTTTTGGTGGGGTCTTTGCCTGGTTTTGGTATTAGGGTGATGTTAGCTTCATAGAATGAGTTTGGGAGTATCCCCTCCTCCTCTATTTTTTGGAAAACTCTAAGGAGAATGGGTATTATGTCTTCCCTGTATGTCTGATAAAATTCCGAGGTAAATCCATCTGGCCCGGGGGTTTTGTTCTTTGGTAGTTTTTTGATTACCGCTTCAATTTCGTTGCTGGTAATTGGTCTGTTTAGATTTTCTGTTTCTTCCTGGGTCAATCTTGGAAGGTTATATTTTTCTAGGAAGTTGTCCATTTCTCCTAGGTTTCCCAGCTTGTTAGCATATAGGTTTTCATAGTATTCTCCAATAATTCTTTGCATTTCCGTGGGGTCTGTCGTGATTTTTCCTTTCTCGTTTCTGATACTGTTGATTTGTGTTGACTCTCTTTTCTTCTTAATAAGTCTGGCTAGAGGCTTATCTATTTTGTTTATTTTCTCGAAGAACCAGCTCTTGGTTTCATTGATTTTTGCTATTGTTTTATTCTTCTCAATTTTATTTATTTCTTCTCTGATCTTTATTATGTCCCTCCTTCTGCTGACCTTAGGCCTCATCTGTTCTTCTTTTTCCAATTTCGATAATTGTGACATTAGATCATTCATTTGGGATTGCTCTTCCTTTTTTAAATATGCTTGGATTGCTATATACTTTCCTCTTAAGACTGCTTTTGCTGTGTCCCACAGAAGTTGGGGCTTAGTGTTGTTGTTGTCATTTGTTTCCATATATTGCTGGATCTCCATTTTGATTTGGTCATTGATCCATTGATTATTTAGGAGCGTGTTGTTAAGCCTCCATGTGTTTGTGAGCCTCTTTGCTTTCTTTGTACAGTTTATTTCTAGTTTTATGCCTTTGTGGTCTGAAAAGTTGGTTGGTAGGATTTCAATCTTTTGGAATTTTCTGAGGCTCTTTTTGTGGCCTAGTATGTGGTCTATTCTGGAGAATGTTCCATGTGCACTTGAGAAGAATGTATATCCCGCTGCTTTTGGATGTAGAGTTCTATAGATGTCTATTAGGTCCATCTGCTCTACTGTGTTGTTCAGTGCTTCCGTGTCCTTACTTATTTTCTGCCCAGTGGATCTATCCTTTGGGGTGAGTGGTGTGTTGAAGTCTCCTAGAATGAATGCATTGCAGTCTATATCCCCCTTTAGTTCTGTTAGTATTTGTTTCACATATGCTGGTGCTCCTGTGTTGGGTGCATATATATTTAGAATGGTTATATCCTCTTGTTTGACTGAGCCCTTTATCATTATGTAGTGTCCTTCTTTATCTCTTGTTACTTTCTTTGTTTTGAAGTCTATTTTGTCTGATATTAGTACTGCAACCCCTGCTTTCTTCTCACTGTTGTTTGCTTGAAATATGTTTTTCCATCCCTTGACTTTTAGTCTGTACATGTCTTTGGGTTTGAGGTGAGTTTCTTGTAAGCAGCATATAGATGGGTCTTGCTTTTTTATCCATTCTGTTACTCTGTGTCTTTTGATTGGTGCATTCAACCCATTAACATTTAGGGTGACTATTGAAAGATATGTACTTATTGCCATTGCAGGCTTTAAATTCGTGGTTACCAAAGGTTCAAGGTTAGCCTCTTTAGTATCTTACTGCCTAACTTAGCTCGCTTATTGAGCTGTTATATACACTATCTGGAGATTCTTTTCTTCTCTCCCTTCTTGTTCCTCCTCCTCGATTCTTCATATGTTGGGTGTTTTGTGCTGTGCTCTTTCTAGGAGTGCTCCCATCTAGAGCAGTCCCTGTAAGATGTTCTGTAGAGGTGGTTTGTGGAAAGCAAATTCCCTCAGCTTTTGTTTGTCTGGGAATTGTTTAATCCCACCGTCATATTTGAATGATAGTCGTGCTGGATACAGTATCCTTGGTTCAAGGCCCTTCTGTTTCATTGTATTAAATATATCATGCCATTCTCTTCTGGCCTGTAGGGTTTCTGTTGAGAAATCTGACGTTAGCCTGATGGGTTTCCCTTTATAGGTGACCTTTTTCTCTCTAGCTGCCTTTAACATTCTTTCCTTGTCCTTGATCTTTGCCATTTTAATTATTATGTGTCTTGGTGTTGCCCTTCTTGGATCCTTTCTGTTGGGGGTTCTGTGTATTTCCGTGGTCTGTTCGATTACTTCCTCCCCCAGTGTGGGGAAGTTTTCAGCAATTATTTCTTCTAAGATACTTTCCATCTCTTTTCCTCTCTCTTCTTCTTCTGGGACCCCTATAATACGGATATTGTTCCTTTTGGATTGGTCACACAGTTCTCTTAATATTGTTTCATTCCTGGAGATCCTTTTGTCTCTCTCTATGTCAGCTTCTATGCGTTCCTGTTCTCTGATTTCAATTCCATCAATGGCCTCTTGCATTCTATCCATTCTGCTTATAAACCCTTCCAGAGTTTGTTTCATTTCTGCGATCTCCTTTCTGGCATCTGTGATCTCCTTCCGGACTTCATCCCATTTCTCTTGCGTATTTCTCTGCATCTCTGTCAGCATGTTTATGATTCTTATTTTGAATTCTTTGTCAGGAAGACTGGTTAGGTCTGTCTCCTTCTCTGGTGTTGTCTCTGTGATCTTTGTCTGCCTGTAGCTTTGCCTTTTCATGGTGATAGGAATAGTTTGCAGAACTGGGACGAGTGACGGCTGGAAGGACTTCCTTTCTTGTCGGTTTGTGGCCCTCCTCTCCTGGGAGAACAGCGGCCTCTAGTGGCTTGTGCTGCGCAGCTGCGCACAGACAGGGTTTCTGCTTCCTGCCCGGCTGCTATGGAGTTAATCTCCGCTGTTGCTGTGGGCGTGGCCTGGCTCGGGCAGCTACTCCAGAATGGTGGAGTCGCGTTGGAGCAGGAGCTGCTGGGAGGCTATTTATCTCCGTAAGGGTCCTCCCTGCTCCCTGCAGCCCAGGGGTTAGGGTGCCCAGAGATCCCGGATTCCCTACCTCTGGATTAAGTGACCCGCCCTGCCCCTTTAAGACTTCCAAAAAGCACCCGCCAAAGCAAAACAACGCCCACCAAAAAAAAAAAAAAGAAAAAGAAAATTTTTTTAATTAAAAAAAAAAAAAAAAAAAAAAAAAAAAAGGTTGGTCGTTCGTTTTTCTTTATTCTGCGGTGCCAGCCTCAGGCCTCTGCTCACCGGTCTTTCTGCCCTGTTTCCCTAGTATTGGGGTCCCTATCCCTTTAAGACTTCCAAAAAGCGCTCGCCAAAACAAAACAGCAAAAAAGCAAAAAAAAAATGGTCGCGCGCTTTTCTTATGCCCTCTGTCGCCCAGCCTCCAGTGCCCGCTCACTGTTCTTGCTGCCCTGTTTTCCCAGTATCGAGCGCCCTGCACTCTGGCCCGGATGGCTGGGGCTGGGTGCTCGGCAGTCCTGGGCTCCGTCTCCCTCCCGCTCTGCCTGCTCTTCTCCCGCCGGGAGCTGGTGGGAGGGGCGCTCGGGTCCCGCGGGGCCGGGGCTTGTATCTTACCCCCTTCGCGAGGCGCTGGGTTCTCTCAGGTGCGGATGTGGTCTGGATATTGTCCTGTGTCCTCTGGTCTTTATTCTAGGAAGGGTTGTCTTTGTTATATTTTCATAGATATATGTTGTTTTGGGAGGAGATTTCCGCTGCTCTACTCACGCCGCCATCTTCTGCCCCTCCTCAAATTTTAAATTCTTAAGCTGCATTTCCTAGAAATAAACCTCAGTCATGAGGGCAACAAGTTCTACAGTGAAGCTGTTAGGATGACCCCTGTGCTATTTCAGTCGGATGCTCCAGTTCAAAAACGTACATTTTCAAACATAAGATGCAATTAGGCTCAGATTCAAGTCTGAATTTATCCAAGACTTTCTTCTCTCAATTTATCTATACTTTTAACTTAGAAAGCAAAATCTAAAAATAGCTTTTTGTATAATGCCACTTGCTGCCAGAAAACATTATCTTTCTTGGTAAAGTTTTAAAAAATACCGCAGCTGTTACTTCAGACCATCCCAGAGAGGAGATACTCTCAACTCTACCTATCAACCAACCAAGGAGAGAATAGGCAAGTAAGTAAATGCTCAGGGGAGATGCTAGAAGGCCAACGTGCAAACAAGGCCCTCCGAGGGGCAGTGAGGCCTTGCCATGTGCACTCTGACCAGGTTCGCAGCTCAAACTGTGTCACATGTAACAATCACAGCAAGACTCCAGCCAGCATCACAACTCTTCAAAAGGGACACACACCCACTATTTACAAACTAAAGATATATATAAACCTTTATTTCATAACTTTGTCTTAATTCACTTCCTAATAAGACATGTACTGGGGACATAGTTCAAAATCCTGGGAAGCTAGATGCTGGATGCCTTCCAGGCAGGAGCCAAGCTGTGGTCACTCCAGGGCCGATGCGTTCTGGGGCGTTCGGGCAGCATGGACCAGACACACCAGCATGGTCCAAACCCAGCTTTACTCAGAGCCACCTCCTTTCCTGGGGCCATTAGTCCTCATTTCATGCCAAATTTTCACTAGAGGCTCCCTGTTCTTCCAAATGAGTTCATGACCATAAGTAATATACCATCTGGAGAAAAGAAAAACAAACCAGGTCGAACATTCAAAAAGTGTGACATACAAATGGTAAGTGTATGATGATATCAAGTTGACATTAAAAAAACTGAATGCCAGTGTCACTTACTATCTAGCTTATTAAAGTAACTAAGCTATTTAATGTAGATCAATGATTTACCTTTCACATGTGGAGTATGTAAAAGGTAGAAATAGGATAGGACCGTGTGTGACTGCTCTGAAAAATGTAAGTATGTTGCACACACACTACTTTTGGTTCACCACAGCCATCCAAGTTAAGCATCACTTTTCCCATTACAGACAGAGGAAACCAAGTCTGACAGAGTAATTTGCCTAAAGTGCTAACAGCTTCTAAGAGGTCAACGAAGACTCACAGTCAGTCAGAATGATTCTAAACCTGGGTTCTTTTCTATATCAAGTGTCATAACGTATGTCGGAATTGCAGTTTACTAATGATGACTAGAGCAGCTTAAATGCTTCTCCTCATCCGTCTGCAGACCCAAACGCTGCCCATCTTTAATCTACAATACAGTTCTGGTCCCCACTCTCCTACTAAAAACTTTCTGAAAGCAGCCTGCAGCAATGAGCTGAGGAAGCCACAGCACTGAGAGCTTTAGTCACTTGCTCAGGCTGCACAACTAGGAATCACCAGAACTGAGACTCGAACCCAAGTCTGACTCCCAAACTGGTGTCCCAACCACTGTGCGTCCTGCAGCAGCTAGTGAGCGTCTACAACACGCTGCTGAGTGCAATGAGTGACCAACAGCAAGGGCCTGCCATTGCCAAGCCCCTGGGCCCAGGTACTGCAATATCCACATTGCCAGTGTATGTCGGGGCCCCTGCCATGCTTCTTGGGGAAGGCTGGGAGGGCTTCCTGAGAGAGGCAGGTTTGATTCCAAATGGCTGTTAGTGAAAGCTTTTACTGAAACCTTTATTTTTACCCTGGTTTCCCCAAACAGACTTCCTGTTCCCTGAGGCAGAGACTGGATTTTGTTGATCTTTACATCTCCCAGACACCTGACTGAAAAAATGCTCTCTATGACTTAGGTATCAGAAGAGCAGTTTAATGTTTTAACTTTTAAAATGTTCTACATATGTATTTTTTAAATTACAAAGTGATTGAACTGTAACTGAATTTTAATATTCACTAAGGTAAAATCTGATCATGAAAACAGTCATCATTAAAATTTTGAAAAATAAAATAATTAGTAAATTTATAAAAAAGAAAAAGGCACTTAAAAAACATGCAAATTAATAGGCACATACAGAATTCTTTTGGGCTTAGAGCCAAATTCTGTGGTGAACATATAACAAGAGAAAAAGGATCATTGTAAGATTCAAATGCAATTAGAAAACTTGCAAGAAATGAATCACTTATCAGAAACTCCATTGATAGTGTCTTCCCAAATCTTTTTAACCAATTTATTTCCAGCAAAGAGTCAAATACTTTAATTTTACACATACACTGTTCTGATTATAATCATTGGTCATCTGGCTAAGTTAAAATTAGGAAAATACTTTAAGTTTTCTTTTCTTTTTTTTTACAGAAGACTCATACAGTCTAGCACTTGTTCTGAAACCCCAGCTCTGCAATGACTAGCTGTGTGACCTTGGACAAGTTTCCTTTTTTAAGCAGTTTCCTTTCTGTAAAACAGAATACCACAATTTTTTAAAGTATTAAATCAATCCCTAGCTTAGCACACAGCAAATATTCACTATAGGTTAGCTATTGCTATTGCAACAGTACAAGGTGAAGACCATAAAATTTGGTGAAGGACAGACATAAAGTTGAGGGAATGTGTGAGAGGATACTAAAGGCATCTTTTCCATCAATAAAAATTTCTAAATCTAGATTAAAGATGTTAGTTAAAAAGATGAATTCTGGATATGACTGCAATCTAGTAAATGAAAGGGGTTGAAATTAGGAAACAGCAAGAGAAAGGATTCCTCTGCTTTTCAGATCCTGGACTTCAGAATGCATTTGATCAATTATTTTCAGAATGAAAAAAAGGTCATCTAATTATAGTTCAGAAGAATAAAACCTGCTGGGGAGAAGATCCTTTAAGTATATACATGGAAGGATCCAGACAAATTCAGAATTCATAAAACCCATTTTCATAAGTCTTTATGTTTTTCATACTGTACTATCAGGTTAGTTTCTACTATTTATAATGTGCTGCTATTAAAGTTAGAGCTCACATATGCTATTCTTTAATCATCACTGAAAATTATAAACGGCATAATGGCATTTAGCTGTACCGCCTACTGGGCAAAACTGCTCCATGTAGAATAGACTATTCTACTTTTTTATATAATTTAAAAACAGGTTTTTCCATTGTCATAAAACAAAGTAAAAACCAAGTGAGAGCGAAAGGCAACATTTATTATGCCAGAAAAGACAGGCCATCTGGCTACCCAGCGCACCAGACAACTGTGCTGAAGGGGCTTCCTCAGGGCCAGATGGACTCCGAGCACGCTGGGAAGTCCCAGGACAGAGCTGCTCCAGCATTACTATGTCTGAGGCAGAAAGTCCACTGTCTGAGGCACAAATGGGAGGGCTTGTGACTGAAATGGTGTTGTACTCAATACGGTATGATGGGGTGGGAAGGGTTTAGGATCTGAGTTTAAATCTCCTATACCACTTAAGAGCTGACTGACCTGGGGAGGATTGCTTCCGAGCCTCAGTGTCCCATCTGGGAAACGGAGGTGGTAACAGTCTAGTGTAAAGTAACCAGCTCAGTGCTTTACCACTAACAGACGCTCAGAGAAGAGTCACCACTGGCTTCTGATCCCTGGCCTACCCCAGCCACGCAGCACACTGCGGACATCACCACAGGCAGAGCGACAGCTCCACCCAGTGTCTGCCCAGCGCTGACAGGGGCGAGTGGGGCAGGGTGGGAGGCTGCACAGGGGAGAGGCGGCTGAGAGTGGGGAAAGGAGATGCCAGCACAGACTGGGAGGCTGGGGAACACACTCCAGGAGGGGCTAGGAATCATGTCAGCTTAGGAGTTGGGCTCCCGTGAGGTAAGGAGTAAGGTGATATCTCAGACAGTCTACCAGTGACCTAGGCAGGGACTTGGCTGATGCTCTCA
Source organism: Manis pentadactyla (assembly GCF_030020395.1). Classification (NCBI taxonomy): domain Eukaryota; kingdom Metazoa; phylum Chordata; class Mammalia; order Pholidota; family Manidae; genus Manis; species Manis pentadactyla. The sequence goes on from NC_080019.1 coordinate 114,012,047, forward strand.
CATCCCGCTTCACATGGAAAAACTGTGCAAGGTCAGAGCAAACCATGTGGAGTTTCCACACAATACCAAGCCCACCTGTCCCTGCTTCCAACACAGAGCTACTGCCTCACCTGACCTCCTGAGGGGGCGGGGCGGGGGAGGAGACAACCAGTGGAGCAATCAGTTACACTCAGACTTACATTCCAAAGAGAGCTCCCCCAAGATGTGCTGCATGATCAAAAAATTTCCATCCCAGGATCATTCCTGCTGTATCCATGGCAATAATGGCTTTTAGGGCCTGAAAGCCAGCAAAAGAGAACAGAACTAGCACAACTTTGATTCCTCCAGCATTGACATTTCTCATTTAAGGGCAAGAATTCAGTCACCCTAAAAATACCACCACTATCCCCAGCATGTCCCTTCATAAAAATACTCACATTCCCTGCTGTGAACGTGAACATTGGAAGGAAGATAATGGCGAGCCTCCCCTCTGGGATCTTTGTGCAGACAGCAGCAAGGATGGTCATGATTGCACCGGACTGCAAATGACCACAGTGGAATGTGAAACTTGGTGTGAACTGCTTAGTGACTACAATGTCTACAGCAGCAATAACTCTTTCCAGAGAGTTTATGAGCCACACTTTTCTAGGTGAGTATAAAGCTTAAGGCTTTCAGTTAGTAATATACAAAAGTATCAGGCAAGAGGACTGTATATCCATCACACAGTAACCAGCTGTAAAGGATTTAAATAGAGGCAATAAGATGTGTAACAACCAGCATGTGAGGCTTACTCAACTTCAGAAACAGTGTTAAGTGTGTTATATACATTTCATTTAATGACTAAAAAAGAACTTTTTGAACTTCAACAAAGCTCCCCCTAACCAGAGAGTGAGCATGCATTTGTCCAAAGAAACCCACATGGATGAAATTTCTTCAAAGTCTATAGCTTTATCTTAAAAAAAAATCATGTGCAATTTGCATCCTGCTTCATAATAAAACTAAACTTTTTCCTTAAAGCCTTTGCACAAATGTTCTGCTCCAGGAGGGCATGCTAGGTTTATCCCATGGCTCTGCATGACCTGCCCTTCATGGCATCTCCCAGGACCATACATGCATCCACCTGCTTGCAAAGCACTTCCCCAACCCTCACATTAGAGAATAAAAATCTAAGCCTCACAACCTTATGATCAATAAATCAAACATTCCTTGTAGAGTTGAAAGTGTAATTGCTGTATATTTTCTCTTTTATCATACTTTTTCCAAACTGCTTTGTAATCTTCATAGTTTATACTTATAATGGCTATGAAATATCTCCTGAATAAGTTATGCTAACTAAACTCTATTAATGTTAGATGTTCCCAAATCCTCTAAAAGGTAGGATACCTGAGAAACTGGATCATAACCACTAGCTCACATTAAATGACAAGATAATCATTCATTCAAATACTTGAGTCCTACTACATACCAGGCACTATGCCAGATGTTGGGGATACAGAAGGGAACAAAACCAACAAGTCCCTGCCTTAATGGGCTTAGTGTGGCAGAAAAGAAGTAAAAAACAACAGAATATGAACCCCTATGTTGGGGAAGCATGCTATGTGGCACATAGAAGGGAGAAATAATTTAAGCTCAAGGTTAATATGCAACATCAAGCTTTGCTTGGAAGGGTGACCAGGTGTTCAATAGGTAAAAGAGGAGCAGATGGAAAGAGTGTATAAGAATGCAAAGAAGCGGAGTGTGGCCGGAGTGTGCAGTGCATCTGGACAAGTAAATCCATTTTGACACAAAGTTAGAGAAGCTACTGCCTAGGAATGCAGGAAGGAGCAGGAAAGAGGGACTGCAGAGGAACACCAAGAAACTTTTGGGGATGATGAATATGGTCATTATCTTGAGAGTGGCGATTGTTTCATGGGCACCTGCACATCAAATTATAAAGTTTAAATATGTGCAGTTTTTTGTATGTCAATTATACCTCAGTAAACCCAAGTAGCCTTTTTTTTTTAAGGACTTGGGAGTCTTTGTACTACTCCTGAAACTTCTGCTAAGAGTTAAATTATTCCAACAGGATGTTAAAAAGTCACCTAAGAGAAAAATGATTTTTAAAGGTGCTCCTATAATTGATTACCCCTACAATTAAAAAATAAAAGTCCTTTTTTTATATTAAAAAGGCTATTTCTGGAAAAGCATCTCCCTCTTACCAAGAGTTAGTTTAGTGTCATCTATGTGAAGGGTTTTTTCAGAATACAGGATTATTTTCCATTTCAGGACTTACTAATACTTTGAAGTGTGATGAGTCCCAGGGGTTCCAGAGGTTCATAGCCCCCTGATACAGAGTTGTCCCTCAGCCTGAACAGGGAAACCAGCTCAAGCTGCATTCCTAGGAATGGGCTGGGGTAACTGCAAGCTGAAAGTTGGGGGATGCATATCCCCAGACGGAGAAGGTAAGGGGACAAAGACAACCCATGCTTAGGCTGAGAAAAGTGAAAGAACAAGGAAACAGCCTCAACCACATATTAAAGGGGGCAGGCTGGGTGTTGGGGGTATCTGCTAATTCTGCAGTGGGGAACAGGAAACAGAATTCTGTATGCTATTTAAGATCAACTGTCTGCTATTGTATGTGTATTGACTCAAGTGGCTTCTGTACAAGTCTGTAACTGTAATACAAGGGGTTCTTCTGAAACCCTGACTTTCCTACTGTCCTTTTAGAATTTTCTCAAAGAGACCTTTATCGACATAAAATTAAACATATTTATGACTGAATAAACTGCAACTTGCTTTTTGATAAATGGCCCACTATGGAGAGATTATTTCTCACCTTTTCTAGTCAGAGGCTTTTAAGAATATAATGAAAATTATATTTAAAAATATATGCCCTTTCTCCTCCCCAGAAAAATTTCACATTCATATGTATTTTAGATATAATTTCAGGGAGTCATGAATCCTGATCCATGTGGACCCTAGAGGTCTACTTTCTTAGTTAGAGATGAAGATCTTCTATTCTCAAGGAATTTGTTTAGGTACACTGGTTATGTATTTGTAATCAATATGCACGTATAATTTACTTATTTGATAAGTAAATAATTTTCATAAACAATTGTCTGCATCTATATAATCTTCATATCTATCATATTAATGGTTTTTATGTGTTCTTTTTTTCGTATAATACGAATTTTAAATGAATTTGCTCTGAGGGACCATCTCTTTCCACAAGCTAAGTACAGATAAAACCCCCGAGCATTACATGTAAAACAAACATAAGACAACTCTAGAAGTCCAAGTGAGGAAAGCAGACCAGCCAGGAAACCTGGGATCCAAGCAATGACACAGTGGTGAGATCCCTCGGTTGTCTTTTGGCCTCACATAGCTCAGACTGGGATCTGGAGAAACTCACAACCTGGAAATGCCATTGAACTCAGACAAAATAGGTTCCCCTTTGCCAAATGCTCTCTTTAGCCAAAGGATCAAGAAAGGATAGCCTAGCAAGACAGAAAACTTTTAGACAATAACCACTCTACTCCAGCCAACCACCACAGAAAAAATTATGGTCCAATACCCATCAGAAAAAACTATCGTCCAATACCCATCAGCAAAAACTGAGTGGAGAGGTAGACTTCCACGTTTCCACACTGCAATGAGGCACACCAATACACCAGACAGGATGGTGTCAGGAGGCCATGTGGGCAGCAGTAACAAGCAACCTTTACTCCCCCTAGCCAGAGCAGTATTCGCAGAGGTCCACTGGGATGCCTGAACTCCCAGAACTCCCAGTCCTGCCGTAACAAGAGCCCTTGTCCCACAGGGGCCAAAGGCAGCTGAGTGGGGAACCTGGACCTCTACCACCCTTACCTGGCAGTAGCAGTCAGTGCACCCCCTTCCCTTGTCAGAGGCAGCCTGCTAAACAGTAGATTTAAGTAAGATTCAAAGTCTCATAACATAAAACCCAAAATGTCCAGGTTTTCTTTAAAAACCATTCATCATAACCAAGAACCAAAAATATCTCAACTTGAATGAGAAGAGACAATTGACAGACACCAACATTAAGATGATACAGATTTTAGAATTATCTGACAAGCATTTTTCAGCAGCTCTAGTAAAAATGTTTCAGTGAGCAATTACAAACATACTTGAAACAAGTGAAAAAGCAGTACAGAAACAGAAAGCCTCAGCAAAGAAACAGAAGATATCAAGGACAATGTAGTCTTTAGAACTGGAAAATACAATAACCTAAATAAAAACACTCAGTGGATGGGCTCAGTGAGAATGGAAAGGACAGAGAAAATAATCAGTGAACTTAAGACAGAGTATCACTTACCCAATATGGACACAGAGAGAAAATGGACTTAAAAAATTAACAGTTTCAGGGACCCATGAGATTGTAACAAATGATGTACAAACATGTCATCAGAGTCCGGAGAGGAAAGAAGGAGAAGGTGAGGCTGAGAGATTACTTGAAGAAATGATGGCTGAAATTTTCCCCAAAGACATAAACCATGTATTTAAGAAGCTGAGCACACCCCGAATAAGATAAAAATATATCCATGACAAGGCATACAGTCAAACTTCTGAAAACTAAAGACAAAGTAAAAAGTCTTGAATGTGTTGTAAGAGAAACAATGACACCTTACCCATAGGGTAAATGTTCCTTGAACAAAAAAATATTTCTCTTCAGGTACCACGGAGGCCAAAAAAAAAGTGGCATATCATTTTTCAAGTGCTGAAAGAACTGTCAGCCTGGAATTTTATATCCAGTGAAAATATCCTTCAGAAATGAAGGGAAAATCAAGACACTCTCTGAGAAAAAAAAAAAGTAGAGATTCTGTCACCAGCAGACCTACTGAAAAGAATAGCTAAAAAGTTTCTCTGAACAGAAAGAAATGACAGAAGGAGGAAACTTAGAACATTAGGAAAGAACAACAATGGAAAAAGTAAAAATTATGCATGAATGAGACTTTCCTTTTCACCTGGAATTTTCTAAATTATGCTTAATGGTTGTAGCAAAAATTATAGCAGTGACTCATATTCTACATGTAATAGAGGAATAAGACAAGTATAATTTGGGGAGAGTATAGGGACAAAAGGGGAGATAAGGTTCACTTCACTCACACTGGTAAAATGACCCCACCAGCCGACTGTGGTAAGTGAAGTATGTATATTGCAATACCTAGAGCAGTCACTAAAAAAGTTATTCAAAGATTTATACTCCAAAACATTTTAGATAAATCAAAATGGAATTCCAAATGAATCAGCTCTTCTGACCATTTTATTTTACTTGCAACCTGTAAGGAAGAGACTAAAGATCCTGTCCTAACTTAGCAACAGAATTCACTTTATGTACAGATTAGGTCAGTGATAGTTAAATCAATGAAGTTACAGTGAGCAGGTTGTCATAATATTGAACAACTTTAAACTATGATAAACTCTTTACAACTTCAAGTGAAATAGTTTCTGTAACATTTTAACACATGCTGTTTCCTACAAGCATTTGATTCATCTTTGCGATTTCAAGATTAAGGGTTACATTTCATAGAAAATAAACTTCGAAAAGCAGCATATTAGAGAAAAGCTCCCTACCAATAACTAGTAAGTAACTCAACTTTTAAATGAAATTCAGAATATGCATAGCTCTAACAAAACCCTTATCAAAATCTAGTTAGTATTCTTGCTCCCTACTGCTAATATAATAATTGACAAATACTCTTTAATAGTTCCTACAGGATTATAATGAAGCAAACAGACCAATACTTCCTATTTTCTAACATAATTTTGTCAATAGTATTTTTTCCAAATTTCTCATTAAAATTACCATTATGCCATTTAGTTTTAATTTTAATCAACAAGGAAAGAAAGTATTTGGGGATAATCTTATCCTGCCATTGCTCCATAGGATTTTGATAACTCAACAGGAACTACCACTTCCACATTTCTTACTACATGCTAAGTAAGCACTCTAAACATACTTGCACTACAGATCAGGAATAGGTGTGCTACCCCCATTGCATATGGGGGAACTGAGGTTCAGAGAGGCTAGGCAGTATGTCCTGGGTATCACAGGTAAGAGGCAGAGCTGGGTTCAAACACAGTCTAATTCTAAATACAATGCCACCACATTCTATTCATCTTGCACTTCAGTTTCTTACCGGTAAAATATGAGTAATAGTTGTCTGAGGGCATATCAAAATGCCCTCCCAGATCTTCTCAGTCAATGAGAAAAGCCTCCCCACCCTCAGGACTCTAGAGTCTTCCAGAGAGCACTCAGCCCCTTCAGGGAGTATTAGATGTGCATCTAATGTTTTCTCACTTACTAAACTATACTCAAAGTCAGACTCCACTTCTGATTCATCCTAGTAGTCTTCACATAACAGGAGATCAGTTGGTGAATGAAATAGATGTGAATTATTTAAATTGTACCAGTACCAAATTTTATATAGAAAACAAATATTCCATGAAGGAAAAAGGAGGATATAAGAGTAGGTCATAGATCAAGATATGGCCTCACTTGGGAAATTAAGTATACATGAATCTGAGAAACACACAAATTACTGGATAATTATTTTATATGATAATTCTTTTCCAAAATTGAATTTTTTAGAGTATCTTTACAAAATTCCCTATTTGAATGCATTTACATACATTAATCTTTAAATATATATAAACTGAATGAATAGTCTTTAAATACTAGAGAAGGTTTCCATCTTATCTGATAGATAGATATCTTATCTGCCATTAAACAAAACACATTTGTAATTTTCTTTTAAGCATCCTGAACATAGCTCCTGATGACAGGAATTTTGATCATCTTGCTCACTGACAGTATCCCCTTTCTCTAGTAGTCTAATCTGTACTGTACATGTTCAAATATTGACTGAATAGGAGGATACAGTACCGGATTCAAATCTGTAATTAGAATTTTCCAATGCTAGCTTAGGCTCTCTGATTTGTGGGAATTGGACACCCATTGCTCTGACTATTTCTCTTCATATGTATTCCATTCCAGTAAGCATATATAAATGACTAATGGTTAAAGACTATAGCCTGAAATGTATAAGGCTTTTACAAATACACAAATTCTAAATGGTTTAGGTTAATAAATATTGTTTCATTGTTAATTTCCTGGCTTTGATCACTGTACTGTGGTTCTGTAGTTAACAGTAGGGTAAAGGATATACAGAAACTCTTTGTACTAATTTTAAAATATTTTTATAAATCTAAAATTATTTCAAAATGAAGTTAAAAACTAAATTTAAAAAATTTAAATTAGAATACTTACTGCACCAAGTGATGGTCCGTATCTTCCTGTAGCAACTTTACACACGTAACTGACAAAATTGGAAATAACGCCTGAGGAATAAGTTACATTTCAGTAAATTTAGTAAAGTAAAAAATGGTTTCCATTTCTAAGCTCTATACCACAGAGACTAACAGGGTTGGGTTTCTACTGGGTCATTCATTACAAGGTGCAGGACTGAATACTTATCTTGCCTATCACTTCAGATATTTTGTAGGGAATGAGAAGTCTCACCCACTATGCAACTTGCTGAACGACATAGAGTCTTTCACTTTATCTCTTGGTTATCATTTTCCTCACCTACAACATGCACGCACACACACACGACTAGTTCCCAAACTCACCAACTATCTGGGAATCCTCTGGGCTGCTCTCCAAACACTAAATCAGAACCTCTGGGATGGAATCAGGGAATCTATTTTATACAGCTTGCCAAACGATTCTGCTGCAGATCTAAATTAGATCTTTTACCAATTCCTTTGGCTCTTACACTCAAAATGAGTGTAGCTCACTTTAAAAAATAACTTTCTATAAAGCAGGAATGGCACCTGAAATGGACTCTTTGTACATACCACACTAGTAGTGCTTAGGGAAAGAACTACATACTTACTTTACAGGCAAAGATATTGCTCAGCTTTTAGTTTTGAGGAACTAAATACACGTGAGTATTTAATTAACACTAAGTATCCACCCTGGGCTATGTGGTAGATGCGTCTATTTAATCCTTTTTATAACCTCTTGTTGAGAGAGTAAGTAGCATTATCCTGAGGGGTATAGTCTTTTCTGGAACACCACACAGCGTGTAGCAAAAACAGGATCTATACCTAAGTCTTCTATGTCCATGCTCAGTGCTTTTTTTTTTACTACAGCCTAACTGCCAGATATAATCTTTTTAAATGAAGGGATTTTTAGGGATGAATTTTTATACTTCACAGTTTAAAAAAAAACACATTTTACAACAGATAAATAAAATTTAACTGGCCAATTGCCAACTTAGCAGCACCCAGCATCCTAGATTCCTGCACTACCATTTCCTGGTTGAAATAAAGACCATGACTGGAGTGGTTCTATGCTAACATATATGCTTGCAACAAAGATAGAATAAACTTACTCTTGATAATCTTATTGGATAGCACTGACCTAAAGCTTTCTGGAAATTGAACACAATGTCAGAAATGAGCTTAAGATTATTTAACAAAGATCAGGATGACAGAGATAGCCCAAAAGCCTGGGAACAATGTATCTATAAAATGGTAGGCCTGAGCTAAAGAAACCATGGCCTAGTGAGAAAAACATGACATGCTTAAATTCTACACTAAACATTAACTCCTATCTATCCTAATTTAAAACTAAAATACCTAAATAATTCATGCAAGAAGAAAACAACAAAACGGGAAGCTGGAAACACAATCTGTGGATCCTCCTTCACATTAATGTGAGAAACAAATGTGTACAGAGCACTTACTGTATGTGGAGTATGGCTATAATCATCCCCTTTGTCCGTTCTTTAGGTATATGAGAGTGCTTGTACTCTGAAAGGGCCAAAGATTAAAGCTTATTACCTGCAGATAAGTACACTGCCATGAACTGCTCCTGACCCAGAATGTTCACTATGCTGGAGGAGAAGCTCCACAAAACATACATATTTGCTGCCATGTGAAACAAGGAGAAATGACTGAATGTTGACAGCAACATTGGCGAACAAAGGACCTCTAAAAGAGAAAGAAAAGCAGTCTGGTAGTCATGGAACAATAGCCAGCAAAAATGATCTATTTTAGATGTTTTTCATCATTATTACAAAACAAATCAAACATGGGAAACAAAAACAGGGCCAGTTGAGAGCTTAAGTAAGATGGTTTAAAATAGCTTTTTACTCCTTTGAAAGTCCCTTCTTAAGTCTCTTCTCTACTCAGTAAACAACCAATAAAAATCAGTTCAGTGAAAGTAACTTGTCCTCAAGGCCAAAGTTAGTTAGAAAAAAGGATTAGTGACTCTGTAGCATCTTATTATGCTGACGGACAGTGACTGCAATGGGGTGTGTGTGGGAGGGGTTCTTGATAATAACCACAACGTTGCTAATGTGAAACCTTCATAAGAATTGTGTATCAATGATACCTTAATAAAAAAAAGGCCAAAGCAGGTGAAAAGATGGTCAACACCATTAATCATTAGGGAGATGAGAATTTTAAAAAAAAGAAAAAGAAAAAAGGATTAAATTATTTCAATTACAGATATCAAGTTGGACATATCAGTGTCCTGAGAGAGTAACCTTGTAGTGATTATAGATCTTTTAAGTCATAAAAAACATTTAGATATCTGCTATATAAAAGACACATTTTAGGTACCTGGGACACAGCAGTACGAGAGATGAGGTCCCTATCCTCAAGGTGCTTACAGCTTATAACTGATTCCATCGATTATATCAATTATTTTGTTTATAAGTATTGACAAGTAACTCATCCTTTCTATGTAGCACTCCAATTAACATAAAGCATATTTCATATTACCTTTACCTCAGAATAAGTATCACACAAGTCAGACTTACTTGAGGCTGGATTGGATGTGAAATATTTGATCATTGTCCGCTGTAGAGAAGGTACTCTCCACAAACAGAATACAAAAACATTTGCAGCTATGATACCTATAAAATAAATATTTTTAATTTAGGGAAGTTAAAAATAAGAACAAAGAAAATCTGATTAAAAGTCCACCTGAATAGGATTTTCTACCAAAATTATAAGAGTATTATATTCTTGGTGGGGGGAAGTGAGCTAAGCAAAGTACGTGAAATCAATGTTTTAATTATCAAAAGAATCATGGCTTGGTAAAGTCAGAGAATTCCTGGAAAAGCGCAAATGCTCTAGGAGCTAACTTCCTTTACTCAGATCCATATTTTTCTTCTTAAAAACAGTGTACTCTTCTCAATAAACAATAATCAGATAAATAATTATTGATTGTAAATGGCCCAGCCAAACAAAGGAGTAATGTATAGAATTAGGTTCTTTGGCCAAGAGTAGAAAAGCTATGTAACATCACTTCTTTTTCCACAGGAAATGGCATGGTTCATAACCCTCTGGTTACTTTATGGAAACATCTATGGACCATCTGTGTAGATGAAGAGCAACATGCCTGAGAAAAATACTTGTTAGATAAGAATTCACAAATAATCTGGAAGAATTCTGCAACTGCCTTTGAAAATATTTACATGAAGGAGTTGGGTGACTGTTTCACTTTTCTGCAAGAACTGATGTTGCTAGAATTACCGTGACTAGGTTTAATGATAGCATTATTCAGTCACATTTTAAGGAATAAATTATTCTTCAAAACTACGAACTTCAAAAACTACATTAATTTTATACACCACAACTCCTTGTACATATAGTAAACACTCATCTACTTGAATTAATTAAAGGAATTTAAGCATTTATTCACTCCTCTAGTCTCTTTAGGCAACAGGCAACTAGCCCTTTCAACTTCTTCACGACAATAAAGCCTAATGACAGCAACATTCTGTTAAGAGGGTTTATTTTAGAAGACACTGCCTGTACAGTCCCTGCCAGCTGCTAGATCTTGAAGGTTCAGCTATCCCCTGGTATTCCTAGTCTCCAGTTTTTGCTCTTTCACTTGAGAGGGAGGAAAGGAAACTACCATTTTTCATGGATTCGAAGCATTTTCCCATTTTAGTATCTGAAATCTGGATGTACCATACAAGTCACAGATGACCTGGCAGCATTTTTTCGTTCTCCATGGTGTTTTACTGCACTTAACTGAACTGATCCCATCAATTACATCAGGTATTTTCATTAGTGGGGACTGTGACAGCTGTTACACTATTACACCATCTTTGGTAAATAACTACTAGAACTCTTTCAAAGAGTTTTTATGAGAGTATTTATGAAAGGATAGGAAGAAGGGGTCATAAGCCAGGCAAGTAAGAGTACTTGCGCAAGGAGGAGCCTGGAACCTTGGACAGGGAAGGTGGGCAGAGAGGAGCAGTGCCTCCTCAGATGGAGAACCAGAACACAGGGTGTTTCTCCTAGGGAAATGAGCAGTGATTAGTGCTGCCTGGGGCTCTTTAGTTTCTTTTGGGAGAGCTAAATATGTTACTCTCCAGAGAACTCTCTTAGGGCTAGGTGATTATACACAGTGACTGACATCTCAGGGCAAAGAAGACCTGGGAATAGTTTGGCCTCGGGTTTCCATGGTTGTGAACATAATCAGTCAGGGCCTTGCAGTTTGTGCCAATTGTGGTTCAATATAAAAAGAGCAATATGGTACCCCTGATTCTGCCTTTGAGGCTCAAAAATGGCAGCAACTACTCTGCCTATGCGGCCCCTTCCACCGGCTGCCTCCTGAAGCTGGTGACACAGAGACCGCACTCCCAGAAAGTAAGGCATCACAGCGCTGCAGAGGAGCGGACAGCACCTCTGGCTGAGGAGATTACTAGTGAGGAAAAGACCTGAAAAAGGGGAAAATCCAAAAATATCAAGGTTAACAGTAACCAAAGAGTTAATATTGCCTAATTTCAACCAAAATGCAGAGAGCTTTCTAATAAATGATGACAGACTACTGACGCTGGAACACAGTGCAGTCAAACCCTTTACTTCATAGACTAGGGGTCTGTGACTAGTCATCTCATTAGTAAACTGAACATACATACCCAAATTATGTTCATCAAAAAGCACACTAACAAATTAAAAAGAAATGAGAAAAGTAAAATGCAGCTATTTCCTGCCTTACATATCCCATTTTTTTTATTATTCTTTTGATTTTTATACTTGATTTATATGTGAATCCCACATTTCTCCCTTATTATTATTATTATTTTTTAATAAAATGCTGAAGTGGTAGGTAGATGCAAGATAAAGGTAGAAAACATAATTTAGTGCTGTAAGAGGGCAAATGTAGATGATCAGGTGTGTGCCTATAGACTAAGTATTAATCCAAGTTAGACAAGGGCAACAAAACATCCACGGATGCAGAAGATTTCTCTCAAAATAGGGGAGGGGGGGGTGAGGTTCTAAGCCTCACCTCTGTTGATCCCCAATTTCTCACCTGATGGCCCCCCTACGACTGTGTCTGTCTTAGGTTGTTCCTCCCTTGAGGAATCTTACCCATCTCTGGCTAACCAGTCATCTTCCGGGGCCATACAGGGAAACTTACATACCCATTTTGAAGGCCAGTTTTTGATGAGAAAACTTAAGTTCTAAGAGTTACAAGTTTTCAGAGAGCCAAATTCAGTGGCCAAGCCAGAATTCCTAATCTAGGGCTCCTTCCACTAGACAGAGACAAGGGTAGCCAAGAGAATTTCCTTTGACCTTGGTGTGGTACAGGACTTCAAATACCAGACATAGGGCTTCTTCTCTGGGAAACACCGTAAGTGGTTACAGAAGCAGGCAAGAGAAAATGTGTGGTAAGCCTAGCCTACTGAGGCTGTACTGCACATGTCTAAAGGTATGGGTGAAGGAGTCCAGCAGAATGGATTCTGTCCCACTTATACTATAACTGGGGCAAAAGGCCTAACCTCTCAGCCTCCGTTTCCTCTTCTGTAAAATGGGGGTAATAAACCTTACCTTAAAGAGTCAAGAGATGATTAAATGAAAAAACATAATTAAATGTAGCAGCCATACAAGGGCAACTCAATAAATGAAAAATATGGTAGAAAGGAAATGGCCTTTTTAGGTCTGTATCCTAGGCATGCCACTAAGTAGCTTTGTGGCCTAGAGCATTTCATTCCCTTCAGTTTCCTTTGTGAAATGAGGATAATACTTCTTCACACCTCATGAAGGTTGCAGTGAGGCTTAAATAAGGTAGCACATGCACTGTACCTAGTATGCAGATGCTCAAAGGGTAGTGGTTCCCTAAGATGAAGATTTCCCTCTCACAGATACTCTCATACAATGGACTGGAAGCTCTAGATTATGCTTTTTTAACTCACTTTGGGTTGATTTTCAGGTGGATTTTCAGATTATTCTTTGAGAAAGAGTAGAAATCATAAATATAACCCAATGTTATTTTAAACTAGAAAAAAAAAAGTTCCCTCCTCCCCCATTCTCCTGTCAGTAGCACTTCTTAAAGTCTCCGCTTATATCCCCATTTAGGAGGAGTGTTACTTGATGCCTCCTGACCCAGTAAGTTCCTGGACAAGCTTGGCCCTACTGATTAGGGAAGGCTACTGCCACCTCAGTAACTACTTTTACCAAAGTGATGCACTGGATACATTGGCAAGAATAATGAAGGACCTCCAAAAGTTCCTTCCTTCCTAAAAGGATGAAAAAACTGGCAGAAATTGTCAGAAGAATCAACCTTTTCAGAACTCTGGAAACCAGCCAAAGGCTTGCAGCAACCCAGCACTTATTTAAGAAACATGGCTCAATCTCAGTAAGAACAGCAAGCTTTGAGGCAATTTAACTTGCTCTGGTCCCATTCCCCACTTCCCAGCTATAAATTAGCCCTGAACACAATCTGCATTCCCAGTGCAAACCTGGCAACTGCCAGAGGTATGGAGCAGAATGGAGCCGGAACTCTTTCAAAGTCTCAATCCCAAAGACTTGTTATCAACCCAACCTATCTGATAAAAAGAGTTTACCGGAAGACCCCACTTGACAGGCTGTCTGTATTTGACCTGACTGGGAGTTCAAGTGCACAACTCCTTTTTTCCAGTGGGTATTTGTCAAACACAATCACAGGCAGTGTTTTAAGTTCACAGGTCCCTGAGGTGGTAGATAATAATTTGGGATAAATGAGAAACTAATGAGATGTCCATAGGGGCTTACAAAATATCCAAAAAATGTTCAACATATTCCTGACCTAGAAGGCCACAAGTATAACAAGACAAAATAGACTTTAAGACAGTATTTGTTACTAGAGACAAAGAAGAACATTTTGTAGTAATAAAAGGGTCAAAAAGATAGAACATCTTTTTGATATCCACAAAGAAAACATATTAAAAACATACATGCTCCTAACAATAAATCTCAAAATATATGAAGCCAAAACTGACAGAACTGAAGGGAGAAATAAACAGCTCAATAGTAATAGTTGGAGACTTCCATACCTCATGTGCAATGATAGATAGAATTAATAAGATGATCAGAAAGGAAACAGAAGACTTGAACAAAATGATTGATAGAATTAATAAGATGATCAGAAAGGAAACAGAAGACTTGAACAACACATAAACCAACTAGGCCTAACAGACATCTACAGAACACTCCACTCAACAAGAGAATATGCATTCTTCTCAAGTGCACATGGAACATAATCATGATTGACCACATGTTCAGCCACAAATCTCAATAATTTTAAAACACTGGAATTATACAAAGTATGTTCTCTGACCACAGTGGAATGAAATTACAAATCAATAATACATTTGGAAAATTTACAAGTATGTGGAAATTAATATATTCCTAAATAACCAATGGGTCAAAGAAGAAATCACAAGGGGAATTAGGAAGTATTTTCAGATGAATGAAAAACTGTAACATACCTGCTATGGATTAAATTGTGTCTCCCTAAGAGTCACACCTTGAAGCACTGGCCCCTAATATGATTTGGAAGTGGGGCCTTCGGGGGGTAATTAGATTTAGATGAGGTCATGAGGGTGAGGCGATCATGATGGAATTAGTATCCTTATATAAGAAGATAACAGAGCTTATCTTTCTGTTATCTCTCTCTCTCTCTCTGCCGTGTAAAGACACAGCAACAAGATGGCAATCTACAAACCAAGAAAAGAGCTCTCACCAGAAAACTGGCACCCTGAGCCTGGACTTCCAGCCTCCAGAATTGTGAGAACATAAACTTCTATTGTTTAAGCCACACAGTCTACAGTATTTTGTTATGGCTGTCCAAGCTGACCAAGATATTTCTAAAACTTATAGGTACAGAAAAAGCAGTGCTGTGAGTGCCTACATTATTAAAGAATAAAGATCTCAAATCAATAACCTTCTAGGTTAAGAAACAAGAAAAAGAAGAGCCACTAAATCCAAAGCAAGCAAAAGGAAGGAAATAAAGATAGAATTTGGACAATGAAGTAGAGAATATAAAAAAAATAGAGAAAAAGCAATGGAACCAAAAGTTGGTTCTTTGAAATGATCAACAAAACTGTCAGTCTAGCTAAAGGTTTGTCAAAGAAAAAAAAGAAAAACTCAAGTTGCTAAAATCAGGAATGAAGGTGGAATATTACTATGGAGTGCAGATCCAAGCTGACAGGGGATGCCAGGTGATCCTGGCTTTGAGAGTGGGCAAAGGAATCTGCCCTAGGCCAAGAAGTTCAGCAAACTTTCCCTCTTCCCCTCTGCACTCTCCTGTTCTCAGCCAACTGCAAGGCAGGTGCCATTCATTTACTACTCTTGCTCTAATGAAATCCTTCCTTACCTACACACTTCTGACTGGCTTGACAATTCTTTCTCTCTCAGAGTCAAGAATCCTCCCCTGTTCAGGCTGAGGTTTCACCTAGTGTGTAATGAGAGACCTCCCCAGATGAGGCTGCCCAGGAAAAACCTCATCACTGGACCCCACCTTAAAATAAATTACAGACATCCCTTTTGATTTGAACTGTTCTTATCCAAACCTAGGAACCAAAGAGATATGGATAAATTTGAGATACCCCTTGCTATCTTAAGCTTAGGAACCAAATCCATTTGGAATAAACATTTCATTGCCTGAATTTGCTGTATCTAAAATCTTGCCATCCAAATTCATGAGTCCATTAGATTCTGGCAGCAAGGAGTCCTTATGTGAAATGTTTGTTGTAATAGTGAGAGATCTTTAACCTACAGCAGTGTCTATGCTGCCACTGGCTAGCTGTGAATACTACAAAGCAGCACACTGGTCTCACAGAGCTTGGAGTCTCTAAGTCAGTGGCCTCCTAAGGAACTGTCAAGTCCTTTCAAAATCAAACAGGAAAAAAAGTTAACACTACAGAACACCAACCTACAATTGAAGGAAAGAGAGTGACAGAGTCAATCTGTCACCCCATAAATCTATCCTCAATTAAAACCAGCAGATGAGCCAACCTTATTCAGGATTAGCTTAAGAGAAGCAATCGGGAGGACTAAGAAAGTAAGTTGGATAGATTGGTGCCTCTGAAAAGAGAGAAGCACAAGTTTACTAACCATGAGAACCCTAGTATATAAGTGATTATTAAGCATCACTAATAAATGTGAAGCTAGAGTCACCGCTACCAGATTGTTTCCTGCACAAGAAGTCTGAGGTAACAGTGAACAGATCGAAAAGCATTTCCTCAGCTTTTAAAAGTCACTCAGAAAACCTGACAATAAGAATTTAAAATTATTAGCATAACCATTCATATTTAGGTAGTTTGAAGCACTTAATTGCTAGTTAGATCATGTCTCTCAACTACTCTTTCATGCCAAATGATTGATACGGCTTAAAAAGGGGGGGGAGAATGGCCTAAGAGAAAGAATTCTGATTTTTCATTATCACTAGATAACTTCTTCAAATAAACTATTTATTGGCATGAGAAAGGTTTGAATTCTTTAAATGTTAAATGTCATAAAATGTTTACCATCTTCTAAGAACACTAATTATCAACTGTGAGATACTTCAAAAATATCAAAGGAAATCAAAACTCTACCCTAAGGGAACATTGTTACTTTCAGTAAAGTTTTGGTTACTTTCAGAAAATAAACAAACCAAAATACCCCCATGAATCCCAACAGAAACAGGTATCTTTGAAGTTGTATTTATTAAGACCTCACTGACTAATCAATTCTACAGTATGGTAATATGCCTTTGAAAAGTCTCAATCCTTTGATTCAAGATCCCATTCAACATTCATTCACTCAACAGATTTTAATGGGGTGTCTTTACTATGTGCAAGGTATGTGCTACGTGCTCTAAAAAAAATGAAAGATCTCATCATTGTCCTCAAGGTGCTACATGTACAATTATATAAGGCAGGTTATATTATAACTGATTAAAAATTGTGTAAGTGAGTTAAGAAAAAAGAAAGCACTTCCTGTAGGAAGCAATGTCTGAACCATAAGCTTGAAAACAGATCAGATTCCAAGGAGACAGAAAAATTAAACCTTCCAGAAGGAACAGCATAAATGAAAATAAGGACCTTTCTTTACTCAGATAGGTATAGAAAATTAAGAGTACCATTAAACCATATTTAAGAAAAAGCAACTTTGCTATTTGTCTAGATTTTTTTTTCTATCTGCACAACAGGAACTTTAAAATCTATTTCCCCAAATTTTTCAAATAAATAAGTCCATAAATATTGCACAAGTGTTATCTTGAAGTGCCAGATTTGTCTTTCCATAAAAATTGACAAAGAACAAAATAAAATCATGATGATATATGTGGTATGCTTATATTTACAGAGGATTTTATAAACAGCATGATATAGAGAAAACTGGCTTTAGAATGAGACAGACCTAGGTTTTAAAACTCAACTCTATTACTTACTAGCAATGTGACCTTCAAAAAGTTTCTTCTCTGAAAGTCAGTTTCCTTATCAGTAAAAAGGGAGATAACTACCTTGTAAGCAACCCTGTGAGGTAGGAAGAGAATGTATGTAAAGCATTCTGCATAAAGACGGTACTTAATCAATGTCCCTTGTAGTTTCTTTAATAGGTGAAGCACTAATTACTCAAAACCTATTTCATAAGCTAGGATGGTACAACAAAGATAGATTATATGATCAGTTTCATACTAGATCAAAATTAGAAAATAACTGACCCAGAGCATCATGTGTGCCTTTATATCACACTACTTTTTATGTATTACATTAGCCTTGAAGGTACAGACTGTCTTCTAAACCACTGAAGAGCATGGTACAAAAGCCATTGACTGTGACATACTGTACCTTTTCATTTGATTTCTCTTCCCTTGAATGGCTAAAACGTGTAAGCTAACACAAACCTGTCACAGTCCGCTGGCCATCACTTAGGTTATTCCACCACTTGTTAATCTAAAACAGAAGAAAAACTGCATATCACCATATGATAAATACTTTCAGGACAGGAAAATGGTAAGTCAGAAAGAAAATGCTTTGTGCCTAAAAGAGGGATTCCTCATCTGTTAAAAAAAAAATCACCGGTGAACAGCAGACATAAAACATGGCAGAGTAGACAGCACAGGTGCTTTTTGGTCAGACAACCTATATTGCTCTACGACCTCAAAATACTTCTCAACATCAGTGTCCTGATACATAAAACAGAGATGGTAACAGAACCTCACAGTACTGTTGCGAGGAGTATCAGTGACATAAAGCACCTAGCACACTATGTACTATCAGACACAGACAGGTATCCAGTTAAGGATTATTCACCAAGGTCCAAGATGGCTTTAAAATTCTAATTAAGAATATTTTCTACTAAAATTGTCCATTTTTTCTGGTATAATAACAGTACTGAGGTTTAGAAAGAAACAGAGAATCCTAATCTTTCAGGGACACCCGCTGAAAGTTTTATGGATGAAATATGCCATGATTTTGCTTTACAGTTATCAGCTGTGGGGAGGGAAGGGAAAGAGGGGACTGGAGGAAACAAAGTCAGCTATGTGTCAATAATCATTGAAGCTGGATAACAGGGATTCATTTTACTATTATCTTTACATTTTTATGTTTAAAATTTTCTATGATTAGAGTTTAATTAAAAAATATATTCTAGCTATGAAATTCAATCAGACTTTGCAAACTAATACAGAAAATAATCCAAGGTTAAAAAAAAGCCACAGATCGGTATGTGTATTGATCCACATACAATGATTCTATTTTTGTAATTATAATAAACTGTATGAGCTCTCAGGCCCTACAACAAATGCAATAGTATGGCAAGGGTTCCTAGGACCTTGGCTCCCCAAGTTATGCTGATGTACTGTTTCAAGTTTTTTTTTAATGGGCATGGGTTTTATAACCTACCATTTGCTTAACTATTCTGAACAAATCCATCTTAGGGTGAAGATTATGTATACTGCTTATGTCATTTTTCACCATTCTAAAGAACCATTTGGGTATCAAAACTTTACAGCACAGACATGTGCTAGAAAGCTGTAGCTTCCAAAGGAATCCAGGACTATGGAATAGATCAGTTTTACTATCTTTCAAACATACTGGCCTAAATAAAAATCACTGCCAGTTATTGTAGTTTTCACCTTCAAATATGACATCCATTGTTCTTTTGACATAAAGCCTCTCTAAAACAGAGAGAGTTCATGCTGCTTCTATGTATCTATGGGGAAACAAGGAGGAATGAATCCTCCTTACTTAGAGAAACCTTGAACTTTCATTACGAAAAGGAAAATCCAAGGCTGCCCTCTCAGGCTCTCACTGGCCAAAGTTATGTTCCCAGGAAGGAGAAAACTAAAGCAGTCATGGACCCTCTCTCCATAGTAGAAGGGCAATGTGTCATTAAAAAAAAAGCAAAGGTGCTTGAAAACCAAATGTACCTGGATCACGTGTTAGCTTACAGCCTCAGTGCTCAATGAAGTACCATTACATGAAATAAATGTTTATCTAAAAGGCAGTTATTTTTTTAAAAATCAGTTAAGCCTTTTTTTTTAAAAAAGGGGGCCATCAACTTCCATGATATAATAAAAAGCTCTAAAAGCTCTTATTTTATACCTTATTCTTGCATCTTCACCCCCTAAGAAGTTAGAAACACTCAACAGTGGGTATTTAACAGACGTATGTAAACATCATGTCACTGAGAAGCTTTTAAAATCCACATAGTACCTCTATCCCTAAGGCATAAATACTTTGAAAAACTCCCTGTGATTCTAAAATGTACACTGAAATAATCCAGCAAGGTGATGCAAGTAAAATAGCAGCTCTTAAACTTTAGTAGGGCTGGGAGAGGTACCAAAACATTAGCATCTTACAACTATCCATGGTGATTCTTCATACATGTGGGTAGACGGGCAAATTTCTTGGAACACTGTCAGATATGACAATGCCAGACATACAGAGTATTAATACAATTGACCCTTGGACAATGCGGAGGTTAGGGGCACCAACGCCCACAGTTAAAAATTCACAAATAACTTCTGACTCCCCCAAGACTTAATTACTAACAGACTACTGCCAACTAGAAGCCTTACCAATAACATAAACAGTCAAGTAACACATATTTTGTATGTTGTATTATATACTGTATTTCTACAATAAAATAAGTGTTTTTTCAAATTGTTGTCAATCTCCAAAAATTTACCAACATATTAATTTTAAAAAATTCGCATATTAAGTGGGCCCACACAGTTCAAACCCATGTTGTTCAAGGGTTAACTATTCTGACTGCAATGAAATGACTCTAAAGTAAAATATTAAGTGAATCAACTTCATGTCTACTGATCTTATGTTGCCAATCACTAAAAACACTTCATAAACAATCAGACTTTCAAAAATTGTGATCAACTAGAACAAAGAAAGCCATGTTTATCTTTACCTCCTTTCTGAAGTCTCCTTCCTTTTGTGGTCTTATGCTATCCAACCAATCAGCTTTTATACCATCAAAATAACTCTGGACCCTGGATTTCAATGATTCATACTGCCAAATAGCAGCTGACCCAAACGCACAGCCTGTAAACTACATAAGGTTAATATATTACAAAATAAATTTAAAAGAGAAACAGATTTATACATAGTTCCAAGGATAGTATTTCACTTTACTACTTTATATAAACCAACAGAAGGAACATCTGGCACAGTGAAAACTATCAGGTGAAAAGTACATTTAATTATTTACCATTAACTAGAAAATTTCAAAGTATGACTTGAATGTTATGCCAAGTAACAGGCCCATAAGTTTCTTCTCAGGGCTTACAAAAGTGAATCAGACTCTAACAGTAATTACAGAATTCATGTTCTCCTGTAATAATTCATCCCAGATACCCACATCCTTGTGATCCCCCTCCATTTGTCTTTACTTTAAGGTAGTCCAAATAGGACAAACAGTACTTCCACTGCACCTGTAACAAGGCAGATAACTCCTAGTGATGTGAGCTCTTACCCCAACAGTAAAAAAAAAAGGCTTTACAAGAGTCCTCATGGGATAGGGAGAAGGATAAAAGACTGTCTCTTCTACAGGAGGAATCAAAGCACTTCTCTTATATGCTTCCCTGCTTGTTCCTGCATCTGATCTTCGAGGTTCAACCTTCCTGGGTGCTTTTCTGAATCCACATTTTTGCTGAATAAGAAAATTAAATCTGTAAAGGGAAAATAACAGATTATAAAAAGAGGGGCACCTTGCAAACATTAACCGCTATGAGCCTCCCCACAGAGCCTGGATCATCACCATCGCTGTAGCCCAAAAGAAGCCAAAACTCCTATTCCTAGGAAGGATTCAAAGTCAAAACACTTGAATCGTGCCCTTCTGTAAAAGACAACCTACAACTTTAGAGGGGAACTTGTTTGGGGCATTGCTATGTAACCATTAACAAAATGATTTGTATCAACCTTCCACACACAGTTTATAGTCCTGTAAGAAACTGAAGAACTCCAAGTTGCAGGTTTGAATTAGCACAGACTTTGTTTTGTTTGAGGTTTGGTCAATTTCCAGAACAAACATTTAAACATATTATCCTTCAAGTCACTGGAAATTAAGCAACTATTTCCTTATATAAGTATTGACCATTATAAATTGATGGATTCCCCCCTCCCATTTATTTCACTACCAGTTCTGGGGACACCTATCAAATGTTTTGTAAAAGGTTTTATCGATTCAGTTCTTACAGCCTGACTTCAAAGCAGTTGACACTACTGATTGACACCTGCCAGTAGCTCTTGTAAGACTCAATCCTGCTCTTTAATTCACTTTCCTGACGGCTCCCCTTCTCTCCGATCCCTTGATGAGATATGCTCAAGGGCTCCAATATTCCTTTACACACTCTCCAGTCAAACTCAAACCATATAAATTCATGAAGTACTTATTTTCCATGTGGTAAAACTGTAACTTCCCCAGAGACAACTTAGAGGCTCTCTCCTGTTTGTTCTCATTGTACTCTAAACATACTATCCTTCTAGACTCAAATCTCCTTGAAAGTAGAAATCAAGACAGGCTTTCTCATCTTTGTAAACCAGCCCCTGAAAGAATAAATTTATTTCTGTGGTCTGGATGAATCCTAAGCAAGTAAATGACTCAAATATATTTTTTTAGTCCTAACCTCAATTTTGTCTTGTATTTCCAACTATATATTGAATATTTTCACATGGATATACTCCCCATTATTTTAAAACCAATATAAAAACTGAAAAAAAGTAGATTACTGCTATATTCACTGGATCTCTATGAAGCCCAGCTCCTAAAGAAAAGAACAGTAACAATAAGGTCAATAATAAATCCTTTGTCTTTTGTCTTGTTGTTACAGGGAAGGGTCTGTCTCATCCCTCCTCTGGTACATAAGGACAAGGAAAATGAACCAAACAAGAAGGCCAGAAGACAGTTTTATTTAGCAAGGAAAAAAGTACACTCTCAAAGAGCCAGCTGGTGGCCTGAGAAGTGAGGACCAGCCCTGCTTTTCTGAATATTTGCTGGTTTTATAGGAAAGTGAGAGGTGGATTAGCAGGTTCAGATCATATAATTGCTCTGGCTCTGCACATGCTCATACTCATAATGCAGATGGAAAAACCTACAGGGGGTTGGGGGGGACAGTAAATTCTAATGATCATGTGAATGGACCAAGGTTGTTCTTGCATGTCTCAGTGTTCTATGTGCACGCCTCAGCCTTAGGGATTTAATGCTAATTTAATCTAAGGAAAATGAAACAGGCTAAGGTCATTCTGGGACATATTTCACTGTCCCTTGAGCAGGCGGCAACCTTGGGGATTTCCTGGCTCTGTCTTACTTTCCATTTTAGACAGAGTGGGTATAAACCCACTCAGAAAGGTTACAGGGTTCCACCTGTCCCTTCCTTTCTGCCTCTTCTATCTTACTAATTGTCTACTAAAACAGAAGCAGGGGGATAGACATGAACAAAGAGGAAGAAGTGCTAGACTGAGTCAAGGAGGAGGCGTCAGGAAGTGCAAGGAGGGGAAGAAATGGATCTGTGGAGGTTAAGACTACAACCAATAGGAAGAATGTGCCGTGGGGTGGGATGGATTTTTTGCTTCAATTACCTCAATGCACTAACATTGTCTTGAGGTTGGCAGGTGGCCTAGAGCCAATCTAACCCATTCTGTAACCATCCTCACATAGGAGACTTATTGTAGGTGGCACTGCCATAGTGGCTTTAAAATGGTCAACCCATACCCACCAAGGAAGCGACAAAACCAACTAAGGATCCAAGAGAAAAAGAGTGCTTTCAAGTAGCACAGAATTCCTCCTTACCTAGACCACTAGTGAGTATGATATCAAGGGTCCCTTCATGGTTGCCCAAATGTTGTCGGGCAATCCAGTAAGATCTCCCTGCACACTAGGTGAGACTTTAACCCAAGGGAAGGTTCTTGACTCTGATCGAGAAAGAATTCACAAGCAGGTTGAGCTGGTACAAGCAAAGAGTAGTTTAATAAAGCAAAATACATACTCAAGGAGGGAGGGTGGGCACACTCCAGAGGTAAGCAGCACCATGGGGTTTGGGTTGGGTGGTCTTACAGCTGGAGTTTAAGCAGGGGTGAAATATTCATCGGGTTACATGGGGTTTTCTAGGAATAGGGAGGGGATTTCTGGGATATAGGGTGACATCTGTTTTCTGTCCTTGGGTGGTCTTCCTCAGAACTGTCATGGTGCCAAGGGGTGTGATTTTTAGTATGTCAATGAGCATGAAAGGTACTGTGAGGTGAAGTCAGGGTCAACTTCTCCATGTTGGAACTAATCAGTTATGGCAGGTCTGGTATCTATACCTCACTCCCCACATCTTGCAAGAACAGTTTACACAGAGTGTTTAGAATATGAACAACATCTAACTGAATGTAAACACTGGCAAAGTCCCCAATCCCCTCCCTGCTCTTGTCTGGCTATCTACCTACTATAACACACTGTCACCTCTCTCAAACTTATTCTTCTAACAAAATGCTATATAAACCCAAGTTCTAACACCCCTTTGGGTTCCTCATCATGGAATACTACCATGTATGCAAAGTACACATTTATAAACTAGTTTTTCTATTAACTTGTCTTATGTCAGTCTAACTTCCAGGTCCCCAGCAATGTACCTAAGATTGACCAAGGGAAAACAGGTTTTCCTCCCAATACACATTAGAACTGCCCGGTGAGCTCTTACACAAAGTATACCAATTAAATTAGAATCTCTAATCTCCAGGGATGGGACTAAGGCATCCATCATCCATCCATCCAATCCATCCATCCATCCATCCATCCACCCATCCAATCTATCTATATCTATCTATCTATCTATCTATCTATCTATCTATCTATATATATATATATTTTTTTACCTCCTCATTCTTTGCTATTTCTAGGATACAGAAATATCTGGTTCTGTAGAACTGGAATTTTTCTTTAATACTTTTTCTTTTTTATTAAGGTATCATTGATATACATTCTTATGAAGGTTTCACATGAAAAACATTGTGGTTACTACATTCACCCATATTATCAAGTCCCCCCCATGCACCATTGAAGTCACTGTCCATCAGGGTAGTAAGATTTAGGCATCTGTATTTTATTTAAGAGCTCCCCAGATTATTTTCATGTGCAGCCAGGATGAGATCTACCACAGGTTTGGGAAAAACTTCAGAGTACATACATACATACCAACTTATCAAAATCAGATTCTAATTTAGTAGGTCTGGGGTGGGGTAAATCTAAGATTCTGCATTTCTAAACAAGCTCCTAAATTAGGTATTGACAAACTAAAGGCTGCAGGGTGGATTTGGCTTTCCAGCTAAAAATGGTTTTTGCATTTTTCAAGCTTTTTTTTTTAAAAAAAAGATGGGTACCTAAGATGTAAAAATAAATGGCTTACCTGAAATAAATTCAGAAGACAGAGTGAAGCAACACAATAAAATGGATGGAGGTGGGTGGAGATTAGCTGAGAGGAGACGGTCACTAGAGGTATATACCAACTCAGAAAACAGGCCTGCCTTTTTTAGCTCTGCTGCTTTGGTCCTTCTGCCAATAACTAGTGATTTGTGAAAGCAATCTAGCATGCTCAAGGTGGGAAGAGCTCATGAACACTTGAGTCACTACTAGCTGCATAATTGATGGTTTAGTTTCTTAATAAGATACCATAATTTTAACTAAAAAAAGTCATAACTATGTATATGTTGGCTTAATGATGAGTGAAACACTGAGATAACACAGTTTTCTGAATTGTTTTTAACAATGTGAAGGTAAAGACAATATAACTTAGCTAAGAATGTCATCCTGTTATAGTAGGCTGACAACCAGACATGAGCAGGAAGGGGTTGGGGGTCTCTGCCAGTGTTTACATTGTTAATGCTCATTCATATTCTATGTATAATGCTTGTATCATACTCAATTCTTGTTTACATACTCTGTGCAAAGTGTTCTCGAGGGATGCAGGGAGTCACTGTATAAATACCAGACCTGCCAAAACTGAATGGGAGGAGAACCTGACCCAGACTTTATCTCAAAATACATTATACACTCATTAACACAGTAAAAAATCATGCCTCCCTGCACCCTGACAGTGCTGAGGCAGACCACCTAAGGACAAAAAGAGGGTATTAACAGTATTTCCCAGCAATCCCTTCCCTAGTCCTAGAAAACCCCACCTACCCCATGAACATTCCACCCCTGCTTAAATTCCATCTATAAGACACTGTGGATAAAATGAGAGTTCCTGTGGCCAGGATTCTCACCTGGCCCTGGTTAACTAGCTCACTGCACACCTGTGGGCAATACATGGCTGTTGACTCTATATAGAGCTCCGCCCAGTGCTCTGGGCACTGCATGGTGGCAGGGCTGCAAGGCTGCAGGAGAGCAGAGGACAGAGGCCCAGAGGAGGGCTGTGCGGGACGACTGTGCAGACAGAGGGGCCTAGAGGATGGCTGTGAGGTCAAAGGGGCCCAGAGGCAGAGACTGACTTGCTGCCTGCAGACTTGCTCTGAGTGAATGGGATTCTAGTGACTGACCTGCCACCTGGAAATAAAGTTGGGTATAACCCTTTCACCCCAAGAACGTTTTGCTGTCATTTTCTTTGGTCACATTGAATCCATAGAGAACTTGCCCGGGGCTGAAACCCATTGGCAAGACAATTGGTGAAAGTCGGCATGGTTCATTTTTGACCAAGGAAAAAGACAGGCTGCCCTTATGGGAGGGGTGCTTCAGCGGGCTGCCTGTGAATGGGGAGACAGTGGATCGTCCCCCAATGGGTATGTGGTCTGAAGTGGCTTGCCTCCTAGAGGACTGGGCCCCACCCCAGGACTGAAGGCAAGCAGAGGTGACACCTGAGGCAGTAGGGGTGGCCCTTGGTATAGTAAGCAGGTCCTTTGAGACCTGAGTGCCTGTGAGGCAGCGGGAACTGTGGGTTGGCTGCTTCTCAGTCTTAAAAGTCTACAGAGGAGACCCAAGAAATGGCGGCACGAGAACGCGAGCTGCAAACCTCTGTGGATTCCCTGAGGAAGGAGGTGGCATTGATGTGAGAGAAGGCAGCATGAAAGCGCCAGTAGCAAGGTGCCATTGGAGATGAGACGGCAGTGCTGCCAGGTGTTCCGAAGGAGGAAGAGGCCATCAAGGAAAAGGACGAGCCCCTGAGGGAAGCACAGGAGGAGGTGGCAGGAGAACATCAGCTGTGAAGCGTTGAGCTGAAGGTAAGAGACCTTCTGAAGACTGAGCTGGCATTGTTGCAAGGCGTTGTAGCAGAGAAGGCACTCAGGGGAGTGGAGAGAAAGGTGCAATCAGCCCCAGAAATGGAGGGGCTGGGGAAGGATGAAGGGGTGGTGCTGTAGGCACCGGCCCCTCCCGTATTGAAAGAATGCCCAGTGGTTGTAAAGAAAATAAAGACCCAGCAGCTGAAAGTTCCCCAAGGAGAGGAGCAGCCCCCTCCCCAGGTCGTGGAGCACTCTATGGTCCGCCCCTATACTCAGGCTGAGCAGGTGGCTGTGGGACTTAGGGGTGGATGGAATTGTTCTGTCGGGATCAGAGATGGGAGAGCTGTCTTCCCTGACAGTGCAGCCTGCCTTGTGGCAGCGATTACAAAATGCGAGGTGACACATACAGCAGCTGAAGCAACTAAAAACTGTAAAGAAATAAGACCTATTACTCGCAAGAGGAATTTGAGGGGCCTCGTGAGGGTTACGAGGATCCAGATGTGGGTTGATTTGATACAGGCAGGAGTAGATGGAAGGAAATTAGATGGGAAGCCAAATAGGATCTTACTGGAGCTGTGGCAACAGCTGAAACCAGAGCAGCAGTTCCAGCCATTAAGACCAAAGAGGCAGAGGTCAGAGACAGAGCCACGAGTTCGGCCTGTGTGTCTGCAAGACTTTTTGCTGGAGAGGCTGGAGAACAATGTTCGAGCTTCCTTGCACAGGGATCATTGCAGAGGACTAAGGGCACATAGATTGAGAGGAGAGAATCCTGGAGGGGTGGAGTATGGATAAAATGAGAGTTCCTGTGGCCAGGATTCTCACCTGGCCCTGGCTGACTAGCTCACTGCACACCTGTGGGCAGTGCATGGCTGCTGACTATATAAAGAGCTCCGCCCAGTGCTCTGGGCATGACACGGTGGCAGGGCTGCATGGCTGCAGGAGAGCAGAGCAGAGGCTGGAGTGGTGGCAGTGCCAAGGACAGAGGTCCAGAGGACAGCTGTGCAGGATGGCTGTGTGGGACGGCTGTGAGGACAGAGGGGCCCAGAGGCAAGAGACCAGCTTGCTGCATGCAGACTCGCTCTGAGTGAATGGGATTTTAGTGACTGACCTGCCACCTGGAAATAAAGTTGGGTATAACCCTTTCACCCCAAGAACGTTTTGCTGTCATTTTCTTTGGTCACATGGAATCCATAGCGAACTTGCCCGGGGCTGAAACCCATTGGCAAGACAACAAACCCAACTAGAACCCACCCCCCAATACCGCTCACTTCTTAAGCACACCTACCCTCTTTCTTGAGCGTGTACTTTTACTTTTATCTGCTCAACTTGTTTGTGAATTCCTTCTCAAAGTCAAAAACGCTTTTCTGGGTTGAGGTCTCACCTACTGGGCAGGGAGATCTCCCTGGATTGGACTTCCCATCAGCAATCCCACTCTAAAAAATTTAAACTGTTTAAGTGCTACAATCAACTATTTTCTTCTCTTAGCTTCATACAACTGAAAATTTATGCAGGCTTCTTTCAAGCCCAAACCATTTCTCAGAAGTACTGTCAGAAGTCTGATAAAGTTTCTAAAGAGCATGAGATTTTCTCCCTTTTCTGTAAAAGGCCAGATAGTAAATATTTTAGTCTGTGAAGAACAACCTAAATCTCTATCACCCTTTAAAAGCATAGAAACCATTCTTGGCTGGTGGGCTGCCTTAGGACTGCTGTAGGTTGCGAGAACTCTTTATTAACACCTATAGTGCTTATAGAAACTACAAATTCTCAGCTACACTTCAGGCCTATTACATCAGAATCAGGACTGGGCCCAGAACTCTGCTTTTAACCATATTCCTGACTTCATTCTTCACACCAATTTAGAACCAAAGAAGTCAAACCAGAAATAAAGTTAGAGATAAGGTAACTCAAGCTTCCTAGTAACTTTACAGTGCTTATTTCCAGAGGCAAGTAGCATATGCTCTATTCTACCATCAAGTTCATTTTTTCCATGCGACCACAAAAATCTAATTTTCAAACTTTGCATATAAATAACAAACTTGAAAAAAATTAGATGTTAATCTTCAACGTAACGTGTTTCTTCATTTATGTTTTCAACTGGTCTCCAGTTTTTACTGGAGGTGTTTCATTAATCAAGTTATTTTTCTTTTGCTTCCCCTGAAGCAATAGCCTTATTTAATACACCTGTTGCTTCCTAATAGCCACATTCATTTTTCCCCCTCAAATCAAGCAATTTCAACTGGGATTTGGAATAAACAATGGAATCAGGACTATTGAAATCTATCATCACTTCCACCTGACTTTCCTCATTCTCCGCCTCCTCCGAAATTTAAGATTAGTGCCTGAAGCTCCACGTTAGTGTATCATGACGTTAAGATACAACGTATCCAAGTTTTGTTTTGTTTTTTACAAATCCCTGATCTAATTCATTTGGAGTCCTTGTTAGAGCTACAGGTTCTTCTACTCTTTCCCTCCCCACCCCTTTTTGAGTTGATAGGACAAGAACACGTTACAGATCAAAATACACATCCGAATCTTGGGCAGTTGAGGGATTTCTCTCTTCTCTCAACTTAGTATTGAATTATTCTAATGCAAAAGCAGCAAATACTGATAGATTTACTCTTCATACAGTTTCTATTCGGGAAGCCTCGAGTAGTTTTCTTTTCAAATCACCTGGAAACTGAAAATTTCAATCTCAAATCTTCAACGCAAAAGCCTCTCTTACGACGCTGAATGCAGCAAAATGATGCCCTCCTCTGACTCCGCCTTCCCTTACATCTCGAAATGCTAACGATAATTTGTTGAAGAACATAGGCTTTATAAAGACTGATAGAGAATAAAATCTGAACTCTGCCATTCTACCAGCTGTGTAACTGCCTCACTGAAAAAATGGGTCCAATAGCTTCCTCGCGGGATTACAAGGCGTGGCACGAGACTAGCCCTCAGAGGTCAGTTGCCTGTCGGTCCCGTCCCTCCGGATGAGAAAAGGGACAGCGCGGGCTCCCGGAGCCGGCCATTGTGCACTCCGGCCCGGGGCAGGTTGCGCAACGAGAAGCGAGGCAGCTGTACAGAGGCGAGAGAGGAAATAGTAAGGGAGAGAGGAAAAGACGGATGAGGAGAGGGGGTGAGTCGGGGTCAGCACAAGAGGCTCCCTCGGCTTCCTGAGGATGCTCGGCTAGAGTCCAGGGGCCGAGGCGAAAAGCCTGGAACTGCGGCCATTACCTGCGTCCTAGTAGCCGCGGCGAGGCCAGGGCCGCAGTGAGCTCCTCGCAGCTGCGGCCGCCCGCCGGCGGGGCCCACGCCTGACCACAGCCCCAGCCTCTCTGTACCCAGCCTCGCCACGCCATCTTCCCAACCTCTGCCCCACCATGGCCCGACCTTACCAACCCCTGCCGCGAAACTGCTTCCGGGGCGAAGGAAGAACCATAGAGGGCCGAGGAGCGGCCTAGAGCGCCCCCGCGCGGCCGAACCTGGGCCGAGCGGCCATTTTTCTGGGCCGTTAAGCCTGGACCTGTCATGGGCGTGGGGTTGCTGCCCGGCCTTCCACCTCAGCTGCAGAGAGGAAAAAGAGGGAAAACTAGCATTTATTGAGCAATACCGTGTGCCAGGCACTTTACCTAAGTTATTGCATTTGATCCTCTCAAAGCACTTGAGGTTGATATCATCACTGTTTTGCAGTAGCTCAGGGGCACAGAGAGGTGAGTGAAGCACCACTTTTCTTAAATTACCAGTCGTCTTTCGACATCTCACCCTTTCATGTTATGGCACACTTAGGAGGATGTGCCTCAGATCCTTAAAGAAGGTCCAAGCCTGAAATGAAAATCTGGATTCTAGATAAAATTCAAATTTAATGATTCAGCCCTTGCCTACTACCTGTTAGTCAGTGTTAGGGCCTGCCACTCCATCCCTCCCTCCTGCTCTACCTGTAGAGCTTGGGAATTATTTGCAGTTCCTTAAAAGCACCTACTTCTCCCTGGTTCCTACTTATCCCAAGTTCATATACTCACTTCCTGAAACACTTGTCCCTTCTCTCCCTTCTCAGCCTCCCTAACCAACTTGTCCTTAAGACCAACCAGAATTGTCATCTCTTCTGGGAAGCCCCAGAGGAGGACAGTTTGCCTTGACCCTTTTAGGGTACCTGGCCAGGTATGAAAATCAAATTGACAAAGACAGATTAACAAGAGAAGGCATGCAAATTTTACTGAATTTTTACATGTACATGGGCGTTTTCACAGGAGAATGAAGATCTGAGACACCAGAGCAGGAGGATTTTAAACCTTTTAGATAAAAAATACTAATTGTGAAGAATTGCTATGACAATAGGACTTGGCTAGGGGTAGTCCAGCTAGGGCTAGGTAGTCCTTAACTTCCTGGTTAAGGAAGGTAAGGGTTTGTTTAATAAGGTTTGTTTGCCGATACTTCTGATACCTGTTCTCTGGTCTCTGGGCTGATAAGACTCTGTCTCCAGGAAAGAAGATATTTATTCCCTACCTTTAGGCAGAAAAGTGGGACCATATTCTCCAAGAGAGACTCCACCTCCAAATGTCATCACATTGCAGGTTAGGGCTTTAACATATAAATTTTAGTGGGACACAATTTGGTCCATAACACATCTGAGGAAAGAGATTGTGTTGCCCTGTAGAACAAAGGCATGTTTACTGCCCATTATTAAAAGATTCTGGTTCCCTAATGGCTTCCAGTGTATGACTTGTTGGAAAAACTAACATTCACATTGGTTTGTCATAGATGTTAAGTCTGGGATTTGATTTTACTATTTGCAAGCTAAAAAGTAAGGATGCTGGCATAAAACAGGAGACTGCTGGGCCAGACACAGAACATTTTAATATCCATGGCACAAAAAGCAGCATGAGCATCATGTTTGTACGGCTTCCCCTTGTTCTCCAAGTTCCATGGTGGCAATGCCATGGGTCAGATGGATGGTGAACATGAAGTGGATTTGCTTCTCCACTGAGGAAAGTGAGGTTGGGGCATCTACAATTTTAACAGTAAGTCATAAGCAAGCAAACAACCTTGAAAGAGGAAGATGTTTTCCTCCAGAGCAAAGGGGCAGATTTGCATACAATCTTGCATTATAGTCTACTTGGACTGCCATAAGAAAATATGGTAGACCAGGTGGCTAAAACAACAGAAATGTATTTCTCACATTTCTGGAGGCTGGAAGTCTGAGATCACGATACCAGGAAGGAAAGCTCTGAGGAGAGCTCTCTTCCTGGTTGCAGACAGCTGACTACTTGCTATGTCCTCACATGACAGAGACAGCAAGCTGTCTGGTGCATCTCCTTATAAGAGCACTAATCCCATCAAAAAGGCCTACCCTCATGACGTCATCTACACCTAATTATCTCCCAAAAACTCCATCTCCAAATGTCATCACATTGAAGGTTAGGGCTTCAACATATAAATTTTAGTGGGACACAATTCAGTCCATAACACATTGAAGGAAAGAGATTGTGTTGCCCTGTAGAGCAAAGGCATGCTTACTACCCATTATCAATAGATTCTGGTTCCCTAAGCTCAACATTCCTCTTTTATAATGAAATCCACTGAGTGTGCAGGGGTCATTTAGCTATCTTCATGGGAAATGGAACTCAGGAAACCAGCAAAAAATTGCTGATACTACAGCTAATGCTATTGCTGTGAATAATAAATTGCCCTTCATCTCTGATCCGAGATTCTTGTGTTTTTCTACCAGCATCCATAAAACTGTGTCAGGCTAACTTGTTAACTTTAAAGTAGGGTAAAATATCAGAGCCTTCACAGTTACTAGGGATCTGTGAGTTTGCAATTTCAGAGGCAGGCTTCTGAAGGTGCTGACAGGAGTCTGGGGTGTGGCTGTAGGGCTGATGGCTGAAGAGGAACAAGCTGAAAGTCATTAAAGATGAGAAAGCCCAGAAACTGAGAGTCCTAGATGTTGAGTGGATTGCTCACCTTAACTTAGGGCCACCAGGATGTTGGCAGGCCTTGGAATGATCCTGAGTCTTCAGTGAGAGAGGCAGTGATCAGAAGATACATAGTGCTGAGGAAATGCTAGAGATAAAGGCCAGAGTGTCAACTGAGAAATATATGCTCAAGATGTTCTGTGGACAAGTGATCTGGAAGAATCATTGGTGTATGAGGAGGATGTGGTCCACCTCCAGAGCCCCAAGCATCTGAGTTGGAATGTGCTGGGTGTCCTCCTTCCAGATTACTCTGCTGTGCTCTTGCAGGACCCTCAAGACTGACCTTTGTGGACCACATCAAGGGACTCCCTCATCCTCTGGCTTCCCACTGGGCTCAGCCAACTGCAGGCACCAACAGGAGAATGGAGCATGGGAGGAGAAGGGCCATTATCCCACCTACTCCCTTTGTCCTTGATCCACATGGGTTGGTGTCTGTTCTGTTATCAGGATCTCATCATTGCTCAGTTTGAGTGAAGGTGCTGTTTCCGACCAGAACCTGAACTGACAGGAAGAGTAGGCAGCCTCCATCCAAAGTATGCAGGAGAAGCAGGGTCCTTAGGGGATAGCCAGGGGTCAATCCACTGAGATAGTGAGTGGGAAGGATCCATGGGGGTGTGCTGACAATGATCCAGGCTTAGGAGTAATTACTATTATTATTTGCCATTTATTGTGCACTTAGTATCTACCGCGTACTGTGCTGGGTATTTTGCATACATTATCATATTTAATTTAATCTTAATTTCAGCCAATGGGTTAGCATCATTATTCCTACTTGGCAGATGCGGAGACTGAGGCTCACTGATATTCTGATACTTTGACTCGCATTCTTATAAACACCGATAATATTACCAAACATGTCACTTTGATGATTAAATGACTTTGTATGTGTCAAGTACCCAGTTATACATGGTTGGCATTCAACATATAGTAGCTACCATTATATCGTTATGAGGTAATAATTAGAAACCGAGGTAGAAACCCAACCATAGGAGAAAGACTCCTCTCATCATCATCATTTTTACTTTAGAGCTATAAACAAAGGTGAAAGTATTTACAAGTGTGTATGGGAGAGAGAGATTCCCCACCGGCATGTACTGCACATTTGTCATATGCCAGGTTCTGTGCTGAATGTTGTCATAATAATCCAGAGGAGAGTTCCTGTTATCATCCTGTTTGACAGATGAGGAAACTGAAGCACCCAGAGTTGGGTTATTGATAGCAATACTGGGATTTCAACCAAGGTCAGGGCCCACGTGAGAGAAAGCTTCCTGAAGGAGATGGCCTTTGAATGGAGTAACATGCAGGAAGCTAGGCAGGATCAAAGACAGGAGGCTGGATGGTACTAAGGGTGGGTGTTAAAGAATGCTGCAAGCTCCAGATAGGGGCTCTGATGTGTGTTTTTCAACACCACCAAGCAATTAATTCCGAATCTACCTACCTGGAGATAGTGTCAGATTCCAGGCTAAGGACTAAGTTCCGCAAGACTGCTCCCCACTTCAGATGTCAATCACAGGTTCAGATTGTCACCTGTGCTTCTAACCAACTGGCTATAGATTGGGGGTCCCCATGATCCCCTACTTGGGTTCGATTAACTTGCTAGAGCGGCTCACAGAACTCAGAGAAACATTTACTTATACTGGGTTCCAAACATCTCCCAGGCAAGAGAACCCTGGGCTTTCTGCTGCTTTCTGGGACTCCCCAGGCCCTGGGTGTGGTCCCACACAGGAAAGGAGCCGTCTGAGAAAGCTTCAAGATTTCAAAAAGTCTAGAGGAACTTGTGCTTGCCTGAAAGAAGACCAGAGGCCAACTAATATAAGTCTCCTTATTTCTGGCTGGAATTCTCCCAGCTCAGTATAGCAGTGATGATCAATGTCCTACTAACTAGAAACATTGGCTCAGTCACATGTATAGCTTTTAATAATTCAAAGAAAGGTTAAGACATGGCTTTCTTAGAAGTCAGACTTACTGAGATATGATTATATGCTTTTATGCATTATATGTAGTTCTGTGGCTTTTCACACAGACAGTAGTTCTGTCAAGATACAGAACACTTCTATTGCCCCAGAAAGTTCCCTCATGTCCCTTCATAGTCTACCCATAACCCTACTCTCAGACCCCAGCAACCAATTATCTGTTTTATATTCCTATAGTTTTGCCTTCTCAAGAATATCATAGAAACAGAATCAAATAGCATGTTTTGGTGTGAAGACATTTTAATTTCTTTGGGATAAATACCTAGGAGTGGGATGGCTGAATTCTATGGTTTAATGATTAATTGTACAAGAAATAGCCCAACTGTTCTCTAATGTGTACCATTTGGTGTACCATTTTACATTCCCACCAGCAGAGTTTGAGAGTTCCAGTTGTTCTGCATCCTTTCCACTACCTGGGCTGGTCAGAGTTTTGTTATTAGCAATTCTAACAGGTGTGTAGTGGTATCTCATTTTGACTTTAACTTGTACTTCCTTAATACAAGTCATTATTTTTCTTTTTATTAAAGTATTATTGATATACAATCTTATAATAGTTTCACATACACAAAACAGTGGCTCAACATTCATCCATATTATCAAGACCTCACCCCCACCCCACTGCAGTCACTGTCTATCAATGTAGTAAGATGTTATAGAGTTATTAATTGTATTCTCCATGCTGTACTACCATTGCAGTGACCTAGGAGTCACTTAGTTAGGCTTTGGCAGGGAAGGATGTTATGGTGACTGTGAATTATAGTGCCCCTTAATCCCTTTCTCCCTCTCCACCCACCCTCTCCAACCCTTCTTTGGTAAACACTGGTCCCTTCTCAGTGTCTGTGAGTCTACTGCTTTTTTTGTTTTTGCTTTTGTTTTTGTTTTTTTATTTTGGTATCATTAATCTACAATTACATGAAGAACATTATGTTTACTAGGCTCCCCCCTTCACCAAGTCCCTCCCAGATACCCCTTCACAGTCACTGTCCATCAGCATAGTAAGATGCTGTAAAATCCCTGTCTTCTCTGTGTTGTAGAGCCGGCCCCATATCCCCCACCCCACATTATACATGCTAATCGTAATGCCCCCTTTCTTTTCCCCCACCCTTATATCTCCCTTCCCACCCATCCTCCCCTGTCCCTTTCCCTTTGGTAACTGTTAGTCCATTCGTGGGTTCTGTGATTCTGCTGCTGTTTTGTTCCTTCAGTTTTTCTTTGTTCTTATACTCCACATATGAGTGAAATCATTTGGTACTTGTCTTTCTCCACCTGGTTTATTTCACTGAACATAATACTTCTGGATCCATCCATGTTGTTGCATATGGCAGGATTTCTTTTCTTTTTATTGCTGAATAATATTCCATTGTGTATATGTACCACTCTTCTTTATCCATTCAGCTATTGATGGACATTTAGGTTGCTTCCATATCTGGGCTATGGTAAACAGTGCTACAATAAACATAGGGGTGCATAAGTCTTTTTGAATCAGAGAACTTGTTTTCTTTGGGAAAATTCCTAGGAGGGGAATTCCTGGGTCAAATGGTATTTCTATTTTTAGTTTTTTTGAGGAACCTCCATTGCTTTCCACAATGGTTGAACTAATTTACATTCCCACCAGCAGTGTAGGAGGGTTCCCCTTTCTCCACATCCTCGCCAACATTTGTAGTTTCTTGTCTTATGGATGGTGGCCATCCTAACTGGTGTGAAGTGATATCTCATTGTGGTTTTAATTCACATTTCCCTGACGATTAGCAATGTGGAGCATCTTTTCATGTGCTTGTTGGCCATTTGAATTTCTTCTTTGTGGAAATGTCTGTTCAGGTCCTCTGTCCATTTTTTACTTGTTTTTTGGGTGCTGAGGTGTATGAGTTCTTTATATATTTTGGATGTTAACCCCTTATCAGATAAATAGTTGACAAATGTATTCTCCCATACTGTAGGCTGCCTTTTTGTTCTGCTGATGCTGTCGTTTGCTGTATAGAAGCTTTTTAGTTTGGTGTAGTCCCAACATATTTAAAAAAACATTCTTTTTTAATAAACAAAACTTGTCTGGAGACACAATGTTCAAAACTTGGGATCTTTTGGGGGAAATAAAGTGAGTGCTCAGTGGAGAATTTGTGGGAACAGTCGCACTGGCTACTGGCTTTGTCAGTACAGAGACTGGAGATCTTTCCTGGCCCTGAGTCTGCAGGGACTTACATTTCTTCCTTCTGGTCAGGAGGGGGCAGGAGAGGGCAGAAAATAAACTGCTCAGTTTTGGACTTAATCAGGCTCCAACCTCAAGAATAGTATGTGCATTTATTATTACATTCATAGTTTTTCTTGAATGCCTTTCCCTCTGAACCTACTTACCTTTGTGAGGCTTGTAAGGCTTGACTTTTGAGGCTTGACTCC
Source organism: Manis pentadactyla (assembly GCF_030020395.1). Classification (NCBI taxonomy): domain Eukaryota; kingdom Metazoa; phylum Chordata; class Mammalia; order Pholidota; family Manidae; genus Manis; species Manis pentadactyla. The sequence continues at coordinate 114,049,334 of NC_080019.1, forward strand.
CCAAGTTAATCTTGTGAAGTGATGCAGTGCCAAACCTTGACTAACCTTGTAACATCCTTCCCTGCCAAAGCCTAACTAACCTAACCTGAGAATTGAGTTATTGAAGGTGAGCTACCTTTGCAGAATCCTTACCATGTCTACTCTCTTGTGTCGCTCCACAGGGCTGGTATTAGGGGAAGCAGCTGTGCTGAGTAAACTTCTGTTCTACAATTTTGCAGGAGCTGAGAGAGGCTGGGGAGGCTGACTTTGCACAAGACAGGTCTCCAGACCCTCCGTAGGACCTGGGCTGGGGCAGCTCAGATACGCAGATCTTCTGCACAGATCTTCTGGGGCTGGGGCTACAGCATGCTCCCAGAGATGTACTTCAGTCTGAATCCAGGCTCCCCACTGACAGCTGGAGCCAAAAGGTCCTGAGAAGGTAGTAAGCATCAGGAAGAGCTCATTCCAAGCCAGTTAGTACCCTGGGCACACCTGATGCTCTAGAAGCAAAGAGGAAGGTCAGAGGGTGGCAGCTGTCCCTGTATCTGTCACACCACACCCATGACCCAGTGCTGACTCCAGTATCTGAAGAGAATGGCAGAAAAGCCTCATTGACCAGGAAGTTTCCATCCTTGTCCAGGAGGCATGGGGTTGGACTGTCGGGGAGTCTCCCAACACTCAGCGTGGTAGAGAGTGGAGCTCCGATTGGGTAAAGTGATGGTGCCCTGCAGAAGGAGCTGGTGTGGCTCCTAGCCCAGTGCCCAGCCCTGACACTGGGATGAACTGAACTCTGAGAACACCCAATGTGCTGGTGAGAGTGGCCCTGGGGCAGCAGCCTCCAAGAGATTCAGCAGGTAGGGTCTCTCTGGGTTCCTTCTGTCCAGGCTCACTTCAGTGAAGCTGCTGAATATTACACTCCTCTGGCTAAGGGCTACCCACCTTTATCCTGAAGACGTCCAACCCAGGTCTAGAGACACAGCTGCTGCCTCCTATGAAAAAGGCCATGACTGAGGGGACCAGATTCTGCACTGGGCAACAATCACAGAGGTAGTGTTCTGTGTGTGTGTGTGTGTGTGTGTGTGTGTGTGTGTGAGAGAGAGAGAGAGAGAGAGAGAGAGAGAGAGAGAGAGAGAGAGAGAGAGGGAGAGAGGACAGATGGAATAGCAGACAAAGAAAAGAAAGACTGAGTGATGAGGCAGAGAGAAAGCGAGGAGACAGAAAGCTTCACTCATGAGGACTGGGAGAGAAGAAGTGAACCCAACCCAGGCCCTCACTCGATCTCAAAGGAGAAGCGAATCTGATCAGACAGCAGAAGGGAGCCAAAGACGCCTACAGGGTAACTCTGCTCCTTACCCTGTGGGCCCTGGGCTGAGCAGAGGGCTGACGTGGAACCAGGAAGGCATTGGTTATGGACCCAGGACCTGGGACACTCAGCTCCAGGTATTCTGAGAAAGCACACTTAACCAACACCAGAGAGTTAAATCAGCCACCTCTATGGGGACCAGAGGACTGACCCCAAGATTCTTAGTTTTGACAAAGGTATATTGAAATTAAAAGCAAAAACAAAAAACTCAGCAGAATTTGAAGCCTCCACCCCCAAAAAGAAGCCAATAAAGAATGCAAAAATTCAGCCAAGGTAAATAATTTCAGAAGGCACTCTTCTTTATTTTAATGTAGTTACTCCAGGCTTAGGGAAGGGGCCTGACCCTAGCTATGCTGGCCAACAGGCACTCAGACCTGGTCCTTCCACTGCTTAGGAGAGGCCTTGGGAGGCATGTGTTCTTGCTGCTGCTGGAATTCCTAATTATAGTCTTCGGAATTTACCCATTTTCCCTACCTGGGTTGAAGTAACCTCTGCATGCAACTGTTGTTAATAATCACGTTCAGATGCAGAAGCTCCAGGCAAAGGGTTCTTTTCATTGCAGAATTATTTATATCTTGTTCTGGGTGATGTTCTGGATTTCTTGCAAGATAACTGACTGATCTTAATTCATGGAACAGGTTTGGAGCATAGCTTACCCAGTACACAAAAAGGGCAACCCTTCCCCACCCCCAAATGACAGCCATCTGCCTGCTGTGTATCCCCTGGGGACTCTATGCCAGCTTCTTCCCAGCAAATGGCAGTTGGAGTTCACGATCAAATGGCACGACTGAGAAGAGACAGGTGTGACGTGCCTCCCCTGTATCAGGAACCATCGTTGTTGTTACTGTCACTCAATTGATGGAATGGTTAAGAACAGGTTAGGAACATCTGGAACATTTAATGATCTACTGTCAAGCTTTGATTCCACATTCAGGAAACATCTCTCACCCAAGTTGCTGGAGCTTAATATTGATTCTAGGCTTTAATAGTCCCTTAGAGCTCTTATCACAGAACAACTCCTAGAACCAATTGGCATGAATGAGTTCTTAATAAGGAAATTTCTAATCCCAAATGGCACAAAATAGCTTAACTCTGGGTCCTTCCTTTTTAACTTAACCTAACTTGGCACAGCTTTTCGACAACTACGGCCCAGGGCCTCCTGCTATGCCAACAGTAAGATGAGCTGATGACTTGAGCCCTGGTCCTGTCCTCACACTCTGGGAGACATTCGTCAAACCTATGAGCTTGCTGGCCAATTAACTGCCAGGGGCAGTTCAGTGCACCATTCTGCAGGCCAATGGACAATGTAAAACATCTCCAGCTAACATGTCAGTTCATTTACTTAACCAGAGAGGCATTTTTTTTTTGGTATCATTAATCTACAATTACATGAGGAACATTATGTTTACTAGACTCTCCCCATCACCAAGTCCCCCACACATACCCCATTACTGTCACTGTTCTTCAGCGTAGTAAGATGCTATAGAGTCACTACTTGTCTTCTCTGGGTTGTACAGCCCTCCCCGTGCCTCCCCCTACATTATGTCTGCTTATAGTAATGCCCCTTTCACCCCTTATCCCTCCCTTCCCACCCATCCTCCCCAGTCCCTTTCCCTTTGGTAACTGTTAGTCCATTCTTGGGTTCTGTGAGTCTGCTGCTGTTTTGTTCCTTCCGTTTTTTTCTTTGTTCTTATACTACACAGATGAGTGAAATCATTTGATACTTGTCTTTCTCCAGCTGGCTTATTTCACTGAGCATAATACCCTCTAGCTCCATCCATGTTGTTGCAAATGGTAGGATTTGTTTTCTTCTTATGGCTGAATAGTATTCCATTGTGTATATGAACCACATCTTCTTTGTCCATTCATCTACTGATGGACACTTAGGTTGCTTCCATTTCTTGGCTATTGTAGATAGTGCTGTGGTAAACATAGGGGTGCATCTGTCTTTTTCAAACTCGGCTCCTGCATTCCTAGGGTAAATTCCTAGGAGTGGAATTCCTGAGTCAAACGGTATTTCTATTTTTAGTTTTTTGAGTAATCTCCATACTGCTTTCCACAATGGTTGAACTAGTTTACATTCCCACCAGCAGTGTAGGAGGGTTCCCCTTTCTCCACATCCTCACCAACATTTGTTGTTGTTTGTCTTTTGGATGGTGGCAATCCTTACTGGTGTGAGGTGATAGCTCATTGTGGTTTTAATTTGCATTTCTCTGATGATTTGCGATGTTAAGCATCTTTTCATGTGTCTGTGGCCATCTGAATTTCTTCTTTGGAGAAGTGTCTGTTCAGATCCTTTGCCCATTTTTTAATTGGCTTACTTGCTTTTTGTTTGTTGAGGTGCATAAGCTCTTTACATAATTTGGATGTCAACCCCTTATTGGATATGTCATTTATGAATATATTCTCCCATACTGTAGGATCTCTTTTTGTTCTATTGATGGTGTCCTTTGCTGTACAGAAGCTTTTAGCTTGATATAGTCCCACTTGTTCATTTTTGCTTTTGTTTCCCTTGCCCGGGGAGATATATTCATGAACAAGTCGCTCATGTTTATGTCCAAGAGATTTTTGCCTATGTTTTTTTCTAAGAGCTTTATGGTCAGAGAGACATTTTTGCAGATATATTGAATGGCAGGGAGTGTGGTATGACAGAAACAGCAAAAACTTTGGAATCAGAGGGACTTTAATTTGAAACTCAGTTATGCCACTTACAAACTGTGTTTGAGGAAGTTTCTTTAGCTCTCTAAGCAGAAGTTTCCCTATCTGTAAAAGAAAGAATAACAGTAACAAAACATCTGAAAGGTAGAGTTGTTGAAAAATAATGTAAAATAAAAAATAAAAGGGTTGTTATGAAGAAGAAATGTAGGGAAGCAGGAAGCTCAAGTCTGGTCAAATTAGTAATAAATTAATAATAGCATCCTGGCAGGAGCCTTGGAGTCAAAACTGCCCTGAACCACAGCTGAAGAACTGAACAGAGATTCTTATGAAGGAGAAGACTGGGCGCTGGTACCTTCTCTCACCATCACTTTCACGACATACCACACTGTACTGCTGCTGAGGCTCCCGCCCAGGGCAGGCTGGAACATCAGTGTTAAGCTTTCCTTTTGAAGAAAGTCTTGGGGTTCTGGCCATAGAGGCACAGAGCACCAGGGCACAAAGATGAGTGACTGTTTCATCTGCATTAAAAAGACATACTTGCCACCTTCAGGGAATCTGTGCTATTATGCCTCCCAGAGAGCCACAATTCCAGGCATGCACATCTTGTGAAATCCCCTCCTCTTGAGGATGGCCTGGATCTAGTGACTTGCTTCTAACAACTAGAATATGGCAAAAGTGACAGGACCTAATGGCTAAGATTAGGTTACAAAAAGGCCATAACTTCTGTCTCAGATGCTCTCCCACTTGCTTTCTCTGATGGAGGTCAGCTGCTATGTGACCTGCCCTTTGTGAGCTACCTTATTAGAGTCCCAAATATCAAGGAACTGAGACTGGCCTTCAGCCAAACAGCCTGTGAGCAACTGAACCCTGAAGTTGGCTGTGCGAATGAGCATAAAGTGGAATCTCCCCGGTGGGGCCTGCAGATAAGACTGCAGCCCCAGCCAACACCTTGATCAAGCTCATGAGACCTCAAATCAGAGGTAGCCAGCTGAGCAGCACCAGATCCCTGCTCCAGAGAAATGTGAGGTGATTCATGCTTTTACAGTTGCTAAGTTTGGGAGTAATCTGTTACACCACAAGATAGAGAAAGCTAATTCGATCACCATCTCTTATCTAGGATCTGCATAGCTCAGTCAGTTGTGAGGACTGAATGACGTAGTGGGCACAAAGCCCATAGCACATTGTAAGCCTTGGCAAAGAGCACGAATCATGATGGTATTGTCCAGCTCATGTCAGGAACCTGCGTGGAAACCTATCTTGGGCATGGTCACCAGAGAGCTACACATCTCAACTACAGTTTTTTTACTCCCTGTAGAAATGTATTCAACTTCACGCTGAACTTCTATCTCTTAAAATGTATTGAGATAAGAAGCAGGCAACATTTTGAAGAATGTTTTTGCATCTGTTCAAACCTCCCTAAGGTACCACCCAATATATTATCCCTAGGCCCTCAAAAAGATATTATGAATGATGATGTTCATAGTAACTTCTGGCGGGTAATAAGCCAAAGCTTTCCTGATACAGGCACACTTCCTTTTATTACATAATGACAGTCATAACTAATTGGGTCTCCTTTTTTGTCTTGATTTCAAGGAAGTTCAGACTCAGGTTTTATACATACACAGTAGCTATTTTTGACCTAAATCTTTTGATATAACTCTCTTTCTCTATCCTTATTTGATACTTGTTCTTTTTCTATTGATATACAATCTTATGAAGGTTTCACATGAGCAACATTGTGGTTTCAACATTCACCCATATTATCATGTTGCCCCCCCCACCCCATTGCAGTCACTGTCTATCAGTGTGGTACTTGTTCTCTTAACCTTAACCTTGTTATACAAAGAGAGAAACAAGGCAGGCATTTCTACTGGAAATCAGTTCTAAGGAAATAATACAAAATGCAGACCAAGCCTAAGACACATAGATTGTAAGTAGCCTAAAAGTTCACCAATAAATGGTTAAGAATTTAAAAAACATCCACATGGTGGAACATCACACAGCCATTAAGAGTGATGCAGAGCAGTGGTTTTTAAAATGCGATCCCTGGGCCTGAAGCATCAGCACCACCTGGGAACCTGTTAGAATGGCAAGTTCTCATGCCCCGTGCCAGGCCCTGGGGGTGGTGCCCTGCAGTGTCCTTTTTAGCCAGCCCTGCAAGTGATTCAGATGTACCTGGGAGTTTGAGAACTACTGTTGTAGAAACATCTGAATGATTTAATTGAAATGAAGGATTATATATCCAACATCACCACAGCTATGTAAAAATATATGTAGACAAAAAAGATTGGAAAGAGATGCATTAAAATATCTGCAGGGGTTACCTCTGAACAATAGGGAACTTTAAGAATGTCCCTTGATGAGAATATTTTTTAATAATAATAACCCCTCATCCCAAATGCCACAGATAGACATGGATGAATGGATGGATGATTGAGAGCTGGCAGGTAGGCAGAAGCTGTTGCAGGTGGCTGTGCTGGGCAGGAAGCGCGGTGAAGGGCACTTTCTGCACCACTGTGTAGGGCATGGGCCCACACTGGGGCCACCTATCTTGGGCACAGTGCAGCCAGGCACATGGTGGAAGTCATGCAATGGCACCCAGAGCCCATGGTCATGGCACTGCTGAGGGGCTCACCTCATGGAGGGTGGTGTGGGTGTAGGGTGCAGTCACTCCTGATCCTGTGGAGGATGCCCCCTGCAAGGCCCAGAACCCCATGCAGCTCCTGCTGTACCCTCTCTGCAGGTGGCTTGATGTGGGTCCAGGGAGGGTGCTACGGCCTGGTCTCCCCACCACTCCCCAGTGTCCTTGCCCCACCCAGAGACAGCTGCCTAGCAAAGCTCACAGCCCCTAGGTTGCCCCACCCTACCCAGCCACCCTGGTTTCACAGGAGCAAGCCCTCTTAGGGGCAGAACTTGTGAATAAGATTCTGCAGTTTTCTTCTCTGGAGGGGACTTGAGGAAAGGGGAAGGGCCCAGGTTTGAGCACCTGCTATATGGTAAGAGCCCTATATACAGAGTCTCATGGGGTGGGAGCTGTTGTCTCCACTTTACAAATAGGGAAACTGAAGTTCCTTCAGGACAGGTACTTGTGTCCAAGCCACAAAACAAGTTGGGACAGGATTCGAACTTAGGTCATAATCAGTTTGTCCCTGAGAGAACTCCAACCACTTTTTTTCTTCTATAATTGTGATCTTGAGGTGGACATTAACACAGGGCCTGGCACTTAGTAGGTGTGAATCATTACTGAGAGGGTGAAATGTCATCCCATTTTACACCAGTTCTGAGGGGTTGAATGACTTGCCCAAGTTCACGTAGTCAAGAGCAGGGTGGGACCAGAAGCCCCCCTCCCCATCTGACCCAATGCCATGAATACCCCCTGCACCACCATGATGAGAGCAGGACTCACACCCGCACCGCAGACCAGGGAGTGATGGGACAGGCGCCTGTGCAGGGCTGCAGGCCCGAGCCTCACAGCAGGGGTCATGGGCACAGTGGCCAACCAGGCTCTAGCTGTGGCCCCCTTACCCTGGACGGCTGGGTGCTGCACCATGCAGATGAACACCCAGTGCAGGATGGTGGCTGTGGTGTCTACGCCTCCTGGAAACAGACTGGTAACTATTTGGATTAGGTTCTCCTTGTTGAAGATGGACAGGGCCATGGCAGGTAGATGATGGGGCCAGAATGGGGCTGGGGAAGGAACTCAGTTCTTAGTTCTCCCCTCACAAAGCCTTGGGGTCTCCCTGAAGCCTGTACTGCCCGAGACCTGTGGAGGGAGCTGAGTCCTGAGTCCCAGGACTGCACTGACCTTCGAAGGGGAACTGCCCCGGGGTTCCAGCTGTGATATCAGCCAGGCCCTCTGCTTCCCACCTTTCTCAGGTCTACAGGAGCCACCCCGGCCTTGAAAAAGACAGGGAGGAGAAACCCCAAATGGCTGCTGCTTCAGGATGCTCTAAAAGCTTGTAGACCAAGTCAAAGATGCAGAATTGAGACCACGGTCTTGAAACGAGGTGTGCCCAGAAGAGAGCCGCCTTCCTCCACAGCCGTTTCAGGCCCAGCTGTGATCTGGGCCGGGCAGCAGCTGATGGAGTCCTTGGGGTCCTGGGAAGTGGTGGGAGGCACAGGGGAGTAGGTCGTAGAGCTGTGAGAAGAGGCCTTTCCAGGGACAGGTGTGCTGGAGACTCTAAAATGGCCCAGGGCCTCTGACATGGGCATCCCAGGGTTGCCTGTCATCCGGTGACCCTGCCCACTCCCAAAATAACCTAGACAGAAATGGGAGCAGTGACAGCAGAGACCGTGCCTAGGGCTCAGCTAGGATGTGTGTTTTTGGGGGTAGATCCTGCCCACACATCTGTGTTGAACCGCAACAAAGGTCTGAGGCTGTCGATTGTCAGCTTGCTGAGCAGAGCTGTCTAAGGCACCCAGAATCCGGCCCTGTGGTCTTCCTCCTGCCCACCCTGCACCCTCCCCTATCTGAGGATGGAAGGGTCTACCTGAGGGCAGAGGGCCAGGGCCCAGGGTGAGGAGGCAAAAAGAGCAATTCCCTGAGCACTCACCCAGTCCTGTGTCCCATCCCTCAATCATTCATTCCTTCTCATTCCTCATTCATTCTCAACAAGTGCCTCCTGCACATCCTTCGTGAGCCCAGGCTCCCGGACAGGCGCTGGGTGTACAGAGAGAGGTGTGGGAAACACACATCATTTAAATGACAATAAAAGGTGGGGCTGTAGTTACAGCTGGAAACAAAGAGTGGAGGAGCTGTTCCTGGGTTCAGGGAGGGCTTCTTCTGGCAGGTGACCTCAGCCAGGTCTGCAAGGAACAGTGGTTCCTCATGGGGTGTGGGGTAGATTAGTGCACTGGGGGAATAACACGTGCAGACAGGTGGTGGTGTAAAAGGCCTGAGATATTGGGCAGGATGTTGCTCCACCTGCAAAGAAGAGCTCCTGGCTTCTGTACCCTGGCCTTCCCGTGCCCATGTCCACCTACCTTTTAGAAACTCCCACTTTATTGATGTGGCTCAAAACCCTATTGGACCCACAAGGGTCCACCCCTTTGCAGACACAGGCATGCACACCAAGACTCCACCTACACTGCCAGGATGCCATGTGTGTTGTGGGATATTAAGGTAGGCCTAGCCCCTACCCTGGCCCTTCCCTGCTCCTTCCCCACTCCCTCAATCAGCCCTGCTGCCTCTTCCTGCAGCTGCAGCCCCAGGGTCACCTTGCCCAGTGTCCAGATCTGCTGTGCTACATACATCCATCACTCAGATAACCCTAGTCGGGGGACAGAAGGAAGTGGAAAGGAGGGCAGGGGGCATTTGTGGGGCCAGGTGCTATAGTGGGCACTCTCAGGAATTGTGGCTCACAGTCTTCCCAACATCCTTGGAAGTGAAAACAGTCATTATCCCCATTTAACAGGTGAGTACACTGAGGGGCAGACTGAGAGGCTGTCCCAAGGTCACAGAGTGACAAGGGGCAGAGCTGAGACTTGAAACCAGGTCCTTTTGATCCCCAGAACTTGTTCCTATCCATGCTACCCCTCCCCTGACACAGAGATGTTTGAGGAAACAGGAATTCTCCTGAGCTTCCTTTCTGTTAACAGTTGGGCTAGCCTTGAGCCACCCCTACCCAGCAGGAAGGGTGGCATTGCCTGTTTTCCAAACAGGTTCTGGAAGAGTGGGAGAGGGGCCTGCCAGAGAGCTGCACCAAGTTGGAGACCAGTGCTTCCTTCACTGCCCAGAAGCTGCTCAGCCCCACAGAGGGTGTCAGGCACATCCACACAGTGAACATACTGCCATGAGTGTGGGGCACCTGCAGAGAGACAGGGTTCCAGGGCCATGAAGAAAGCTCAGTGGGTCTCAAACAAGCCTGGGATCTTCCTCTTGGTGTGAATCTCCTGCCTTTATTCCACAGACAAGCAGACTGTGGGATTCCATAGCCAGCACTAGTGCCAGGTGGGCACAGGCTCCCTGTGCACTTAGAATAGTCAGGGCCCAGTACTTACACACACAGCATTGTGTTTGGACCCCAGTGGTCCTGGGAGGTGATATATTCTACCCATTTTACAGATGGTATTAAATTATAACTACAGTTTCTTGGTTCAGTGTCCAGTGTGGGCTTTACATATTACTTGAGCCCTCCCTCTGTATAAGTGTGTAAAGTAGGTATCCATAGCTCCACTTTAAAAGTTAGAAAACGGAGGCCATAAAAGATAGCAGAAGACCAGACTTCAAACCCAGACCTGCCAACTCTCAGTGTGCTCCTACCACTGCACTACGAGCCTAAGGCTCACAGTCACCTACTATCCTAGATCACAATTTAAAAACTATTTAGTCACCATTGAGTGAGAGCTGAGTGTGGTCCTGGGGAAGGAGACTGTGCCCTGCCCTACAGAGCTCTCAGCAGCCAAGCAACTCAGGCCTGGATTTCAGACCCCTCTCAACAAAACAGAAGGCCTCCAACCTATGGGATCCACTCACTCTAGAGGGTGGCTTAGTACAGCAGCAAGAAGGAGACCACTGGTAAAGCCAGATCACTAAGCAGGGAGAGCATCTTGAGGCCATGCCTCCTGTCATGCCTCAGTTTTCTCATTTGTACAACTGAGAGAATAATTTTAGCCAACTGCATCATAGAGCTGTTGTACCAGGGCCTGGCAGGAGATAGGTGGTATACTCAAGTTTAGTAAATTGAGGATGGTTTAATGAAGAGATTGTTTACAAAGGTTGCAGGCAGGGGTTAGGGAAACCACAGGCATAGAGCAGTGCTCCAGGGCTAGACATGGTGGGAAGCCCTCTCCATGACAGGCTTAAAGAGTCAAAGGACATAGTTTAATGGACATGGAGTCTCAGCTTGGGCAGATGAAAAACTTCTAGAGATGGTTGTTGGTGTTGGTTGCACAATAATGTGAATGCACTTACCTCCAGTGAACTGTACACTTAAAAATGGTTAAAGTGGGGATGGGAGGAGAAAAGATGGTGGTGTGAGGCAGAAATCTCCTCCCAAAAATCACATAAAACATGAAAATTAAGCAAATGCAACTAATCCTGAAAAAGCAACCTGAAAACTGCAGAACAAACTGCCTACATCTGAGTAAAAAGAGAAGACCTCACAGAAAAGGGTAAAGTAGCAAAGCCGTGATCCAGCGGGACCAAAGCCCTCCCTGGACACCAGCCCACAGGCAGAAGGAAGAGAAAAAGAGCAGGGACGGAGTAGAAGCCCATTCTGAACACCCAGCCCTGGAGATCTCTGGGAGCATGAACTTACATTACATAGTGCTCTGGAGACTAGTGGGGTTGGAAAGCAAAGACAGGCAGAAAACTTGGAGAGACTGAGATTTCAAGCACTCGTAGAGAACAGGCATGCACAACTGGACCCCAGGGACAAAAGAAAGGTGGGCAGTTTGAAGGACTTTCCAGCAGCAAGAGGGGAGCTAAAGGGTCAAAGATTACACAGAGCTCATGCTCAGTAGAAAGGCAGGTGGTCAAAACCTTCTAGGTGCACTCAGCTCAGCAGGTTGGTAATTCTCAGGAGCTTCAGACACTCCATCACCCTGGCTGGAAATGCAGCCCCACAGCCCCCAATGCAATAATGCAGCCTGCCACTCCTCCCTCCCAACACCAGTCCGCATTCCTGCTGCCCCTGCCATTGTGCCAGGCCAGCTGGAGGTGGCCCCACCCATGGTAGCTACAGGGGCATAGCACAGAGGCTCCTACCTGCATGCCAGGAAGGCAAGAAACCCTCCCAGCCAAGCTCTTCCCTCCTGGAAGCTGCCAGTTCTGCTTGCCTGTGACACCTGCCATTGCTGCAGGCACACAGCAGCTCCAGAGAGTAGATTCTGCGCACTAGAGGGTGTCACCTACACAAAGTTATTATTCCACAGGAAACACTTAAAATATGAAGCAGGAAAGGAATTGGTCCAAACAAAATTACAAGAAAAAAGTACCAGAAAGAGGGCTTAGTGAAACTTAAACTACCAATCTGCTTGATAAAGATTTCAAAACAGAAGTCATAAACATGCTCATGGAGCTACAGAAAAATATTCAAGACCTCAGGGAGGAATTCAAGAATGAGAAAGAAACTTTGAAAAAGACAGTATCTGTAATGAAACATACAATGGAGGGATTTAAAAGCAGATTAGATGAGGTAGAGGAGATGGTTAATGAAATAGAAATTAGAGAACAGGAAAACAAAGAAGCTGAGGCACAGAGAGAAAAAAGTATCTCTAGGAATGAAAGAATATTAAGAGAACTGTGTGACCAATCAAAACAGAACAATATTCACATTAAAGGGGTATAAGAAGAAGAAGAGAGAGACAAAGGGATAGAAAATCTCTTTGAGGAAATAATTGTTGAAAACTTCCCCAATCTGGGGAAGGAAATAGTCACTCACGTCATGGAAGTGCAGAGAACTCCCAACACAAGGGACCCAAGGAAGACAACACCAAGACATATAAAAATTAAAATGGCAAAGATCAAGGACAAGGACAGAGTATTAAAAGCAGCCAGAGAGAGAAAAAAGATCACTTATAAAGGAAACCTCATCAGGCTATAAGCAGACTTCTCAGCAGACACCTTACAGGCCAGAAGGGAATGGCATGATATATTTAATGTAATGAAACAGATGGGCCTCAAACCAAGAATACTCTATCAGGCAAGATTATCATTTAAATTTGAAGCAGGGATTAAACAATTTCCAGATAAGCAAAACCTGAGAGAATTTACCTACCACAAATTGTCTCTACAGTGTATTTTGGAAGAACTGCTATAGATGGAAATGTTCCTAAGGCTAAATAGCTATCACCAGGGGAAATAATACCACAGTAAATTAAGTAGATGAATTAATTACTAAGTAGATGCAAAATCAAATCAAACACCCCCAAAGTCAGTCAAGAGATAGACAAAGAATACAGAATATGATACCTAATATGTAAAGAATGGAGGAGGAAGAAAAAGGAGGGAAGAAAAAAGAACCTTTAGACTGTGTTTGTAATAGCATACTAAGTGAGTTAAATTAGACTGTTATATAGTAAGGAAGTTACCCTTGAACCTTTGGTAACCATGAATCTAAAGCCTGCAATGGCATTAAGTACACACCTATCAATAATCACCCTAAATGTAAATGACCTAAGTGCACCATTCAAAAGACAGAGTTACAGAATGGATAAAAGAACAAGACCCATCTATCTATATGTTGCCTACAGAGACTCACTTTAAACCCAAAGACATACATAGACTAAAAAGTGAAGAGATGGAAAAAGATATTTCATGCCAATGATAGGGAGAAAAAAGCAGGAGTAGCAGTACTTATATTAGACAAAATAGATTTCAAAACAAAGAAAGTCACAAGAGACAAAGAAGGACATTACATAATGATAAAGGGGTCAGTCCAACAAGACAATATAACCATTATAAATATCTATGCACCCAATATAGGAACACCTAAATATGTGGAACAAATACTTTTGGAATTGAAGGGGGAAATAGAATGCAACACATGCATCTTAGGAGATTTCAACACACCACTCACACCAGAAGACAGATCAACCAGACAGAAAATGAGTAAGGAGACAGAGGCACTGAACAACAAATTAGAACAGATGGCCCTAATGGACATCTACAGATCGCTCCACTCAAAAGCAGCAGTATACGCATTCTTCTTAAGTGTACATGGAACGTATTCCAGAATAGATCACATACTAGACCATAAAAGGAGCCTCAGTAATTTCAGAAAGACTGAAATTGTGCCAACCAACCAGCTTCTCAGACCATGAAGGTATGAAACTAGAAATAAATTATGAAAAGAAAACAAAAAATCCCACAAACACATGGAGGCTTAACAACATGCTCCTAAATAATTTCTGGATCAATGACTGAAATTCAAACAGAGATCAAGAAATATATGGAGACAAATGAAAACAACAACTCAACAGCCCCAGACCTGTGGGATACAGGAAAACCAGTTCTAAGAGGAAAGTATATAGCAATACAGACTTACGTCAAGAAAGAATAACAATCCCAAATGAACAGTCTAAACTCACAATTAATGAAACTAGAAAAATAAAAACAAATGAGACCCAAAGTCAGTAGAAGGATGGACATAATAAAGATCAGAGCAGAAATAAATAATATTGAGAAGAATAAAACAATAGAAAGAATCAATGAAACCAGGAGCTGGTTCTTTGAGAAAATAAACAAAACAGATAAACCCCTAGCCAGACTTACCAAGAAAAAAAAGAGAGTGTATACACATAAACAGACTCAGAAATGAAAAAGGAAAAATCACTAGAGACACCATGGAAATACAAAGAATTATTAGACAATGCTATGAAAAATTATATGCCAACAAACTGGATAACCTAGAAGAAATGGACAACTTTCTAGAAAAATACGACATTTAAATACTGACCCAAGAAGAAACTGAAAATTTGAACAGACCAATTACCAGAAATGAAATCGAATTGGTAATCAAAAAAGAACCTAAGAACAAAAATACCTGGACCAGATGGTTTCACTGCTGAATTTTATCAAACATTTAAAAAGAGCTAATACCCATCCTCTTTAAAGTTTTCCAAAAAGTAGAAGAGGAGGGAATACTTCCAAACTCATTCTATGAGGCCAGCATCACTCTAATACCAAAACCAGACAAAGATACCACAAAAGAAAATTACAGACCAATATCCCTGATGAACATAGATGCAAAAATAATCAAAAAAATTATTAGCAGACCAAATTCAAAAATACATAAAAGACCATCCATCATGACCAAGTGGGATTTATTCCAGGGTTGCAAGGATGGTACAATATTCGTCAATCCATCAACATCATACACCACATCAACAAAAAGAAGGACAAAAAGGACATGATCATTTCAACAGAATCTGAAACAGCATTTGACAAAATTCAACATCCATTCACGATAAAAACTCTCAACAAAATGGGTAGAGAGGGTAAGTACCCCAACATAATAAAGGCTATATATGACAAACCCACAGCCTACATCATACTTAATAGCAAAAAGCTGAAAGCTTTTCCTCTAAGATTGGGAACAAGACAAGTATTTCCACTCTCATCACTTTTATTCAACATAGCATTGGAGGTCCTAACCACAGCAATCAGACAACACAATGAAATAAAAGGCATCCAGATTGGTAAGGAAGAAGTTAAACTGTCACTGTTTACAGATGACATGATATTGTACACAGAAAACCCACCAAAACAACTATTAGAACTAATAACTGAGTTCATCAAACTTGCAAAATACAAAATTAACACACAGAAATCTGTTGCATTCCTATATACTAATGATGAACTAGCAGAAAGAGAAATCAGGAAAACAACTCCATTTACAGTGCGTCAAAAAGAATAAAATACCTACGAATAAATATAACCATGAAGGTGAAAGACCTATACTCTGAAAACTACAAGACACTCATGAGAGACATGAAAGAAGACACCAATAAATGGAAATACATCCCATGCTCATGGATAGGAAGAATTAATATTTGTCAAAATGGCCATCCTGCCTAACACAATTTTCAGATTCAATCAATGCAAACCCTATCAACATACCAACAGCATTCTTCAATGAACTAGAACAAATAGTTCTAAAATTCATATGGAACCACAGAGACCCCAAACAGCCAAAGCAATCCTGAGAAGGAAGAACAAAGCTTGGGGATTATGCTCCCTAACTTCAAGCTCTACTACAAAGCCGCAATAATCAAGACAATTTGGTACTGACATATGAACAGACTCATAGATCAATGGAATAGAATAGAAAGCCCAGATATAATCCTACACATATATGGCCAATTAATATATGATAAAGGAGCCATGGATATACAGTGGGGAAAAGACAGCTTCTTCAACAAATGGTGTTGGCAAAACTGGACAGCTACATGCAAGAGAATGAAACTGGATTACTGTCTAACTTCATACACTAAAATAAGCTCAAAATGAATCAAAGACCTGAATGTAAGTCATGAAACCATAAAACTATTAGGAGAAAACATAGGCAAAAATCTTTTGAATATAAACACAAGCAACTTTTTCCTGAGCATGTCTCCTTGGGCAAGAGAAACAAAATGGGACTACATCAAACTAAAAATCTTCTATACAGCAAAGGACACCACAGCAGAACAAAAAGGCATCCTACAATATGGGAGAATATATTTGTAAATGACTTAAGCGATAAATGGTTAACATCCAAACTATATAAAGAACTCATATGCCTCAACACCCCCAAAAAAAGTAACATGATTAAGAAATGGGCAGAGGATCTGAACAGACACTTCTCCAAAGAATAAATTCGAATGGCCAACAGGCAAATGAAAAGATGCTCCACATCACTAATCATCAAGGAAATACAAATTAAAACCACAACAAGATACCAGCTCACACCAGTTAGGATGGCCAACACATATGAAAGATAAGAAACAACAAATACTGGTGAGGATGTGAAGAAAAGGGAACCTTCCTACACTGTTGGTGGGAATGCGAATTAATTCAACCATTGTGGAAAGAAATATGGAGGTTCTTCAAAAAACCAAAAATAGAAATACCATTTGACCCAGGAATTCCAGTCCTAGGAATTTATCCAAAGAAAACAAGATCCCTGATTCAAAAAGACATATGCGGGGCGGAGTCAAGATGGTGGTGTGAGTAGTTCAGTGGAAACCTCCTCCAAAAAACATACATATTTATGAAAATACAATACAACTATTCCTAAAAGAGACACCAGTGGATACAGTACAACAGCCAGGCTACATTTACATCTGCGAGAACTCAACATCACATGAAGGGGGTAAGATACAAGCCGTGGCCTGGTGGGACCTGAACACTCCCCAACCACAGAACCCAGTGGGAAGAAAGGAGTCGGAACGGGGAGGGAGTGAAAGCCCAGGATTGCTAAACAACCAGCTCTAGAAATCCACACCTGGAGCGCAGACACATGGTGCACGGGGTGCTGGATATTAGAGAAATGGAAAAGCAAAACCTGAGGACAGGTCCCCACAACCAGCACCCCTGAGACAAAAGAAAAGCGAATGCTTTTTGCAAGTCTTAAAGAGACAGGGACCCCACAGCTGGACGAAGTCATCCCAGCACACTTAGCCAGCACCTGGGAATCCCAGGGAACTTTAGGCACCCTAATGCCCTGGGCGGCAGCACAGCTTTGAAGCCCCTCATGGCACTAAGCAGCCTGCCAGTCATTTTCCCAACTGGCGCGGACCCTGACACACCGGCCCAGTAGTGGGAGAGCGGCGGTGTGCGCTGGGGGTGGTGGCGCCACAGGGGACTGGGAGCGGCCCACGCGTGCCAGTGACCGCAGCTCCAGATGGGCCTGGGAGAGGCTCATGCAAGCCCGTGGCGGCAGCAACTGAGCGACCCATGCGTACCAGTGGCGGTGGCACCAGAGGGGCACAGGAGAGGCCCACATGCACCTGCAGCAGTGCCAGAGGGGCCGGAGTGCAACCAGTGTGTGCCAGCAGAGGCAGCACCAGAGGGGCCCAGGAGCAGCCTGTGAGAGCCAGCAGCGGTGGCAGCGGAGCAGCCCAGGAGCAGCCACACTCCCAGCAGCCAACTGGAATCCCAGCCCAATGCACAGCTGCCTGGGCCAGACCCAAAGGCTGCTGCTGGCACACAGCTGCCCAGCAGGGTCACCGCTATCATGGAGGAACACACCTGGTGTGCCTGCTGCTCCCCACAGGGCTCTGTGCTGCTGAGACGTAGACCCCGCCCACAGCACCTTAGGGGATTGACCCGGTGGCTGTCCAGGAGTGCGGGTAACCAACACAGGCAGCGCAGAAGGGCAAGGCGTTCGGCAAGGCGTTCAGCAAGCCGGAAAGGACTTACTCCTCCCAGCTGACACAACCGCAACCTGCCAAAAGCCACCGCTATCAGAATGAAAAGGCAGAAAATTTAGTTCAGTCCAAAATAGTCCAGACAACCCCTGAGAGAGGAACTGCAGAGATAGATCTAACCAGTCTCCCTGAAAAAAATTCAAAATAAAAACCATAAACATGCTGATGGAGCTGCAGAGAAATATGCAAGAGTTAAAGGAGCAAGTACAGAGGGAGACTACAGAAATAAAACAATCTCTGGAAGGACTTAAAAGCAGAATGGATGGGATGCAAGAGGCCATTAATGGAATAGAAACCAGAGAACAGGAACGCATAGAAGCTGATGCAGAGAGAGATAAAAGGATCTCCAGGAATGAAACAATATTAAGAGAAGTGTGTGACCAATTCAAAAGGAAAAATATCTGCATTATAGGGGTACCAGAAGAAGAAGAAGAAGAGAGAAAAAGGGATAAAAAGTGTATTTGAAGAAATAATTGCTGAAAACTTCCCCAAACTGGGGGAGGAAATAGTTGCTCAGATCATGGAAGCACACAGAACTCCCAACAGAAGGGACCAAAGAGGACAACACCAAGACACATAATAATTAAAATGGCAAAGATCAAGGACAAGGACAGAGTATTAAAGGCAGCCAAAGAGAGAAAAAGGTCACCTACAAAGGAAAACCCATCAGGCTATCATCAGACTTCTCAACAGAAACCTTACAGGCCAGAAGAGAATGGCATGATATATTTAATGCAATGAAACAGAAGAACCTTGAACCTGTATTCAGCATGATTATCATTTAAATCTGAAGGAGGGATTAAACAATTCCCAGACAAGCAAAAGTTGAGGGAATTTGCCTCCCACAAACCACCTCTACAGGGTATTTTAGAGGGACTGCTCTAGATGGGAGCACTCCTAAAAAGAGCACAGAACAAAACACCCAACATATGAAGAATGGAGGAGGAGGAATAAGAAGGGAGATAAATAAAGAATCATCAGACAGTGTTTATAACAGCTCAATAAGCGAGTTAAGTTAGATAGTAAGATATTAAAGAAGCTAACCTTGAACTTTTGGTAACCACAAACTTAAAGCCTGCAATGGCAGTAAGTATGTATCTTTCAATAATCACCCTAAATGTAAATGGACTGAATGCACCAATCAAAAGACAGAGTAATAGCATGAATAAAAAAGCAAGACCCATCTATATGCTACTTTCAAGAGACTCACCTCAAACCCAAAGACATGTACGGATTAAAAGTCAAGGGATGGAAAAAGGTATTTCATGCAAACAACAGGGAGAAAAAAGCAGGTGTTGCAGTACTAGTATCAGATAAAACAGACTTCAAAACAAAGAAAGTAACAAGAGATAAAGAAGGACATTACATAATGGTAAAGGGCTCAGTCCAACAAAAGGATATAACCATTGTAAACATATATGCACCCAATACAGGAGCACCAACACACATGAAACAAATACTAACAGAATTAAAGGAGGAAATAGAATGCAATGCATTCATTTTGGGAGACTTCAACACACCACTCACTCCAAAGGACAGATCCACCAGACAGAAAATAAGTAAGGACACAGAGGCACTGAACAACACACTAGAACAGATGAACCTAATAGACATCTATAGAACTCTACATCCAAAAGCAACAGGATACACATTCTTCTCAAGTGCACATGGAACATTCTCCAGAATAGACCACATACTAGGCCACAAAAAGAGCCTCAGTAAATTCCAAAAGATTGAAATTCTACCAACCAACTTTTCAGACCACAAAGGTATAAAACTAGAATAAATTGTACAAAGAAAACAAAAAGGTTCACAAACACATGGAGACTTAACAACATGCTCCTAAATAAGCAATGGATCAATAAACAAATTAAAATAGAGATCAAGGAATATATGGAAACAAATGACAACAACAACACAAAGCCCCAAATTCTGTGGGATGCAGCGAAAGCAGTCTTAAGAGGAAAGTATATAGCAATCCAGGCATACTTAAAGAAGGAAGAACAAACCCAAATGAATAGTCTAACGTCACAATTATCAAAATTGGAAAAAGAAGAACAAATGAGGCCTAAAGACAGCAGAAGGAGGGACATAATAAAGATCAGAGAAGAAATAAACAAAATTGAGAAGAATAAAACAATAGAAAAAACCAATGAAATCAAGAGCTGGTTCTTTGGGAAAATAAACAAAATAGATAAGCCTCTAGCCAAACTTATTAAGAGAAAAAGAGAATCAACACACATCAACAGAATCAGAAACAAGAAAGGAAAAACCACAACGGACCCCACAGAAATACAAAGAATTATTAGAGAATACTATGAAGACCTATATGCTAACAAGCTGGAAAACCTAGAAGAAATGGACAACTTCCTAGAAAAATACAACCTTCCAAGACTGACCTAGAAAGACACAGAAAATCTAAACAGACCAATTACCAGCAACAAGATTGAAGTGGTAATCAAAAAACTACCCAAGAACAAAATCCCCAGGCCAGATGGATTTACCTCAGAATTTTATCAGCTACACAGAGAAGACATAATACCCATTCTCCTTAAAGTTTTCCAAAAAATAGAAGAGGAGGGAGTACTCCCAAACTCATTCTATGAAGCCAACCTCACTGTAATACCAAAACCAGGCAAAGACCCCACCAAAAAAGAAAACTACAGACCAACATCCCTGATGAACATAGATGCAAAAATACTCAACAAAATATTAGCAAACCGAATTAAAACATACATCAAAAGGATCATACACCATGACCAAGTGGGATTCATCCCAGGGATGCAAGGATGGTACAACATTCGAAAATCCATCAACATCATCCACCACATCAACAAAAAGAAGGACAAAAACCACATGATCATCTCCATAGATGCTGAAAAAGTGTTCGACAAAATTCAACATCCATTCATGACAAAAACTCTCAACAAAATGGGCATAGAGGGCAAGTACCTCAACATAATAAAGGCCATATATGATAAACCCACAGCTAACATCATACTGAACAGCGAGAGGCTGAAAGCTTTTCCTCTGAAATCAGGAACAAGACAGGGATGCCCACTCTCCCCACTGTTATTCAACATAGTATTGGAGGTCCTACCATGGCAATTAGACAAAACAAAGAAACACAAGGAATCCAGATTGGTAAAGAAGAAGTTAAACTGTCACTATTTGCAGATAACATGATATTGTAAGTAAAAAACCCTAAAGACTCCACTCCCAAACTACTAAAACTAATATCGGAATTCAGCAAAGTTGCAGGATACAAAATCAACACACAGAAATCTGTGGCTTTCCTATACACTAACAATAAACTAATAGAAAGAGAAATCAGGAAGACAATTCCATTCACAATAGCATCAAAAAGAATAAAATACCTAGGAATAAACCTAACCAAGGAAGTGAAAGACCTATACCCTGAAAACTACAAGACACTCTTAAGTGAAATTAAAGAGGACACTAACAAATGGAAACTCATCCCATGCTCGTGGCTAGGAAGAATTAATATCGTCAAAATGGCCATCCTGCCCAAAGTAATATACAGATTTGATGCAATCCCTATCAAATTACCAAAAGCATTCTTCAATGAACTGGAACAAATAGTTCAAAAATTCATATGGAACCACCAAAGACCCCAAACAGCCAAAGCAATCCTGAGAAGGAAGAATAAAGTGGGGGGGGATCTCGCTCCCCAACTTCAAACTCTACTACAAAGCCACGGTAATCAAGACAATTTGGTACTGGTACAAGAACAGAGCCACAGACTAGTGGAACAGAATAGAGACTCCAGACATTAACCCAAACATATATAGTCAATTAATATATGATAAAGGAACCATGGACATACAATGGGGAAATGACAGTCTCTTCAACAGATGGTGCTGGCAAAACTGGACAGCTACATGTAAGAGAATGAAACTGGATCACTGTCTAACCCCATACACAAAAGTAAATTTGAAATGGATCAAAGACCTGAATGTAAGTCATGAAACCATAAAACTCTTAGAAAAACACATAGGCAAAAATCTCTTGAGTGACTTCTTCATGAACATATCTCCCCGGGCAAGGGAAACAAAAGCAAAAATGAACAGGTGGGACTTTATCAAGCTGAAAAACTTCTGTATAGCAAAGGACACCATCAAAAGAACAAAAAGGCATCCTACAGTATGGGAGAATATATTCATAAATGACATATCTGATAAGGGGTTGACACCCAAAATATACAAAAAGTTCACGTGCCTCAACAACAAAAAAGCAAATAATCCAGTTAAAAATGGGCAGAGGAGCTGAACAGACACTTCTCTAAAGAAGAAATTCAGATGGCCAACAGACACATGGAAAGTTGCTCCACATCGCTTGTCATCAGAGAAATGCAAATTAAAACCACAATGAGATATCACCTCACACCAGTAAGGATCACCACCATCCAAAAGACAAACAACAACAAATGTTGGCCAGGTTGTGGAGAAAGGGGAACCCTCCTACACCGTTGGTGAGAATGTAAATTGGTTCAACCATTGAGGAAAGCAGTATGGAGGTTCATCAAAATGCTTAAAATAGAAATACCATTTGACTCAGGAAATCCACTCCTAGGAATTTACCCTAAGATGCAGCTGCCCAGTTTGAAAAAGACAGATGCACCCCTATGTTTATCGCAGCACTATTTACAATAGCCAAGAAATGGAAGCAACCTATGTGTCCATCAACAGACAGATGAATAAAGAAGAGTGGTACATATACACAATGGAATATTATTCAGCCATAAGAAGAAAACAAATCCTACCATTTGCAACAACATGGATGGAGCTAGAGAGTATTATGCTCAGTGAAATAAGCCAGGCAGAGAAAGGCAAGTACCAAATGATTTCACTCATATGTGGAGTATAAGAACAAAGAAAAAAACTGAAGGAACAAAACAGCAGTAGAATCACAGAACCCATGAATGGACTAACAGTTACCAAAGGGAAAGGGGCTGGGGAGGATGGGTGGGAAGGGAGGTATAAGGGCAGGGAAAAAGAAAGGGGGCATTACAATTAGCATGTATAATGTGGGGGGAGTACAGAGCGGGCTTTTCAACACAGAGAAGACAAGTATTGATTTTACAGCATCTTACTACGCTGATGGACAGTGACTGTGAAGGGGTATGTGGGGGGTACTTGGTGAAGGAGGGAGCCTAGTAAAGATAATGTTCTTCATGTAATTGTAGATTAATGATACAAAAAAAAAGACATATGCATCTCTATGTTTATCGCAGCACTATTTACAATAGCCAAGAAATGGATGCAACCTAAGTGTCCATCAACAGACAGATGGATAAAGAAGGGTGGTACATATACACAATGGAATATTATTCATCCATAAGAAGAAAACAAATCCTACCATTTGCAACAACATGGATGGAGCTAGAGGGTATTATGCTCAGTGAAATAAGTCAGGTGGAGAAAGACAAGTGCCAAATGATTTCATTCATTTTTGGAGTATAAAAACATAAAGAAGAGTGGTACATATACACAATGGAATACTATTCAGCCATAAGAAAACAAATCCTACCATTTGCAACAACATGGATGAAGCTAGAGGGTATTATGCTCAGTGAGATAAGTCAGGTGGCGAAAGACAAGTACCAAATGATTTCATTCATTTGTGGAGTATAAAAACAGAGCAAAACTGAAGGAACAAAACAGCAGCAGGCTCACAGACTCCAAGAAGGGACTAGTGGTTACCAAAGGCAAGGAGTTGGGGGGGGTGGGTAGAGAAGGAGAAGAGATTAAGGGGCACTATAATTCACAATCACAATATAGGTAGGTCACAGGGAAGGCAGTGTAGCATGGAGAAGACAAGTAGTGACTTTATACCAGTTTACTACGCTGATGGACAGTGACTGCAATGGAGGGGTGAGGACTTGATAATATGGGTGAATGTTGAAACCACCATTTTGTTGTGAAACCTTTGTAAGATTGTATATCAATGATACTTTAATAAAAAATTGTTAAAGTGTTAAATTTTATATTATGTATATTTAAGTACAATTTTTTCTAAATGTCAAAGGACAGAGATAACAGAAGAACTGGAGCCTCTACCTCGGTTGAGAAGGTCACTGAAAAGAGCTCTGGCCTTCAGTGGTTAAGGCAGCTAGCTTATGGCAATCCAGGAAGAATAAAAACCCCATCCACACTCCCCTTTACCTCCTGATCCCTGTCAGTGCCTCCTATTGGTCAAACCCAATGAGAAGATGGGGAGCAAAAGATCCCCTAGGGAATGTAAACTGTGCAGCTGCTTTGAAAACAGTCTGGCAGGTCCTCAAATGGTTAATTACAGAGTCAACATATGACCCAGCAATCACACTTGGGTATATACAATAAAGAAATGAAAACAGATGTTCACACAAAAACTTGTACACTAGTGTTCACAGCAGCCTTATTCATAATGGCCCCAAAGTGGAAAGACCCCAAATATCCATCAACTGACAAATGGATAAATAAAACATGGTATACCCATACAGTGAATATTGTTTGGCAATAAAAGGAAGATACCTGCTATACATTGGATGAACCCTAAAAACATTAGGCTAAATGAAAGAAGGCAGACACAAAGAATATATTGCTGATTTCGTTTATATGAAATGTCCAGAATAGGCAAATCTATAGAGACAGAAAGTAAATTAATGCTTGCTTAGGACTGGGGAGAATGGTGGAAATACAGATTGATGGCTAAGAAGTACAGGGTATCTTTTGGGGACAATGGAAATGTCTGAAAATTGATTGTGGTGATGGATGCACTGTGTGTGAATATGATAAAAGCTGTTCAATTGTACACTTTAAATGGGTAAGTTGTTTGGTATGTGAATTGTGTCTTAATAAAACTGTGTGTGTGTGTGTGTGTGTGTGAGAGAGAGAGAGAGAGAGAGAGAGAGAGAGAGAGAGAGAGAGAGAGAGAGAGAGAGAGAGGGAGAGAGGGAGAGAGAGAGAAAGAGAGAGAGAGAGAGAGAGAGAGAGAGAGAGAGAGAGAGAGAGAGAGAGAGAGAGAGGGAGGGAGAGAGGGAGAGAGGGAGAGAGGAAGAAAGAGGGATTCCACTGAGGCAATCCATAAGGTTAGGCTTCCCAGCACAGATCAGGGGGTACAGTGGAGGCAAGAGTGGCCTTGGTGAAACAAATGGAAGATGCCCAGCACGGATGCCCTGAGGATGCAGTGAGAGGGTTCATGTGCAGCCCTTGGTACAACAAAAAGCTTTTTTGGGGGGGAACAACAACACTGTATAAAAGTCAGTTCTTTTTACTTTCATCCCCAAAAAACTGAGTGGTGGGTGAGGACCCCCTTAATTCCCATCCTGCCTTTTGTAGTAGCTTCTGGGGCCTCCATCTCCTGTGTCCCTCCTCCACCACCCTTCCTGCTGCTCTCAGTTGAGTCTCCCAGAGGCTCAGTGCTTCCCAGACACCTCTGCGCCTTTGCTCCTGCAGTTCCCTTTACCCTGAGCACCTTGCCCTGCATCTCCACCTCTAGAATTTCTGTCTTCACAGCTCATCTCAACTGAATGTGATGATAATGATGCTCACTCCGCTCGGTGTTGGGAGAATGAGCTGAGATGATGTTACATGAAAGCACCGTGGGCTGGGGATAACGTCTGGAGCTTGTACAAATACTGTTCTTGCAGCAATTTCCACAAGACCGCTGCCGTCTGTTTTTTATAAGTTGCCTTCCCCTCTTCAGTAAGTTACGTTCCTTCTTCCTCAAAACATTGCTTTCAAGACTACACTTCTCTGAAAGCTTCTCTAGCCAAGGCCACCAGTCTCTCACCACTTCCCCCAAAGCCCCAGCCATCTCCCAGTCATCTCTGCTTACTGGCTGTCTGCCGCATCTTTCCCACGACATGACAAGCTCCTAAGGGCAGGGGCCAGGTCACCCTTTCTTTGGGTTTCCCTGGTTGTGTCACCTTGCCCAGTTGCCACGGAAAGATGTGGATATCCTGAGGGAAGGCCATGGTGGCCCCCAGGCCCAGTCTCCAGCCTTCAGCACTCCCTGGGAGCACACCAGTGATGCCCCCTTCCCACTGCCCAAGCTCCTCTCCCTGCTGCAGAGCAAGGGACCCAAGTCCAGCAATCATGCTCAACTGAGGTATCATTAATAGAAGTCGGGACCCCATTCCCACCTTCAGTCTAATTCAGATGGTTTTGGCAGTCTTGGCACATGAGGATGGGAGTTTGCGGGTGGCTGGGCTGGTGCTGGCAGCCATGGGGTTTGGGTGTTGTTTTCACATAGATGAAGGTAGTTGGGCAGTGGCTGTGATGGTGGCTCTAGTTTTAGAGATGGTGAGGTCAGAAAAATGGGCCTGTCATCTGGCCTTGTGACCCACTGACCATTCCATCCGCTCCAGCTGCTATCTGGGTATGTTGGCCAGGAATGTTTCTTGGTGCCTCCTCAACATCAGGTACAGTATTGGAGGATTTTATTTTAAATTGCAGAAAGGTTTTACCCTCAAGGGACACTTGCCTGCTCAGCCTTCCCAAGTGTTGCACTTTGACAAATTCCCTCTCCTCCCTCTCTTGCCCAAGGGCCACAGTGTTCTGGCTGCTGAGGAGGGGGATGTGGCTCCTGGAACAGAGACATACCCAGCACCCAGGGCCAGACTGCAAGCAGATGCTAGGGATGGCTGGTCCGGGCACACAGATCCAGAATGGAGGCCCTTTTCCATTGCTGGGCCAAGGCCTCAGTGTTGGGCCATGTGGTGTGGGCTTCCTGGTGAGATGGTGGAGGTGGGCCACATGGTTCCCCCTTACAGGGAAGTCCCCATGCAGAGTACTTCTGACCGCATGGTAGCCCACCCTGTGGCTGGACCTCATAGGCGCTCTCCCTGTGATTCCAGCCATCACCACCACCCAGGCATGGGGCTCCCTGTTTCCTCTTTAGAATTCTGGGTCAAGGAGGGACAAAACTCAGACCCTCTCTTCTGTTCTAGGAACCACCCAAATCAACTAAAACATTTGGCTGAGCATCTTCCCTCTACAAGGTATTTTCATGTCAAATTTCTAAACTTAACCTGTCTATAATACTGTGAAGACTGTTATTGCTGCCACTTTAGAGATAAAGAAAGCAAGGCTCAGAAGGGTGAAATGATTTGCTTAAGAAAGACAGTGGGATTTTCCGGAGAACCAAGATGGCGGTGTGAGTGGAGCAGTGGAAAGCTCCTCCCAAAACCATATATTTTTTTGAAAATACAACAAATACAACTATTCCTAAAAGAGAGACCAGAAGACACAGGACAACAGCTAGACCACATCCACACCTGCGAGAACTCAGCACATCGCGAAGGGGGTAAGATACAAGCCGCAGCCCGGTGGGACCTGAGCGCCCCTCACCCCAGCTCCCGGTGGGAGGAGAGGAGTAGGAGTGGGGAGGGAGAGGGAGCCCAGGACTGCTAAACACCCAGCCCCAGCCATCCGGGCCAGAGCGCAGACACAGTGCATGCATGGGGTGCTGGATACTAGGGAAACAGGACAGTAAGACCTGTGAGCAGGTCCCCGCAGCCGGCACACCCAGGACAAAGAAAAGTGAGTGCTTTTTGAAAGTCTTAAAGGGACAGGGACCCCACAGCTGGACGGAAGCGTCTGGGGACACTTAGCCCAGCAGCTGGGAATCCCAGGGAACTCCGGGCGCCCTAAACCCCTGGGCAGCAGCGCAGCTCGGAGGCCCCTCACGGCGATAAAGAGCCTCCCGCCCATTACTCCTCTGATGAGGCTCTGCCGTATCGGAGCAGCAGCCCAAGGCAGGCCACGCCCACAGCAACCACGGAGCTCCACAGCTGCCAGGCAAGAATAGGAAACCCCGCCTGCATGCAGTTACCAAGCCGCTAGGGGTCGCTGTTCTCCCAGGAGAGGAAGGCCACAAACCAGCAAGAAAGGACTTTCTCTTAGCCAACGCATGCGCCAGCTCCCCACAAATACCTCTATTGCCATGAAAAGGCAGAAGAATTTGATACAAACCAAGATCACAGATCACAGAGGCAAACCCTGAGAAGGAAATAGACCTAACCAATCTCCCTGAAAAAGAATTAAAAATAAAGCTCATAACCATGCTGATGGAGCTGCAGAGAAATATGCAAGAGCTAAGGGATCATGTCTGGAAGGACATTACAGAAATGAAACAATCTCTGGAAGGATTTATAAGCAGAATGGATAAGATGCAAGAGGCCATTGATGGAATAGAAGCCAGAGAACAGGAACACATAGAAGCTGATGCAGAGAGAGATAAAAGGATCTCCAGGAATGAAACAATATTAAGAGAACTGTGTGACCAATTAAAAAGGAACAATATCCGCATTATAGGGGTACCAGAAGAAGAAGAGAGAAAAAAAGATAGAGTATTTGAAGAAATAATTGCTGAAAACTTCCCCAAACTGGGGAAGGAAATAATCGATCAGATCACAGAAGTGCACAGAACCCCCAACAGAAGGGACCCAAGGAGGACAACACCAAGACACATAATAATTAAAATGACAAAGATCAAGGACAAGGACAGAGTTTTAAAGGCAGCTAGAGAGAGGAAAAAGGTCACCTACAAAGGAAAACCCATCAGGCTATCATCAGACTTCTCAACAGAAACCTTACAGGCCAGAAGAGAATGGCATGATATATTTAATGCAATGAAACAGAAGAACCTTGAACCTGTATTCAGCATGATTATCATTTAAATCTGAAGGAGGGATTAAACAATTCCCAGACAAGCAAAAGTTGAGGGAATTTGCCTCCCACAAACCACCTCTACAGGGTATTTTAGAGGGATTGCTCTAGATGGAAGCACTCCTAAGACTAAATAGATGTCACCAGAGAAAATAAAATCACAGCAAAGAAAGCAGACCAACCAAATACTAACTAAAGGCAAAAAACAAAATCAACTACCCACAAAAGCAGTTAAAGGAAACACAAAAGAGCACAGAAAAAAACAACCAACATATAAAGAACGGAGGAGGAGGAATAAGAAGGGAGAAAAATAAAGAATCACTACAGTGTTTAAAATAGCTCAATAAGCGAATTAAGTTAGACAGTAAGATACTAAAGAAGATAACCTTGAACTTTTGGTAACCACGAATCTAAAGCCTGCAATGGCAATAAGTACATATCTTTCAATAATCACCCTAAATGTAAATGGACTGAATGCACCAATCAAAAGACACAGAGTAACAGAATGGATAAAAAAGCAAGACCCATCTCTATGCTGCTTACAAGAGACTTACCTCAAACCCAAAGACATGCACAGACTAAAAGTCAAGGGATGGAAAAAGATATTTCATGCAAACAACAGGGAGAAAAAAGCAGATGTTGCAGTACTAGTATCAGACAAAATAGACTTCAAAACAAATAAAGTAACAACATATAAAGAAGGACATTATATAATGATAAAAGGCTCAGTTCAACAAGAGGATATAACCATTATAAATATATATGCACCCAACACAGGAGCACCATCATATATGAAACAAATACTACAGAACTAAAGGAGGAAAGAGAATGCAATGCATTCATTTTAGGAGACTTCAACACGCCAATCACTCCAAAGGATAGATCCACCAGACAGAAAATAAGTAAGGGCACAGAGGCACTGAACAACACAGATAGACCTAATAGACATCTATAGAATTCTACATCCAAAAGCCACTATTTACAATAGCCAAGAAATGGAAGCAACCTAAGTGTCCATCAGTAGATGAATGGATAAAGAAGATGTGGTACATATACACAATGGAATATTATTCAGCCATAAGAAGAAAACAAATCCTACCATTTGCAACAACATGGATGGAGCTAGAGGGTATAAATAAGCAGGTGGAGAAAGACAAACACCAAATGATTTCACTCATATGTGGAGTATAGGAACAAAGAAAGACTGAAGGAACAAAACAGCAGGAGAATCACAGAACCTAAGAATGGACTAACAGTTACCAAAGGGAAAGGGACTAGGGAGAATGGGCGGGAAGGGAGGGATAAGGGCAGGGAAAAAGAAAGGGGGTATTATGATTAGCATGTATAATGTTGGCGGGGGATCATGGGGCAGGCTGTGCAACACAGAGAAGACAAGTAGTGATTCTACAGCATCTTACTATGCTGATGGACAGTGACTGTAATGGGGTTTGTGGGGGAGACTTGGTGAAGGGGGGACCCTAGTAAACATAATGTTCTTCATGTAATTGTAGGTTAATGACAACAAAATTTTTAAAATGCATTTCCCTCATCTATGTTCACCAGCCTTTAATACCTTAGGCTATAGGACCTATCAGAGAAGGGGTAAATGGGGATAATGACTAAGGAACATATGTAATCCTGGAAATAGGAAAAAATGCTCCAGAAATGGGATCAATGTGCCAGCAACAAGCATAATTAATTTCATTTACAAATTCAGCCAGAGAGCCCAATGAACAGTTCCAAGCCATAATGTTATCACCTGTATCATTTATACAAACACCAAAACATTTGCACTTTATAGATAAAACACACTTCTGTAAACATGGCCACTGGGGGAGGGAGGCTTCCTACCTCATTCATGATTCAGGACATGTAATCAGTATATTAAATAAAGTGACTACACTTCAAAATATTTTTTAAAAAAGAAAGAAAGAAAGTGGTAGGGCTACAATTCTAACCCAAGCCTTCGGTCTCTAAATTCAGGTATCTCTTTCCATAGCTTCCTCCCAGCTGGGGAAAGGCAGCACACTCACGATGAAGTTTACTAAAGGTTAAGAGAAACAAGATGTGAGCAGCCCAGAGGGTCGGCTGCAGCTCTGGAGGCCTCCTTTGCAGGGCCAGGCTGGCCCCAGGTCTGCCTCGGTTTCCTGTCTGAGGCTGCACGCAGTAACCCCTTCTTTAGAGTTGAGATGCCCCTTCCTCTCCCTTCTCTGCCCGCAGAACCGCACCCAGGCTAGTGCCCCTTCTGAGGCCCTGGGAGAAACAGTGGGAAAGGAGTGACATCACAGCCTTGGCCACCCGCAACAGGGCCATTTCCCGTAACAGACAGCCCCTCACTGAAAAGTTCTCAATTCCCCAGCCCCTGCCACAGCTAGGGCTCAGATCAGATCAGAGAAGGCTGTCTTCTCCCACCTCTACATCTCCACAAACCTAGCAGCTAATCCATGCTAATGCCCTGAGGATGTTCCACCCCACACCCCACACCCCACTTCAGAGAGGTCTGGGGCCCCACCTCTGACATCTCCATCAGCTATTAAGGGCACAGGAAATAGAAATAAGGAGAGACAGAGACTGCTAAAGATAGAAGAAATGAGGTGAGGTGAGGCAGAAGTCCCCAAACTTACACACCTGAACAAAGAGGGGTTTTCCTTTCTTACATTTGTGTGTACTTTGCACAGTGTGCCCCAGGGCCTCATGGGAATGAACAGAACAAATACAGATGGGCAGATTACCTCTGGACAGCAGGGTGAAGTCCCCAAACAACTGCAGCTGTTTCTTGGGAGGGCTGGAAGACCCAGGGATTCCTAACCAAAGAGGGTCAAACTCAGAGGCCATCTATAGGCAACCAGGACAAGGGCCAGGCCTAGAGGGCATGGCACTGCCTCATACATTATTATTATTATTATTTATTTTACAGAATTATTTTATAACTATTTTGAAATTCTATGTATATAACTATTACAGAACTTTTTATAAATTAACTTTAATGATTGTTGATATAATTGTTATTATTGTGCCTTCCTTCACTCTTGCAAGTATCCCAGCTTGTTCACCATGAAACACTCTACAACTGCCAGTTCTGAGTCTCCAAGCTTTGTAGATGGAGAAATGACGATGTTACATCTACAAGGAACTTGGCATCTAGAAATCTGAGCATGTGTCTTCTCCAAGTATCACTTTCTTAGCCAAACATTGTTTTGCTTATCTAAATAAGGATGCCAGTGGTATCATGTGGTATGTGGCCAGGCCCCAGCCCCTACAATCTTAACCAGGTGCCCACTGCCAGGCTCCCAAAGGAAATATGCATGGAGGCCGCTCTAGGAAAATCCTTGAGTTGATTCCTTCAGGCTTCAGTCATGCCTCTGTGGGACAAGTTGATGGGCTGGTCTGGATGGTCTAGTGCTGGAGGAATCCTGTGTCTGGTCTAGGCGAGGCTCAAGGCCCAGAGACATTTTTGGCACCAGCCCCTAAGCCCACATCCTTACATTAGACCTTTAGATCTTAACTACACTCAAGGTGAGAACTGGTGACCCCAAGGTAGGGAACACCAAGGACAGGAGGGAAAGCTTGTCTCCCTGTGACCTAGGGCAGAGCAGGCACCTCCCCAGAGATGAGAGGTCCTGGCTGCTCAGCAAGCCGGCTGCAGGAAACAAGATATAGAGAGTCATGCCTGGCACTTAACAGATGCTCAATAAATACTTTTTTGGGAAAAAAAATCCCTTGGGGACTAGAATCAGTACTGGGAATCTGGGAGGGAAGAAACTGGTTGGATCAACAAGATGGGAAGAAGTGGGTGGCTCAAGTTCCTGGAGGGCTTGTAGAGAAGGCCACTCTCTCAGTTCCGTAGGGATGAGGGAGGGGAGGAGCCCAGGATGGGCCTGTTGAGAGTGGCCTTCTCTACAAGCCCTCCAGGAACTCTCTCATCAGGTCAGACTGGCTTGGCCCCAGGACTACAGCCCATTCTTTGTCAAGGACACAGCAGGCCGGTCAGTGCAGTGTTCCCCAGCTCCTGGAACCAACTCTGTGGGCAAGGTGTCTTTGCCCCCAAAGCTAGATACCCCATGATCCTCCCAGGCTACCATCAGGCCGGTCCTGGGTGAGGGATGGGGCTCCCCGTGATGAAGTTGGCTGTGCCATGGCTGTAGGAGATCAATTACCAGCTCTGACAGTTCTCATCTGGGCAGAAGCTGGCTTATTCCTAAGCAGAATCCACCTGAGCAGGTTGAAAGGAGCTTGCCTGAGCCTATAAAGAATGCCCAAGCTTGAGCATGGTAAGGGGAAGATTCTAGAAAAGAGGTGATCCTTCCCCCTGCAAATACACACCATCTATCTCATGGGAGCTAGGAATGGTCATAATTCTGGAGCTATGCCTCCAATGAGGTTATCAGGATCCAGGTTTATGTTTTTTGGTTATTTTTGGTATCATTAATGTACAATTACATGAGCAACATTATGGCTACTAGACTCTCCCCATTATCAAGTCCCCACCACATACCCATTAAAGTCACTGTCCATCAGCATACTAAAATGCCAGAGAATCACTACATGTCTTCTCTGTTATACTGCCTTCCCCGTGCCCCCACCCCACCTCCTATATTAAGTGTGCTCATTGTAATGCCTCTTTTTCCCCCTTATCCCTCCCTTCCCACCCATCCTCCCCAGTCCCTTTCCCTTTGATAAATGTTAGTCCATTCTTGGGTTCTGTGACTGTGCTGCTGTTTTGTTTCTTCAGTTTTTTTGTTCTTATACTCCACAGATGAGTGAAATCATTTGATACTTGTCTTTCTCCAGCTGGCTTATTTCACTGAGCATAATACCCTCTAGCTCCATCTATGTTGTTGTAAATGGTAGGATTTGTTTTCTACTTATGGCTGAATAATACCCCATTGTGTCTATGTACCACATCTTCTTTATCCATTCATCTACTGATGGACACTTGGGTTGCTTCTATTTCTTGGCTATCGTAAATAGTGCTGCAATAAACATAAGGGTGCATATCTCTTTTTGAAACTGGGCTGCTGCATTCTTAGGGTAAATTCCTAGGACTGGAATTCCTGAGTCAAATGGTATTTCTATTTTTAGTTTTTTGAGGAACCTCCATACTGCTTTCCACAGTGGTTGAACTAATTTACATTCCCACCAGCAGTGTAGGAGGGTTCCCCTTTCTCCACATCCTCACCAACATTTGTTGTCTTTTGGATGGTGGCCATCCTAACGGGTGTGAGGTGATATCTCGTTGTGGTTTTAATTTGCATTTCTCTGATGATTAGCAATGTGGAGCATCTTTTCATGTGCCTGTTGATAATCTGAATTTCTTCTTTGGAGAAGTGTCTGTTCAGCTCCTCTGCCCATTTTTAATTGGATTATTTGCTTTTTTGTTGTTGACGCATGTGAACTTTTTATATATTTTGGATGTCAACCCCTTATCAGATATGTCATTTATGAATATATTCTCCCATACTGTAGGATGCCTTTTTGTTCTATTGATGGTGTCCTTTGCTATACAGAAGCTTTTCAGCTTGATATACTCCCACCTGTTCATTTTTGCTTTTGTTTCCCTTGCCCGTGGAGATATGTTCATTAAGAAGTCGCTCATGTTTATGTCCAAGAGATTTTTGCCTATGTTTTTTTCTAAGAGTTTTATGGTTTCATGGCTTACTTTCAGGCCTTTGACCCATTTAGAGTTTACTTTTGTGTATGGGGTTAGACAGTAATCCAGTTTCATTCTTTTACATGTAGCTGTCCAGTTTTGCCAACACCAGCTGTTGAAGAGGCTGTCATTTCCCCATTGTATATACATGGCTCCTTTGTCATATATTAATTGACCATATATGCTTGGGTTAATATCTGGACTCTCTATTCTGTTACACTGGTCTATGGGTCTGTCCTTGTGCCAGTATCAAATTGTCTTGATTACTGCGGCTTTGTAGTAGAGCTTGAAGTTGGGAAGCAAGATGCCCCCTGCTTTATTCTTCCTTCTCAGGATTGCTTTGGCTATTCAGGGTCTTTGATGGTTCCATATGAATTTTAGAACTCTTTGTTTCAGTACATTGAAGAATGCTGTCAGTATTTTGATAGGGATTGCATTGAATCTGTAGATCGCTTTAGGCAGGATGGCCATTTTGACAATATTAATGCTTCTACCCAAGAGCATGGGATGAATTTCCATTTATTAGGGATGAATTTCCATTTATTAGTGTCCTCTTTAATTTCTCTTAGGAGTGCCTTGTAGTTTTCAGGGTATAGGAATTTCACTTCCTTGGTTAGGTTTATTCCTAGGTATTTTATTCTTTTTGATGCAATTGTGAATGGTATTGTTTTCCTGATTTCTCTTTCTGCTAGTTCATCATTGTATAGGAATGCAACAGATTTGTGTGTGTTAATTTTATATCCTGCAACTTTGCTAAATTCAGATATGAGTTCTATTAGTTTTGGAGTGGATTCTAGAGTTTTTTATGTACAATATCATGTCATCTGCAAAGAGTGACCATTTGGCGTCTTCCTTACCAATCTGGATGCCTTTTATTTGTTTGTTTGTCTGATTGCCGTGGCTAGGACCTCCAGTACTATGTTGAATAACAGTGGGAAGAGTGGGCATCCTTGTCTTGTTCCAGATCTTAAAGGAAAAGCTTTCAGCTTCTCTCTGTTATGTATAATGTTGGCTGTGGGTTTGTCATTTATGGCCTTTATTGTGTTGAGGTACTTGCCCTCTATACCCATTTTGTTGAGAGTTTTTATCATGAATGGATGTTGAATTTTGTCTAATGCTTTTTCAGCATCTATGGAGATGATCATGTGGTTTTTATCCTTCTTTTTGTTGATGTGGTGGATGATGTCGATGGATTTTCAAATGTTGTACCATCCTTGCAACCCTGAAATGAATCCCATTTGATCATGGTGTATGATCCTCTTGATGTATTTTTTAATTCAGTTTGCTAATATTTTGTTGGGTATTTTTGCATCTACGTTCATCAGGGATATTGGTCTGTAATTTTCTTTTTTTGCAGTGTCTTTGCCTGGTTTTGGTATTAGAGTGATGCTGGCTTCATAGAATGAGTTTGGGAGTATTCCCTCCTCTTCTATTTTTTGGAAAACTTAAAGGAGAATGGTTATTTGGTCTTCTCTAAATGTCTGATAAAATTCAGCGGTGAATCCATCTGGACCAGTTTTGTTCTAGGGTAGTTTTTTGATTACCAATTCAATTTCATTGCTGGTAATCGGTCTGTTTAGATTTTCTGTTTCTTCCTTGGTCAGTCTTGGAAGGTTGTATTTTTCTAGAAAGTTGTCCATTTCTTCTAGGTTTTCCAGCTTGTTAGCATGTAGATTTTCATAGTATTCTCTAATAATTCTTTGTATTTCTGTGGAGTCTGTCGTGATTTTTCCTTGATTCTGTTTATGTGTGTAGATTCTCTTTTTCTCTTAATAAGTCTGGCTAGGGGTTTATGTATTTTGTTTATTTTCTCAAAGAACCAGCTCTTGGTTTCATTGATTTTTTTCTAATTGTTTTATTCTTCTCAATTTTATTTCTTCTCTGATCTTTATTACTTCCCTCCTTCTGCTGACTTTGGGTCTCATTTGTTCTATTTCCAGTTTCAATAATTGTGAATTTAGACTATTCATTTGGGATTGTTCCTCCTTCTTTACATAGGCCTGGATTGCTATATACTTTTCTCATAGAACTGCCTTCACTGTGTCCCACAGAAGTTGGGGCGTTGTGCTGTTGTTTTCATTTGTTTCCATATATTGCTTGATCTCTGTTTTAAAGGATCCAGGTTTTTCAGGACATGTTTATTGATCCACATAAGTCACAGAAATGTAGCTGCAAGAAATCTTAGAGACTATCTACTCCAACACATGCATTAACTCCCAAAGCAACTGAAGCTAAGGTCATGAGATGAGAGAGAGCCATTAGAGTCTGGAAGCAGGCTGTTTGGGTTTGAATTGTATGTGATTTACTTATATACTTTTTGCCCATTACCGTAATAAAATGTAGTGAATGAACTCCATGAGGGCAGGGATGTTTTGTTTTGTCACTACTGTACTGTCAGTTTCTAGAATGTGCCTGCCATATATTAGATGCTCAATAAATATTTGTTGAATGAAACAAATGAATTTCTGTAAGAAAGTATTACACACTACTAAAGTTATGTTTTTGAAGACTACTCAACATGAGAAAACATTCATAATATGTTGAGATCAAATTGTATATGTAAGTTATGCCGATTTTGTTTTGAATGTATTACATTTTGAATGAAGAATGCCATTATGTGTTTAAAAAAAAAAGTCTGTAAAAATACAGATCAAATTGTACACAGTGGTTGCCTCCTTTGTAGTGTGAGGTTCAGATGCACTTCCACTCTCTGCATTTTCTTCAGGTGCTATTTGCATTTCTAACAAAAAAGCATGCACAGTATTTTTGATAATTAAGAAAAAACTCTGCACTTGGAAAAGGTGTAAGGAATACAGCCATATAACATTGGTTATCTTGGGGTGATGGGTGCTTCAGTGTTATATAACTACCCCAAAATATAGTGGCTTCATAAACCATTTTATTTTGCTCAGGGATTTGGGAAGGGATCAGCCGAGGAGTTTATCTGCACTCTACATGGCATCAGCTAGGATGGCCGAGGCTCGAGGTCCTACTTCCAACATGGATTTTTCATTCACCAGTCTGATGTCTCAGTACTCCCTGCTCTCGCTGTCTCATCCTCCAGGAACTCCCCTACAGCTTGTAAACCTCACTGTATAGCAAGTTCAGCATAGCTGCTCGGCTTATATGATAGCTGGCTCCCAAGAGGCAGGAGGTGTGCTGGGCTACAAGAGGACTTTGTGCAAAAGAGGCACAGTATCACCATATTCTATTGGTCAAAGTAGTCAGGGGCCCATCCACATTCCAGGGGGTAGAGAACCAGACTCCACCTCTTGCTGGGACAGTGGAAAGGTGGCACTGCAGGAAAGCATCTGAGACAGGAGAGGCTGCTGCCAGCCATGTTTGGGAAAATACACTCCGCACTGTAAGGCACTGAAATTCTTGGTTTCTTCACTGCACCTCTGCATTCTCCACATTTTGTACAAAGAGCATGCATTACTTTTATAATCGGAAAAAGAATTATTAAAAGAAATATGGCACACAATCGTGTAAGTAACCATTCATACAAGACAAGTTTTCAGTTAGCTGAGCCTTTCTGGGCCTCCTGTGGCACATTTACTTTCAATGTTAGGTCTCATCTCTAGGTTATCAGTCAGGAAAGGAGCTATCACATCATCTAGCCATTCTCCAAATGCTGAGCATCTGTATTTTCTGGCTTTTGTAAAGTCACTCTACATAAAGACCTCTTTTCCTCAATGCCAGTTTTTTGTCTCTTTGAAGCCATCAATTTCCTTTTTACCATGACCAGAATCAAAGAAAGTCTGCAACAGTGATTTCTATTAACAAATGTTCATTGAGCATCCATGTATAAGGCACTATGCAAGACTCAGTTGAGTAGAGTGATACTCACTAAGCACCTATATATGTGAAATATAATACTTAAGTCAGGAATTATAAGGCATATAAAAATAAGATTTACTGCCTTTGAGAAGTTTATATTCATGGGCAGAAATATAAGAAAATAATCAACTATGGTATGCAAAGCAAAGAGTTGTAGGAGGCCAGAGAAATTTGGTTTGAGAGAAAGGCTTTGTGGAGGAGATAGTATTTGAACTGAGTTTTCAAAAATCATGGCTCTGACAAGTTTTATGGGTTGAGAAAATAGCAGATTTTAAAGGTATTGGCCTGTTTTTAGGAATACTGAGTAGAAAAGGAGGGTTGGAGCCAGGTAATGGACACCTTGACTGCCAAGCTAAGGATTATGGACCTCTCCATAGGCAACTGACCCCTGAAGATTTTTGGCAGGAAAAGTATTGGACTAGCTTGCATTTTTGGTCAGCCTTTTGGCAGGAGTATATACAATGCTTCGGAGGACAGAGACAAGACTAGTTGTAATGCTGTAACTACAGTATGAACAAAGAAGGGAAGTGGGCCTTAATTAGAGCAGAGGGAGAGAGAAGCAGGGGGCGAGGGAATTGCAGAGGACCTAGAGGTGGCTGAGTTTCCTGGAGGAGGGCAGGAGAGTTGAAATAATTCAAGGTCAGTAATACTACTAATGAGGACAAGGAGTGATGTTCATCCTTGAGAGACTAGGTGGTGGCTAGTGGAGGCACTCAGCAGGGGGCTGGAGACAGTGTGGAGAAAGGCCACACCCACACCGGAAGCTTTGTCACTAACCCCATGAAAGTGGGAGAATCCATGCAAGGAGAGCAAAGGGAATGGGCAGAAGGCAGGGAACTGCCTCCTTTTAGGAGGTAAAGCAGGTTGAGAGGTGGGAGGAGACGCAGAAGGTAAACGTAAGAACAGATACTCTCTCCCGCAGCAGAGAGCTGATGGGGGTGAGCACACAGGGGCTCCCTCTGCTGACCTTGCTACGCCTCTGGGAGGTAAATCCAGAGCATCAAAAGAAAGGGTTGTTTATATTAGTGCTGTCCAAGAGAACTTTC
This sequence comes from Manis pentadactyla, assembly GCF_030020395.1. NCBI lineage: Eukaryota > Metazoa > Chordata > Mammalia > Pholidota > Manidae > Manis > Manis pentadactyla. The sequence continues at coordinate 114,088,397 of NC_080019.1, forward strand.
TGCAGTGATGGGAATGTTCTCTATCTGCACTATCCAACACAGGAGCCACAGGCCACATGTGGCTACCGAGCACTTGAAGGTGACAACTGCAGAACTGAAGTTTTAAACTGGGAGCCAAGCCCCTGAAGTTTCATGACAGCAGCCTACCCAAAAGGCTGGCTTTAAGATACAATTTCTGCTAATGGTCAGCAGAATGAATACTAAATAGTTTAAAAGCTTTCTTGGCTACATTCAACACAATACTTGGAGAAAGTTTAGAATGAGTACCCTTTTGAATGGGTACTTAATTCTCGATGAGTTAATCTAAATGAATTGACTGAAAGGGCAATTATATTGACTGAACTGCTGAGAACCCTCAGGAAACTGTTCATCTGAAACATATTTCACCACAATTGCCCAACTCACCAGAACCACTCACCCACCAGCCCTCACCCTCTATTCAGCAGCACAAGAGCTATATTTGGTGGCCATGCTTAGGAACACTGGCTGCAGAAAGCAAGACCCCCAACAGATGATTCCAGGCCCCATGCCCCCAGCAGCCAGTCAGCTCTGCCACTGGTCCTCCCCATTGTTGGACATTCAGACCCAGGGCTTGGTACCCCGAAGCCATTAGAAGGCATCTTGCTCCCTTCCCAGAGAACTATTTTATACACCAAGAGTTTTACAAAATCCAAAATAATTTTATTCACTTTTTCAGATTTTTGTTTCCACAAGGTGTTCAGCAAACATGCTAAGGCGACAGAATTGTCTACTTGGTCACGACATGCAACGCTGACCATTCAACTGATGACAGCAGCGACCACACCCACCTGAGCTACTGGCCCCACAGCACAAAGGGGGTTTGCGGGAACACACCGAACCGCACAGCAATCAGCAACCTGAGGTAGGTCTCTTTACAGTACAAAAAACGTCTACACCAGTGTGAGACACTGATTAGCAAGAGCTGGTTAAAGTCGCAGACTTTGGAGAGACAAAGAGACTGTGTGACACTGTAGTGAGAAAGGAAACCAGACCCACAAACCCCTGAACCCTGTCACTGAAGTGTGGAGGTGTGGGGCCAGGTGAATGAAAAGTACCACTGGAAAAAGCAGCAGTTGGCTCCAGGGCTCGGAACCAGCAGGCTGGGAGCCGGGGAGCTCTGTGCAGTGGCCAGCATCTGAGCCTGAGGCAGTGGGACGCTCTGACCAGACCGGGTTCTTGTTTAGAAACAAAAGCAAAAAGAGGAAGGCAGGAAAGGAACTCCCCCTCTCTGAGGAATGCTTCTGTGATTCTCATTCCCAATGGAGGGGGTAAAAAGGGGTTGGGGACTTTGCCCCACTGCTCTCCTGACAGAAACAGTGAAGTGACAACAGGACAGAAAGCAGGAGCCCTGAGAATTCACGGCGCTCTGCATGGCCCCCAGCAGGCTCCACCCAACCCCACCCCGGAGTGGCTGTGGTCAGGGCACAGAGGGTGCTGCTGGTGGGCCCACTATTGCCACACATCTTCCTATTGGACACCCAGAAAACCCGGCACCGTGAAACCACCAGCTAGAGAAGAACAATCCGCAACCCTTTCTACAGTCTAATGTAGCAAAACCAGATCTCCAGTACAGCAAACTGTACAAAACTGATAGAGAGGAATTTGCACTGTTATTAGCACAGTGCTTATTTCAATATAAAATAAACAGCTTACATTTTCACTGTAAATATAGGCTATGTACAGAATTATATATAGATATAGCTACACGTATAAAGCTTCATTATAGGCCTCTGATACATTTATAATAATGGTTCCCTGAACCTTTTAGAGTGCAATTAAGAACAAAAACTAAATTTTGTTTACATGAATATGGAATAAACACATCAATCAAAATATGACTCTCCCTAAAAGTGAAACACATAAACCCATCCTGAACTGCTGTGCAAAAGATAGAACCGGGAAAGGCAAGGTTTCAGCAGGAGGACGCGATGAGGGGCCCACCCCAGGCAGGGAATGGCAATGCTCCAAAGAAAAGAGACTTGGGCAGGGCAGCGGCGGGAGGAGTTAGCCCTTGACAGCAACCTTGTTCTCCGTAGCGGCAAACATGGCATAGAACCGGGAGCTGTCGTTGGACAGAAGGACCGATGGGGTGTCGAACTCCACCACCTGCAAAGGAAGGAGCAGGCATGAGAATGTGACTCAGGGAGCCTTGGGGGCCTCAGGGGATCCACTGCTCAGGAAGGGGGCACAACTCAAAGCCCTGAGGATGGCATCAGGGTGACAATTCAACTACTCCTGCCAAGCCCAAATGGGTTCTTCTTCCTCTTCTTCTTCTTTTTTAACCAGGATATAAGGGAAAGATTAGGGAGAAAGACCTCCAGACCTCCTTCACATAAATCTTAGGGGGAAAAACTACAGCTCAAGCCAAGGGCAGAGCAGGGAAATGTCATCCTGCTATGCAAACTGATCTAAACCTACAGCTGGAAAAGAACAGCTCAAATGCTCAGTTGGCAGAATAAAAAAAAGGAAATGAGTGAGGGATCCACTCATTCAATTAATTATCTATTCCTTTGATAAACTTCTATAGACTTCCTCCTATGCAGCCATTCAATGTCATTTTGCAGTAGGAAGTTGTATGATATGTTGGCAGAACCTGTCTCACGTGACAGAGACTGAAAGCACCACACGCTGCCTTTCCCAGCCTCCCCTGCTGCAGGGCAAATGCATGGGACACAACACAACCCTGGCCAAGGAGATGTAAGGGGAAGTCCCCAGGGTGCTTCTAGGAAAGGCTGTCCTGCCCGACAGACATAGGCGTAAGGATAAAGTGCTCTTACTTAGGCCTGCTTGTGTGGAGATAAGATGCTGGGAGCTAGGGCACAGATCCTGCACCATGAGGGAAAGGCAGGCGCTGGCTGGAAGCTGGCACAGCACCTGACATCGTTGAGCTCCCGAATAACCACCCCTCTGACCTTCTGCTGTAGGATAATAAATTCCTGCTGCCCAAGCCTCTTTCTGGCACTCTGTGTCTATAGCAGAGCACATCCTAGCTGTTAGAATCCAGGTGTGTGGAAGCATGGAAAATGATGGTAGGGTTAAGTTAATGTATTAACAATGTTTATTCCTGGAGGGGGAGGGGGGTAAATGACTTGTGATTTTATTTTTGCCTTTATGCTTTTTTGTTTTCTAGGTTTCCCTACAGTTACAAGGACATTTTAATTATCAAGAAAAAGAATTAAGGGAAAAGAAGGCCAGAGTCCCCTATAAGATCAATCACTCCCCATTCCAAAACATCAAGCCACCCAGAGAGACAAAGTGGTCTGGTTATGTCTTCAAGAAAGAATTTCCCAGAAGGTGTTCTTGGTCTCTTCTACCTTATTCTATTACGTTCTATTTACTATGTATGTACCAAGTAGTAGCTCTATTTATCTCATGTATAATAGAATTTCAGTAAACATTCAGGATAATTCAAACATAGACAGTAACAAAAAATACTAATGCTAAAATAATTGCAAGATGAGAAGAAAAATCACTAACCAGTATGTTTTCTCAAACTCAGCTTTAAAGCCCAGCCTACATCTGCCATGCTAAATGTGTTGCCCAGTATTTCTCCACAGAGAGATCGAACAGTGTGGTGGGGCAAACCACTGGCTTTGGAGTTGTTGGCCTGAGTTCGGCCCCAGCTCTCTGCTTCCTGCAAAGTTCCCTGAGAGTTAATAATATCTACATCTTTCTCAGTTGTGATGACTGACTGCATGTAAAGCACTTAGCACAGTGCCTGACACACAATAAACAGTAAGAGTAGCTCTCATGGTGGCCATTATTACTGATAATGGTATAGTCAGTTACCCATTATACCAGCTTGCTATTTCTGCCAAATCATTAATCCACGCCATCACAGGGGCATACAGGGAGGTATCTGTCCAACGTACATTTACTTGACATCTTAAGTAACATACTTAACGTATTTAACTTCTCCCATGTGCAAAGAACTGCAGTACTGAGCCCTTCCAGGGACCCAAAGGTTTGAGGGCTTGACTGCAGCCCTTAGTGAGCTCATGGTCTGATAGGAGACAGGCATTACACAGTTACCACCAGATGAAGAAGGAGAGCTACAAGAAAGATACAGGTGAAGTTTAAGGTGGCCAAAGCGATCAGGGCAACTGGGATTTGTCTTTCTTGAGGGACAGGCAGGCTGTAAGCAGAGAGATACGGGGATATGGAAGAGGGAACAAGAGGAAAGGGCATTTTAGTAGATGGAACTGCATGAGTAAAAACACAGGTGAAAAGGCTTAGTGGAAGCACAATTGTTTACAGCCAATACCACCTTCAAGGGAAGAGTGGGAAATGAAGAAGGCTAGGCTGGGCCAGGCTGTGGGAAAGCTTAGAGCCGCAGGGTAAGAACCATTATGTGACTGTACAGGGCAAACACCTGGGAGCTGGCCTCAATTCACCTCTGGCAATTCTTGTGCATGTGAGCGAGTTAGTAAGTACACGTGTGTATGTGAGCAAGTTAGTAAGTACGCGTGTGCTCTGACCTAAGTCAAAGTGGCACTTCCACCAGGCAACAAGAGAACAGACACAGAGAGATGAGAGCCCACAGGGAATATCCCTGACTCACTCTCCTGCTGGGAGGGCTGGATCCTTCCCAGCCGCAACCAGACTAGAGTCATATGGCTGCTTATCTGAATGCTCAGAACTACGCTAAGCCGGCCATCAGCCCAATCCTGCCAGGGCCCAGTTCTCCTCCAAGGCGAGCCACCTGCCAAGCCAAGGTCCCTCCGGGGCTCAGCTCAATACCTGTCCCTGGGCCAGCACCATAATCCTATCAGAGCCTAGGACTGTATGTAAGCGATGGGCAATCGTCAGCATGGTGCAGTCAGCAAATGCTTCTCGGATGGTCTCTTGGATCAGCAAGTCTGTCTCAGAGTCCATGGCAGCTGTGGCTTCATCTAGAATCAGAATCTACCAAAAAGGAGAGGAGTGAGAGGAGTAAGAGGAATCCAAAGAATTCCTCAAGAATTCTGCTTTATCTGGGTTTTACTAACATGTATTTCACTATTTAAACTTTATACCATATACTGATTTTTCAAAGTAGGTACACACATATGTAAAAAGATCTGAGTGCTTACAACTGATACAACTTTGAACATATGTTTGCCTTGATTTCCAAATAAAAGGATATGCATGTAATACTGATCTAACAAAACATTCATCTCTACTTGCTCTGTGACTCTAAACACATGGCAATCTTTCTGGACCTTCCTTTCCCGGTTTACAAAACGAGGAGGCTGGACTTGATGACCTGGATATTTCCTGCAGTTTTAAAATCTTCTAAGTCTGTGGTTTCCAATACTACAACTACTCACTGGCCAAAAACAAGCCTTGGAGACTGAAGGCTCAGGGAAGTTAAAAACAAAAAACAAAATACACCCATATACCCAAATCGTGTCAAGACGAATTTAGAAACATCTCTGGCCATACTCTGAAAAAGTGCCACTGGGTCCAGAGCCAGAAATGCCTTTGGACCTCATGCCACGGAGAAAGGCTGTTCTTCATTTTCCTGTTCTTTCCCACTGCTCCCTTCCCTGCCACCCACCAACTGCCTTTACCTTACAGTGGCGGAGCAAGGCTCTTGCTATGCACAAGAGCTGCCGTTCTCCCACTGAGAAGTTATCCCCATTCTCCACCACTTCAGAGTCAAGTTTCAGAGGTAGCTGAGCAATCTAGGGAGAAAGGAAGTTGAGATTAAAAGTAGAAAAGTAAATTATAAAGAAAAAGAATAACTAAATTTTTTCAAAAATCCAGTGGCAAAAATAAATTATATGAAACAGATGGAAGAATTATTATCAAAGAAGCTACCTCATCTAGAAAGATCAGGTATGATGATCACATTTTCTAGGACATTTCATATTTCAAGTGTACTGTTCTATTAGCCTCATACCATTAAATGTCCCATAAATTCCAGTATTTTCATGTTGCCTAATCCTTTCAGATACTGGCCCTCATTTTTCGCTATGAAAATAGAGGGCCATGCAACAGGAATTGGAGTAAGTGAAATTTCTTTCTGAATTCCAAAGCTGGAGGCCAATGGCTATCAAACCTTTCTTTATGTAAGCTCTAGAACCTATTCTTCAAATGAAATAGTTTGAGGAAGCCCAATATCAAAATGATAAAGGCAGAGCTATCTAGATGAATGAGAGCAGGGCACTCTGAGCTTGACTCAACCAGGCCAGGAGAGATCCTACTCCAGGCCAGGGTATCAATCTATAGACTGGAGCCCCCAGAGGGAACTTGCTGAGTTACCCTGAGAGGTCTGTGAATCCATATGCAGACTCATGCTTTTTGCAGATCAATAAATTATATAACTTTTGTACATATATATAGATACTTCAGAAGATACTATACTGTTATGATGAATGAAATAGAAATCTATTTAAAAGCACTACTGAATTCTGAGTGGTTGTCATCAGGATCTTCTCAATGAATAGATAACAAAAGGGCAATATGGCCATGGTCAGGAGATATTAACTTCCATGCTCTTTGTGAAATACTGGGAAGCTCTGCTCTAAAGTGCTCCTCCCCAGACATCCTGGAGGAGGGACAGGCCGGGCTGACAAATGGCAGCCCAAGCAGGCTGGGGAGCGACCATAGCATTAATGTGTCTCCCGCCTTGAGATTCCAGCAAAGCTCCCCTTCCCCCTTTACTTACACATTCTTTCATGTGTGTCCTTTCTAGGGCATCCCAAATCTGCTCTTCTGAGTACTGCACAAAGGGATCCAAATTTGATCTAGAAAGAAACGTAATAGGAATTCCTCAGTAATCCAAATGGAAGCGACCATACTACCAAGGCTGTCTGTGGTAACAGTTTAAACACTCATGGGAAAAGGAGGGCTCAAACCCCTGAAGGTCAACAGTGGCTCATTTCCAAACCAGCCATTGGTGGAAGCTGAGATCAGAGGGCTGATGCCTGCCTATTACAGGAATGGCTCTGAGGACCAACTGGGCTTCCTTTCCTTCTTTATAGGACTTTATTTTAGTTAGTTAGTTAGTTAGTTAAATTATTTTGGTATCGTTAATGTACAATTACTTGAACAACACTATGGTTACTAGACTCCCCCTATTATCAAGTCCCCCCACATACCCCATTACAGTCACTGTCCATCAGCGTAATAAGATGCTATAGAATCATTACTTGTCTTCTCTGCATACACTGTCTTTCCCGTGCCTCCCCACTACATTATGTGTGCTAATCGTAATGCTTTTTCCCCCTTATCCCTCCCTTCCCACCCATCCCCCCCAGTCCCTTGCCCTTTGGTAACTGTTAGTCCATTCTTGGGTCCTGTGACTCTGCTGTTGTTTTGTTCCTTCAGTTTTTTTGTTCTTATACTCCACATATGAGTGAAATCATTTGATACTTGTCTTTCTCCACCTGGCTTATTTCACTGGGCATAATACCCTCTAGCTCCATCCATGTTGCTGCAAATGGTAGGATTTGTTTTCTTCTTATGGCTGAGTAATATTCCATTGTGTATATCTACCACATCTTCTTTATCCAATCATCTACTGATGGACACTTAGGTTGCTTCCATTTCTTGGCTATTGTAAATAGTGCTGCGATAAACATAGGGGTGCATATGTCTTCTTCGAACTGGGCTGCTGCATTCTTAGGGTAAATTTCTAGGACTGGAGTTCCTGGGTCAAATGGTATTTCTATTTATAGTTTTTTGAGGAACCTCCATACCGCTTTCCACAAAGATTGAACTAGTTTACATTCCCACCAGCAGTGTAGGGGGGTTCCCCTTTCTCTACATCCTCACCAGTATTTGTTGTTGTTTGTCTTTTGGATGTTGGCCATCCTAACTGGTGTGAGGTGATATCTCATTGTGGTTTTAATTTGCATTTCCCTGATGATTAGTGATGTGGAGCATCTTTTCATGTGCCTGTTGGCCATCTGAATTTCTTCTTTGGAGAAATGTCTGTTCAGATCCTCTGCCCATTTTTTAATTGGCTTATTTGCTTTTTGTCTGTTGAGGTGCATGAGCTCTTTACATAATTTGGATGTCAACCCCTTATTGGATATGTCATTTATGGATATATTCTCCCATACTGTAGGATGTCTTTTTGTTCTATTGATGGTGTCCTTTGCTGTACAGAAGCTTTTTAGTTTGATGTAGTCCCACTTGTTCATTTTTGCTTTTGTTTCCCTTGCCTGGGGAGATATTTTCATGAAGAAGCTGCTCATGTTTATGTCCAAGAGATTTTTGCCTATATTTTTTTCTAAGAGTTTTATGGTTTCATGACTTACATTCAGGTCTTTGATCCATTTCGAGTTTACTTTTGTGTATGGAATTAGACAATAATCCAGTTTCATTCTCTTACATGTAGCTGTCATTAGTGTATAGGAATGCAACAGATTTCTGTGTATTAATTTTGTATCCCGCAACTTTGCTGAATTCATATATTAGATCTAGTAGTTTTGGAGTGGATTCTTTAGGGTTTTTTATGTACAGTATCATGTCATCTGCATACAGGGACAGTTTGACTTCTTTAGTTTTTTTATTTTTATTACATAAATATTAGTTATAGAAAAATTAAGAAACACAGCTATGCAAAACATAAAACAAAAACACATGTTTAAGCTCCTCTAATCAAACCCCTAGAAACAAGCACTACTAGCATTTTGGCATATATCCTACTAGATTTTATTCTAAGTTTATACATGTTAAAATAAGTATGAGGTCAGAAATACGCACTCCCTATGTGTACAAACTTAGAAAAAGGCCCTCTTTCTTCCTGATGCCCTGTCATTGAGTGGGACTTGAGCAGGAGGACAAAATACAGTATAAAAGGAAACTCAAGAGAAAGGGATTTTCTGGTACAGAAAACCAGTTTGGGGACTATTCTTGTTTACTTTACCAACAGTATCTACCTCAAGGCAATCAAGGATGATGCCAAAAGAATAGAACCGGACATTTCTGGAACTGTTAAAGACAGGAGGAAAAGCTCTTTGTCATGGAGGAGGGGGTGGAGAGGTGGTGGAGGAACAGATCATTGGTGGAAATTGGGTTGTTACGTTAATTTTGGGAGTCTTGTCTCCATCTAAACATCACCTTTGTAGGTCTGGTGATTTGAATTGAAAAGTATTAGGTATAGTTTGGCAAACTGTGCTTATGAGACGTGGGAAGATGTTTGGGAGAACTTTAGCTCTGGGCCGCACTTATCTCCACATCTGGGTACTGGTTCTGAGCATGCAAATGCAAGCAGGCCATTCTCACAGACCCTGGGAGGAAGAGGTCTGGCTGGCCCCTGCCTGGCCCATGTCCTCTGGGCCAGTTCTGGACTCACACGGGAGACTCTTTAGCCAGCCCTGCTTTCTTGTGCCTCTTGCCCTTGACATGTATGCTTCTCCCCACTTGGAATATGCACACCTTTCCCCAACCTGTTCTTGAGAGACACTGGCAAAAACCAGGGCTCTGTAGTCAGGTTTCCTGGTTCTTACACAGCTTCCATCAATTACAACTGTGTGACCTTGGCCAAGGTAGCCTAGCTTTTCTATGCTTCTGTTCCTTCATGTGCAAGACAGGGATAGAAGAATACCTCCTCAAGGGCTGCTGTGAGGGCTGCATCTCGTGTGTATAAACCACCTGGCGCTGCATGGCAGCAGGGTTGGCACTGTGTATGTGGCAGCTACTGTCCTTACGTCATCATGGTCATGGTGGCCACCTCTTGGCTATGCTGCCTTCCTGTCATTCAGGTCTCAACTCAGATGCCATGTGCAAGAAGTGTCTCCTGACCCATCAAGCCTGGATTAGGTGCCCCTATGCTCACCCTCACTATGGCACTTGTCACTCTGCTCATCTCTCTCCCCCTACTGGATCAGGATCCTTGTTTGGATCTTATTCACTATTGTATCCCCTGTAAACTGTCTAGTATTGTTTTAAGGATAAAAGAACTTATTCCTTCCATCCTCATTTGATTCCTGCTAAGAGGTATTAGTATGTCACAACTTAAGTATTTTCTGTAATAAGAGAGGCAAAGAGTGAGTGTTCCTTGTATCTGTAGGAAACCTGAGAGGATAAAGGGAGGAGGAAAGTAGGTCTGGGATTTAATTTGTCTTTAGTGTCTACTACTGACTTTAAGAGCCAAAATTATAGCTGGCAGAAAATGAAACTTACAGGACTTCCTAAGTTTAAGTTTGCACAGCTGACTGCCCAAACAACACTCTGAGTTCCATAACTACAAACTCAGGGCAGTGGTACACCAGCAACTAAGCTTGTACATCAAGCGGCAACATGTCTCTGGAGCTGATAACAAATGGCTCAGATGCCCACGGAAGCCATGCCTCTGTGATGTTCTTCAAACACCAGCTGCGCATGCCAGCAGGTCAGTTCTTAACAGTCACTCCAGAAGCCCCTGATTCACAGACCCAAATGAAGTGCTGTAAAACTTAGAAATGAAAACTGAGTCTTGGTGGCAGCATATTTAAGAGAAGTTACGTTTAGCACGCCTTATTTCTTAATGCCCTTCCAAAGTATGATTTAAAAAGTTATTTTGTCCTGATGCAAAAATTATAAGGCAAATTGTATTCCCTAAAGCATTCCTGTGGCATCTAAAAATAGAGATTTATGGGAAGGAAGAGCAGATCTGGCAATGCCTCTCAATTTCTTAATTTTAGACCTGAGTCTTCATTAAATTCTAATTCTCTCCTGTGTTGCTTGTTTGACCTTGTTATCTCAGTACCCAAAGGAAATGACTAATAACAGATCCAATCCATGCTGTCCAAATTCATTAGTGCTTTAATGAAATGCCAAAATGAATACACCCGAATGCTACCTTACATGAATGGAGGTGAGAATTCAGTTTATTTATTAAACCTCCTTGAATCACTGAGTACAAACACCATTTCTGAAGAAAGGTGTGGGGGGTAGTTGGGGGGAAGAGGGTTCTAGCTTTAAAGACAATCTGAACATGGTCCATAGTTATTTGAAATTAAGGCACCAATTTTTTTGAAATTGCTGAAAATTAAAGAGGAAATGGCAATACTAATTTTAAAGTTATTTTTAAAAAAGAAGTCCAGCCTAGGTCAACTATACAGTTAAAGCTATTTCTATTTTGAAAGAGAGTCAATTTTAATAGAAATAGACTCAAATTATGGAAATGTTGTTAGTAGGCAAAAGCTTACAGCTAAAGGTAAGATAAAGTATAAGGAAAGATAACGAATGGGATTAAATATACTTCCTTCTTAATTACTATTTTAAGAGGAATTTTATCTTTAGCATGCTGTCAGGTTTCAGAGAGAGGCATCATTCCAGAGTGAGTATTGAAGGTGGGAGAAGACACCGGAAAATGAAAAAACATGAGTAGCAATAATGCCTGAAAACCACCATTAGAACTTTAAGCATATCCAGGACGGGTGACTGCATGGAGCGGAAGGAGGATGGAGGATGACGGTGACGAGGCTGATGCAGCTGCTACTGTTTACTGAATGCTCACCATCTGCCAGGCTCTGTGCTTGTATAATTTGTATGAATTTATTCCATCTTCACAACAACGGGTCTTAATAATACCCCCATTTCATGGATCTTAGGTGTGGTCAAGTAACATGTCTGAAGTCACAGAGCAGACATGTGAGCCCAAACCTCCCTGGCTTCTTCACCAGCATGCTGCAGGGCCCTGGGCCCGCTGAGATAATGGGTGGCTTGTACAGTGGCACTGCCCCTGACTCTGCAATGGACAGCACTCAGTGCAGTGGGAAAAGCTGGACTACAGGCCACTGGATCTCAGTCCCAGATGGCAGATGGCGGCTCTAACATGCCACCTGGCCTCGACATCAGCACAAAGCACACAGGCTCAGGCTCTCACCTGACAGTGCCGCTGAACAGCACTGGCTCTTGAGGGATGATGGAGAGTTTGCTTCGGAGGTCAGCTAGGCCAATGTCACTGATTCTCACTCCATCGATCTTGATGCAGCCTCCAGATAACTCCACCAGGCGGAAGAGGGCCATTCCCAGAGAGGACTTCCCTGATGAATCAGAAGACAAGAGAGTAGCTTGATTAGTAAATTCTGTAAAGACAAAACTGGTTTATTCTCGGGGCACAATCATCTATTTTTCTAACTCTGTTCAATTACTACTTTAACTGATTAGCTGAGACAATGTATAAATTGACAGCCAGAAACAGAACAAAGTGACGAACTTCCCTGATATACCAAGCATAAACACTGAAGTCACCCAGCTTCAGCTCAAAGGAGTTGTAGGGACTGTTACACTTTCATGAGGATAAAATGGAAAAATGTTTCCTTTTCACTTTAGAAATGGGTACACAGACAGGAGCCAAGATGGCGGCGTGAGTAGAGCAGCGCAAATCTCCTCCCAAAACCACATATATCTATGAAAATATAACAAAGACAACTCTTCCTAGAATAAAGACCAGAGGACACAGGACAACATCCAGACCACATCCTCACCTGCGAGAACCCAGTGCCTCCTAAAGGGGGGTAAGATACAAGCCCCGGCCCGGCGGGAGCCGAGCGCCCATCCCCCCAACTCCCAGCGGGAGAAGAATACGTAGAGAGGGACGGAGATGGAGCCCAGGACTGTTGAACACCCAGCCCCCGCCATCCGGACCAGAGCGCAGACACAGTGCATGCGCGGGGCCCTGGATACCAGGGAAATAGGGCAGCAAGAACGGTGAGCGGGTACCGGAGGCCTAGCACCAGAGGATGAATGAAAAGCGAGCGGACATTTTTTTTTTCTGTTTTGTTTTGGCGAGCGCTTTTTGGAAGTCTTAAAGGGATAGGGACCCCAATACTAGGGAAACAGGGCAGCAAGACCAGTGAGCAGATGCCTGAGGCTGGCGCCGGAGAATAAAGAAAAAGGAGAGGCCATTTTTTATTTATTTATTTATTTTTTTAATTTAAAAAAAAAAAAAATTTTTTTTTTTTTTCCTGTGATCGTTGTTTTGTTTTGGCAGGTGCTTTTTGGAAGTCTTAAAGGGGCAGCAGGGCGAGACACTTAATCCAGAGGTAGGAAATCCAGGGATCTCTGGGTACCCTAATCCCCTGGGCTGCAGGGAGCACGGAGGCCCCTTACCGAGATAAACAGCATCCCGGCCGCTCCCCCTCCAATGCCACTCCACCACTTGGAGCAGCGGCCCGAACCAGGCCACGCCCACAGCAACAGCGGAGATAAACTAAATAGCAGCCGGGCAGGAAGCAGAAGCCCTGTCTGCACGCAGCTGCGCAGCACAAGCCACTAGAGGTCGCTGTTCTCCCAGGAGAGGAGGGCCACAAACCAGCAAGAAGGGAAGTTCTTCCAGCCGTCACTCGTCCCAGCTCTGCAGACTATTCCTATCACCATGAAAAGGCAAAACTACAGGCAGACAAAGATCACAGAGACAACACCAGAGAAGGAGACACACCTAACCAGTCTTCCTGACAAAGAATTCAAAACAAAAATAATAAACATGCTGACAGAGATGCAGAGAAATACGCAAGAGATATGGGATGAAGTCCGGAGGGAGATCACAGATGCCAGAAAGGAGATTACAGAAATGAAAAAAACTCTGGAAGGTTTATAAGCAGAATGGATAGGATGCAAGAGGCCATTGATGGAATTGAAACCAGAGAACAGGAACACATAGAAGCTGACATAGAGAGAGACAAAAGGATCTACAGGAACGAAACAATATTAAGAGAACTGTGTGACCAATCCAAAAGGAACAATATCCGTATTATAGGGGTTCAGGAATAAGAAGAGAGAGGAAAAGAGATGGAAAGTATTTTAGAAGAAATAATTGCTGAAAACTTCCCCAAACTGGGGGAGGAAATAATCGAACAGACCACGGAAATACACAGAACCCCCAACAGAAAGGATCCAAGGAGGACAACACCAAGACACATAATAATTAAAATGGCAAAGATCAAGGACAAGGAAAGAGTTTTAAAGGCAGCTAGAGAGTAAAAGGTCACCTATAAAGGAAAACCCATCAGGCTAACATCAGACTTCTCGACAGAAACCCTACAGGCCAGAAGAGAATGGCATGATATATTTAATACAATGAAACAGAAGGGCCTTGAACCAAGGATACTGTATCCAGCACGACTATTATTCAAATATGACGGTGGGATTAAACAATTCCCAGACAAACAAAAGCTGAGGGAATTTGCTTCCCACAAACCGCCTCTACAGAACATCTTACAGGGACTGCTCTAGAGGGGAGCACTCCTAGAAAGAGCACAGCACAAAACACCCAACATATGAAGAATCGAGGAGGAGGAATAAGAAGGGAGAGAAGAAAAGAATCTCCAGACAGTGTATATAACAGCTCAATAAGCGAGCTAAGTAAGGCAGTAAGATACTAAAGAGGCTAACCTTGAACCTTTGGTAACCACAAATTTAAAGCCTGCAATGGCAATAAGTACATATCTTTCAATAGTCACCCTAAATGTTAATGGGCTGAATGCACCAATCAAAAGACATAGAGTAACAGAAAGGATAAAAAAGCAAGACCCATCTATATGCTGCTTACAAGACACTCACCTCAAACCCAAAGACATGTACAGACTAAAAGTCAAGGGATGGAAAAACATATTTCAAGCAAACAACAGTGAGAAGAAAGCAGGGGTTGCAGTACTAATATCAGACAAAATAGACTTCAAAACAAAGAAAGTAACAAGAGATAAAGAAGGATACTACATAATGATAAAGGGCTCAGTCCAACAAGAGGATATAACCATTCTAAATATATATGCACCCAACACAGGAGCACCAGCATATGTGAAACAAATACTAACAGAACTAAAGGGGGAAATAGACTGCAATGCATTCATTCTATGAGACTTCAACACACCACTCACCCCAAAGGATAGATCCACTGGGCAGAAAATAAGTAAGGACACGGAAGCACTGAACAACACAGTAGAGCAGATGGACCTAATAGACATCTATAGAACTCTACATCCAAAAGCAACCGGATATACATTCTTCTCAAGTGCACATGGAACATTCTCCAGAATAGACCACATACTAGGCCACAAAAAGAGCCTCAGAAAATTCCAAAAGATTGAAATCCTACCAACCAACTTTTCAGACCACAAAGGCATAAAACTAGAAATAAACTGTACAAAGAAAGCAAAGAGGCTCACAAACACATGGAGGCTTAACAACACGCTCCTAAATAATCAATGGATCAATGACCAAATCAAAATGGAGATCCAGCAATATATGGAAACAAATGACAACAACAACACTAAACCCCAACTTCTGTGGGACACAGCAAAAGCAGTCTTAAGAGGAAAGTATATAGCAATCCAAGCATATTTAAAAAAGGAAGAGCAATCCCAAATGAATGGTCTAATGTCACAATTATCGAAATTGGAAAAAGAAGAACAGATGAGGCCTAAGGTCAGCAGAAGGAGGGACATAATAAAGATCAGAGAAGAAATAAATAAAATTGAGAAGAATAAAACAATAGCAAAAATCAATGAAACCAAGAGCTGGTTCTTTGAGAAAATAAACAAAATAGATAAGCCTCTAGCCAGACTTATTAAGAAGAAAAGAGAGTCAACAAAAATCAACAGTATCAAAAACGAGAAAGGAAAAACCATGACGGACCCCACAGAAATACAAAGAATTATTAGAGAATACTATGAAAACCTATATGCTAACAAGCTGGGAAACCTAGGAGAAATGGACAACTTCCTAGAAAAATACAACCTTCCAAGATTGACCCAGAAAGAAACAGAAAATCTAAACAGACCAATTACCAGCAACGAAATTGAAGCGGTAATCAAAAAACTACCAAAGAACAAAACCCCCGGGCCAGATGGATTTACCTCGGAATTTTATCAGACATACAGGGAAGACATAATACCCATTCTCCTTAAAGTTTTCCAAAAAAAGAGGAGGAGGGGATACTCCCAAACTCATTCTATGAAGCTAACATCACCCTAATACCAAAACCAGGCAAAGACCCCACCAAAAAAGAAAACTACAGACCAATATCCCTGATGAACGTAGATGCAAAAATACTCAACAAAATATTAGCAAACCGAATTCAAAAATACATCAAAAGGATAATACACCATGACCAAGTGGGATTCATCCCAGGGATGCAAGGATGGTACAACATTCGAAAGTCCATCAACATCATCCACCACATCAACAAAAAGAAAGACAAAAACCACATGATCATCTCCATAGATGCTGAAAAAGCATTTGACAAAGTTCAACATCCATTCATGATAAAAACTCTCAGCAAAATGGGAATAGAGGGTAAGTACCTCAACATAATAAAGGCCATCTATGATAAACCCACAGCCAACATTATATTGAACAGCGAGAAGCTGAAAGCATTTCCTCTGAGATCGGGAACTAGACAGGGATGCCCACTCTCTCCACTGTTATTTAACATAGTACTGGAGGTCCTAGCCACAGCAATCAGACAAAACAAAGAAATACAAGGAATCCAGATTGGTAAAAAAGAAGTTAAACTGTCACTATTTGCAGATGACATGATACTGTACATAAAAAACCCTAAAGACTCCACCCCAAAACTACTAGAACTGATATCGGAAAACAGCAAAGTTGCAGGATACAAAATCAACACACAGAAATCTGTGGCTTTCCTATACACTAACAATGAACCAAGAGAAAGAGAAATCAGGAAAACAACTCCATTCACAATTGCATCAAAAAAAATAAAATACCTAGGAACAAACCTAACCAAAGAAGTGAAAGACTTATACTCTGAAAACTACAAGTCACTCTTAAGAGAAATTAAAGGAGACACTAACAGATGGAAACTCATCCCATGCTCGTGGCTAGGAAGAATTAGTATCGTCAAAATGGCCATCCTGCCCAAAGCAATATACAGATTTGATGCAATCCCTATGAAACTACCAGCAACATTCTTCAATGAGCTGGAACAAATAATTCAAAAATTCATATGGAAACACCAAAGACCCCGAATAGCCAAAGCAATCCTGAGAAAGAAGAATAAAGTAGGGGGATCTCACTCCCCAACTTCAAGCTCTACTATAAAGCCATAGTAATCAAGACAATTTGGTACTGGCACAAGAGCAGAGCCAGATACCAATGGAACAGACTAGAGAATCCAGACATTAACCCAGACATATATGGTCAATTAATATTTGATAAAGGAGCCATGGACATACAATGGCGAAATGACAGTCTCTTCAACAGATGGTGCTGACAAAACTGGACAGCTACATGTAGGAGAATGAAACTGGACCATTGTCTAACCCCATATACAAAAGTAAACTCAAAATGGATCAAAGACCTGAATATAAGTCATGAAACCACTAAGCTCTTGGAAGAAAACATAGGCAAAAACCTCTTAGACATAAACATGAGTGACCTCTTCTTGAACATATCTCCCCGGGCAAGGAAAACAACAGCAAAAATGAACAAGTGGGACTATATAAAGCTGAAAAGCCTCTGTACAGCAAAAGACACCATCAATAGAACAAAAAGGAACCCTACAGTATGGGAGAATATATTTGAAAATGACAGATCCGATAAAGGCTTGACGTCCAGAATATATAAAGAGCTCACATGCCTCAACAAACAAAAAACAAATAACCCAATTAAAAAATGGGCAGAGGAACTGAACAGACAGTTCTCCAAAACAGAAATACAGATGGCCAACAGACACATGAAAAGATGCTCCACATCGCTAATTATCAGAGAAATGCAAATTAAAACTACAATGAGGTATCACCTCACACCAGTAAGGATGGCTGCCATCCAAAAGACAAACAACAACAAATGTTGGCGAGGCTGTGGAGAAAGGGGAACCCTCCTACACTGTTCGTGGGAATGTAAATTAGTTCAACCATTGTGGAAAGCAGTATGGAGGTACATCAAAATGCTCAAAACAGACTTACCATTTGACCCAGGAATTCCACTCCTAGGAATTTACCCCAAGAATGCAGCAATCAAGTTTGAGAAAGACCAATGCACCCCTATGTTTATCTCAGCAGTATTTACAATAGCCAAGAATTGGAAGCAACCTAAATGTCCATCGATAGATGAATGGATAAAGAAGATGTGGTATATATACACAATGGAATACTACTAAGCCATAAGAAAAGGGCAAATCCTACCATTTGCAGCAACATGGATGGAGGTGGAGGGTATTATGCTCAGTGAAACAAGCCAAGTGGAGAAAGAGAAATACCAAATGATTTCACTCATCTGTGGAATATAAGTACAAAGGATAAACTGAAGGAACAAAACAGCAGCAGAATCACAGAACTCAAGAATGGACTAACAGGTACCAAAGGGAAAGGGACTGGGAAGGATGGGTGGGTAGGGAGGGATAAGTGGGGGAGAAAAAGGGGGGTATTAAGATTAGCATGAATGGGGGTGGGTGGGAGAAAGGGGAGGGCTGTACAACACAGAGAAGGCAAGTAGTGATTCTACAACATTTTGCTATGCTGATGGACAGTGACTGTAAAGGGGTTTATAGGTGGGACCTGGTATAGGGGAGAGCCTAGTAAACATAATATTCGTCATGTAAGTGTAGATTAACGATACAAAAAAAAAAAAAAAGGCAGTTCCTGTGTGGTGACCTCCAATGAGTTCTACACAAGGGTATAAAGAGCATATAAAAGTGTAGGCAAAGGGCCTGTTTGTGTTTATACAGAGGATCAAAGCCTAATTTGGCTACCCCAAAAATCAACTAAGATACGATATGAAAAAGAACTTCCAACATCAGCACTCTCTGGAAGACTCATGCCAGAAGATGATCATCAAAAAACCCCAACAAAGATCCACGCACTGCTACAGCTGTAGATGCACTCATCCCACCAGTTCCTGGACTTGCCATGGGAATGAAGAAGGAGATATCTAAGCTGGCCTGTGCATACAGTAAAACAACAAATTTGACTGGATCTATACTGTTGGAACTCAACCAAGAATTAGGAGAAGTGCAAATTGTAACGCTCCAAAATCTTACAACTACAGATTATTTACTGTTAAAAGAACATATGGGATGTGAACAGTCCCCAGGAATGGGTTGTTTTAATTTGTCTGATTTCTCTCAGACTGTTCAAGTTCAGTTGGACAATATCCACCATATCATAGGTAAGTTTTCACAATTGCCTAAGGTGCCTAACTGGTTTTCTTGGTTTCATTGGAGATGGATGGTAATTATTTAGGTATGCTTTTGTTATGTAACTATACTCCTCTTATGTTAACATGTGTGCGCAATTTAAGTAGTAGCTTAAAACCTATACATGCTGAAGTTACTCTACAAGAAGATATGTCAAAGAAATAATCAATCTTCCCATGTTTTCTTCCGCCTGCTACTTCTATAGCTTTTCTTCTTCCTTCCTAATTACAACCCTTAAATAGAATTCGTGCCTCAAAGCAAATTTACCGAGTATCATAATTCTTCCAAGTGGTAAAGATACCTCAAGACAAATGCTGGGCATAGAAGCCACAGGGCATTAATATGCAAAGAAGTAAAAAGCTAACCTTTTCAAACAATAAGGCTTCTCTCTCACTTACCAACTTTACATTTCCCTGTATGGCTCCAGAAGATGACTGGTTAGCCAGAGATGGGTAAGATTCCTCAAGGGAGGAACAACCTAAGACAGGCACAGTCCCAGGGGGGCCATCAGGTGAGAAATTGGGGATCAACAGAGGTGAGGCTTAGAACCTCACCCCCCTGTTCTGAGAGAAATCTTCTGCATACGTGGATGTTTTATTGCCCTTGTCTAGCTTGGATTAACACATAGTCTACAGGCACACACCTGATCATCTACATTTGCTCTCTTACAACACTAAACTCTGTTTTCTACCTTTATCTCGTATCTACCTACCACTTCAGGATTTTATTAAAAATAATAATAATAGAGAAATGTGGTATCCACATATAAATCAAGTTTAAAAATCAAATGAATATTCATATTTGAACTGACTGTGTATAGTTCATAATGCATTAACAAAACCGAAAGCTTCTGTGATGACTGCCCTTGCACTGTTCACCATGTAACTTATTCACTATGTAAGAATTTGTACTCCATGTAAGAATTTGTTCGTTATGCATCAGAAGATTGGAGACTGACGAAAATTAGGCTTGGGGTGGATTAATGATTGTGCATTGAGTATTGACCCCCCTATACAGAAATTTATTGTGGTTAACAACTATTTGATCAATAAATATGAGAGATGCCCTCACAATATATATATATATATATATATATATATATATATAAACACACTTCCAATTGTAAAATAAATAAGTAACCGGGATGTAATGTATAGCATAAGGAATATAGTCAAAATATTGTAACAACTTGGTATGGTGATACCTGGTACCTAGAACTATCATGTATATAAATGTTGAGTCGCTGTGTTGTACACCTGAAACTAATGTAATGCAATGCTGTTGTCAACTACCCTTCAATAAAAAAAATAAAATAAAATAAAATAAAGAGAGAAATGTGGTATCCACATATAAATCAAGTATAAAAATCAAATGAATATTCATATTTGAACTGACTGTTTATAGTTCATAATGCATGAGCAAAGCCAAAAGTTTCTGTGATGACTGCCCTTGTACTGTTCACCATGTAACTTATTCACTATGTAAGAATTTGTTCTCCATGTAAGAACTTGTTCGTTATGCTTCAGAAGATTGGAGACTGACGAAAATTAGGCTTGGGGTGGATTAATGATTGTGCATTGAGCATTGACTCCCCTATACAGAATTTTATTGTTGTTAACAACCATTTGATCAATAAATATGAGAGATGCCCTCACACACACACACACAAAAAAAGTACACACTTCCAATTGTAAAATAAATAAGTAACTGGGATGTAATGTATAGCATAAGGAATATAGTCAAAATATTATAACAACTTGGTATGGTGATAGCTGGTACCTAGAATTATCATGTATATAAATGTTGAATCACTGTGTTGTACACCTGAAACTAATGTAATACTATGTGTCACCTACCCTTCAATAAAAAATAATTATCTACAAAAAAAAAAAGAAATGGGTACACAGGCTTTAAGGCTTCTCAGGCATAGTAAGAACAAATATCTTACAAGCAAGGAGGTAGAGGCAAAACAGAGGACAAGCTGCCTTTTCTCTCTTTTGTCCCATTACCTTTCAAATGGGAAGCAGGAAGTGGCTTTTTCTTTTCTTCTTAGCAAGTTCTTTAAAGTAAATTGGCCAGAAATGACAGAAGATTTTTTTTTTAATGGCAAGAAATAAAGCTGGAAGAGTTTTGGTTCCAGGAAAGCACAGAGCACAGAAAGCTCATAAGTGAATCAGACACACCTACACCTCTTATTATACAGGGCAAACAGATTAGTAACAGACAAGACTCAATCTTTGAAATGTTATTCAGAAAGAAAAGAAGGAAAGAAATAATTTACTCAAGTCTTGATCCTAGAAATCTAAAGGGCATATAGTAATATGATTCTAGGAGTAAGAGTGAAGTAAAATGCCTAAAATGAAGGCTAGTTCTCTACTTCTTCGCAACCAATGTCAGATCAAGAAAACAACTTCTGTCTTCAAAGGATCACAGGTACCTTATTTAGAGTTGTGTTAAGTGTTTGATAAATGTAAGACTATACTGGTAATATATTACAGAGATCTTAAATTTTTTATATTTTTTACTTCATAGAAATAAGGATGTTTACTATAGTGCTATTCATAATAGTGAAAAATTAATAACCTCAAGGCCCTACAACTGAGGACTGGTTAAATATAAATTATGGTACATCTGTAAAGTAGAATTTTTAAAATTAAAGTATCATTAATACAATCTTATGTTGATTTCAAATGTATATCACAGTGGTTCAACAGTCCCCATGATTAGCTTACATTGTGAATGCAAATTATTGTGCCCCTTTATCTCCCTCCACCTCCCTGCCACTGACCCCAACCACTCCCCTTGGTAACTACCAGTCACGTCTCAGTGTCTGTGAGTCTGCTGCTACTTTGTTCCTTCTGTTTTGCTTTGTTTTTATACTCCACAAATAAGTGAAATCATATGGTATTTGTCTTTCTCTGCCTGGCTTATTTCACTGACATAATATCCTCTAGATCCATCCATGTTGTTCTTTTCTTTATATGGCTGAATAATAATCTATTGTGTATATGTACCACATTTTCTTTATCCATTCATCTATTGATGGACATAAAGTAGAATTTTATATCATGCTGTATAGAAATCATACCAGAGAATATTAATTGACATTGGGAAAATATCTGGTAGATTTAAAAGCAGGCCATGATAGAGTGCGCGTAAAATGACCCCATTTTTATAAACATATTTGTTTATAGAGAAAGCCTAGCTAGATATCCACCAAAATGTTAAGAGTAATTATCTTAGCAGGGGAGTTACACGTGCTTTTCTGCTTGCTACATGCTCTAAGTGTTCTGCACTGATATGTACACCTTCAGGATTAGAAAAGCTAGGTTGGAAATAAACCTAGAAAACTGGCTTCAGCAGGACCTGAGACACTAATCACTCATCCAACAGGGGACTGGTGTGATGGGGTAAGAGTGATAGTCAAAAAACAGCAAATCATGAGCACCAAGCCTAACTCAGACAGGTTCACATGTTTCTCCAGAGAGAATTCTGCATACCCTTACCTGATCCTGTCCGCCCCACGATGCCAATCTTCTCCTTAGGTTTGATGGTGAAGGACACTTTCTTCAGGACCAGAGGCAGATTTTCTTGGTACCTCATCTCTGCATTCTCAAAGGTCACCTCTCCTTCCTGGGGCCAGTCAGGGGAGGGGGCCTTGTTCTTAATTCTGGCAGGTGCTTCCAAAGAGAGAGTCTGGGGAGACAAGTGACTGGTTCAGACTGACCACAGAATCTACAGGGGCTGCAAGGCTTTGTCATAGTGAAGTAAACAGACCTGGACAATCATAGCAGTCACACAGAAGTGGCTGCCACCCTGTCCCCGTGCTATGAAAAGATGCCCTTGGCAGTAAATGCTTTTCACCACTAAACCAGTCTGAAAACAATGGCTACTAAGATTCCTCAGCAGTTTACAGTGGCTGTGAAGTGGCATCTCGGGGAGGGCAGTGCCTTTCAAACTGCTTTCTGTCTTAAGGAATTCTTCCACAAACCTGCCTTGGAGGCCAAGAGCGGGGCATGAGGCCTTGCACCACTCGTCAACCACAGCATTTTTACTGGAATTCACCAGACATATTCCACTGGAAACAGGATTCCACCATTTGAAAAACACTGGCCTAAACCCCAAGGAAGGAAACTAACATCTATTGAATGTTTAATAAGATCATGGCATTCTGACATCTCTCAGTCAGTCCAGTAGACATGGACACTGACTCCAGTTCACCACTAACAGCTATTGACCTGGACATATAACTTCTTCACTCTAGCTCTTAGCTTCTCATCTGCATATTGTGGAGACTGGATTAGATAATCTTAGAAATCCATTCCTACTTTAAAATGATGTTTAATATAACTACTTGGGTAATTTTTGTTACTAAGAGTTGCAAAATACCTTGCAATGTTTTAAAACTCTCTAATGACTAGTCATGGTGCTTACGGCCTTACAGGGAAGTAAGGGCCAAAGACTAGTCTTCTGGGCAGGGATGGAGTGGGAAGGCAAAAGTGGGTGAAGACTGAAGTCTAAAGCTCCCATCTGGAAGGACTCTGTGTTGGCACAGGGGTCCAGATTGAGGACTGGTAGTGGGAGATAGTCCTCAAAGAGCCTGGTTTGTGGAGGGTCTACTCTGTACCATGGCTGACCAATACACTGATCTTTCCAGCAAGAGTCCCTCACCAACAGCATTATTAAGTCAATTCTACACACCCATAGTTATACCCATGTATTGTCCATAGACCAGAGCAATGAGCAGAGGCTAATAGATAAACATAAAGAATGGCTCTTAGCACATATTTTAGCTTACCTGCCATTCTTTCTGAGAATGATCATTTGTGAGTTTAAGAAATATCCTATGACTAATGAGGTTCATTGTCAAATCAGTGAAGCATGTCTTTGCCAGAAATGATACACTAGTTCTCAGCTGAAAGGGTAGTTTTTCAAAACTATGGAAGTTAGTTATTTGGAACTTGGAATGTATTTTTCCCATGTAAACAATGATATAAAGTCTGATAAAGCCTCTGGGCAGTTCACAAAATAGGTAACTCCTAAGAACGGAATTAGACTTGAGAATCCTAACTATGCCTGACTCTGCTTCTCATTACAGAAAATTGCTTTCAGAGTTTCAACTAGGGTACCAGCAAGACACTGGCCCATGGCAGGACTGCAGAGGTTACCAAGGGGAGGTGGGAAGAACTTGATCATCTCAGTATTAACTAAATTAACTGGTTTTGGAACTGTGAATGCAGCTTAGAATGAGCTATGGAGCTTCTAAAACTTCAGAAGCCTGGGTCCCTTCCAAACCCCCATACCAGAATCTTCAGAGAGAGGTTCATGTTCTCTCTGCTCAGAGCTCACCAGGGATACTGATGGCCACTTCTGGTTAAGAACAGATGAACCAGACTAAGATTTAAATTATACATAGTTTAAAATAAACAGTGTAAGGAAAATATGACACTAGTCAGCTTAATTGAAATAACAAGACTCTGGACATTTTGGAAATTAGCTGATGAACATCAGTTCTCAATCAGACACAATTCACAATATATTCAGAAACTCTTGTATTTTCTTCTCCATTCCATACATGCCGGAGAGACTGCTGGCCCTCCCCTGTGGGATAAGATATGGCAGAAAAATAAGCACCCTCCTTGCATGTCCACCTAAAGCAGTAAGAGGGTAAAAGGACTCTGAAGAGTCAGATCGCAGTCTGACCTTGATGTAGTGGTTGATCCTCTCCACTGAGGTGAACCGAGCTTCAGTCTCAGATGCCAGTCTGACGGTAAATTGGAACAGCCCTGTTAACTAATAATGGAAAACAAAAATCCAAGAGAGAATTCATTATCAGTACATGCCAGGCCAATGCTAGAAGACCCGGTCCATTGGGGATTACAGCCAATTAGAAGACCTAACTGAGCACATGTTGAGCTGGTTTTAGGGACTGCGTCATTCTCTAAACACTCAAGACAGTGCCTGTTACCCTGCAAGCTGCTCAAGTTCTCAGTCAAAGCACTAACTGCTGCCACTAAGCTTTCCTGTGTCCAAAGGTTTCCCATCCATCTTTACATGTCCAGTAACACATATGTGCAACTGAATAACTTCTGAATTCTCTATTTGTACCTGCATCTGCTCTGGCAGTAACAACAAATGGAGATATGTAGCAATCTGAGAGCAGTTGGTGAGAAAGCTTAGAGGAAGGCCAAATAAGAGAAAAAAGGCTGGGCAGAAAGTGCACGCTGAGCCCCTGTTCACCCCAGATGGAGGATCCTGACACACAGTACATGTGCCACATATTCTTCCCTATGCAATGGCCAAGTGAGTCTGCATAACATGGACAGACATTTTTGGGAATCAGTGAAGACACCTATCTCTTCTTGGGTTTCCTTTGGCTACTTATTTATTTTTATCTTTCCAATGTAGAAACATGTTAAACATATACAAGAGGACAGAGGTCAGTAAAATGAATTCCCATGTGCCAAATGTCCATCTTAAAAACCTGTTGACTTTCAAACAAAATTGTTTCATCTATACCACTCCTCTGTATTATTTGGAAGCAAACCCTAGATATTCTGCCATTTCATCCATAAACATTTCAGCTTGTATCTCTCTAAATTATCAAGACTCTTTAAAATGTAATACGATTATCTAGTACCATGATGACATCTAAAAAATTAATAATAATTCCTTAACATCTTCAAATTTCTAGTCAGTACTCAAGTTCTCAACTGTTTTTTGAGCTGTGTAAAGACCTTAAGCCATCCCTAGGGATGATGAGCATTTACAGATGTAACAGTATTAGGAAAATCAGGGGCCTAAAAAATGCAATGCATAGAAGAAGCATACTAAGGATACAGTATTTCTTAGAAGACTAGGAAGAAGTCAGAGATGATAGGTGTTGAACACAGAAACCTACAATTAAGAAACTATTTTCAAATTCATGTTTGTTTATGAAGAAGATAGCACTGATTTCCGAAACACATGCAAGAGATTTAAATCCCTTTATTCCTGTACACCACTCCTGCCTCTCTCATCCTCCCCACCCAGCCCTGTCAGACTGTTATGGCCAAAGCAGACGGGGAGAAGCTCTGGGAGTCAGAGGTGAAACGGTGGCTTAGGGGAGAGCCTCCACCATGCTTCTCCCAGGCCAATGCAGGAAGGACTCACATGACGAAAGATGATGCCCCCATCCCAGAGACTGACCTGGACAGCATAAGAGATGGCAAGACCTGAGTAGGCCGGGGAGATCTGCCCGTGCATGAGAACAATCATCAGCCCAGTGGTGGTGATCAGGGCAATGCTGATCAGGTCCAGCCGCACAGCCAGCCACCGCATTGCACAGGTGAATAAGAAGAAAGGCCCTTGGTTGTTATCGAGTAGCTCCTGGTACCTAGGAGGAAGACAAAACACCTTATAGGCAAATAAATAATCACAAGACCCTGGGCAGGGATGATGTCAAAGCTCTGGTGAATTGTGGAGAGAGGGCTAATATTTAAGTACCTCCTGTTTGTCACTAGGAGAATGATATGGAAATTTAAGGGATGCAGGGGATTCAAGACTCCACACATAGGATGACACGGGGTTTTCTAAGTTTTATCCTTTCAAAGAATCATATTCAAGATTTTAGGGAAAAATATTCAGTTTAACAGCATAGGGAAAGCATGGGGGTGCAAGCTTTAGAAAAATGTCTTAGGTCATTTTCTCAAAGAGACAGAAGTTACAGAGGCAAACTGTAGAAATGCCCAAAGACCAGGAAAAGGAAACTCCCGGACTGAAAGCAGAAATTCTCTGCTGCTGCACCCACTGGGCAGAATGGTACTTGTTTCTCAAGGTCATGGAGCAAAGAACCAGGAGCTAAACCAGCAAAAATGACCTGGACAACCTCTGCCATTGAAAGGGTGAGACACTACTGCCACTATGGGTCCTAGAAAGCAGATCAGACCCCATGTGAGGGCTCAGGGGCTGTACACAACTACAACTCCAGAGCAGGAAGCCTTGCCAGGCAAATGTGCTTTGCTTTAAAAAAAAAAATCACTTCTCCTCCACACATAAGATATGCACTCTTTTGAGAACATTTAGAAACTAAAATGAAAAAGAATATGCAAAAGTCCAGTACTGCGACCACTCAGTTACAACGAGGGTCACTATTCTGTTGCATCTACTCCCAGCATTTTTCAGTGCACTTACCTTTATGTGCATACATACTATATACTTAGTATATTTTGCTTTTTTTCACTTAATGTTAAGATTATTGTTCTCACCCATTTAACCTTTCTATTCTAGACTTTCCTTTTTAAATTTATTACTGAATTTCTGGAACAGGCAATAAATACAAAAGATAGCATTTAAAAGGTATAAGAACTTTTACTATAAAAACTTGGTCTTCTCCTGGAGCCCATCCTCTAGCTACTCAGTTCCCCTTTCCAGTGGCAACTATTACTTCCCTGTGATCCTTTCAGAGATATTCTAAGTGGCATATATACAAACACATATATATATAAGCCATATACACGTCTGCACCTTGCTCTTTCACTAGTATATCTCACTGATCCTTCTGTATCAGCACCTTCAGAACTGCCACGTTCTTTTAGGGCCACATAACATTCTACTATAGGGGTATACCATTGCTCATCTAACCAGCTGTCTGTTGAAGGACATTTAAGTTAGTTCCAATCTCTTATTAATACAAACCTCCACAATGACTATCTATGTACAGACATACTATCTTTCATTGTTCCAAAAAAAAAAAAAAAGCCAAACTCCATCAATATAGTCATTCAGAGTCAAGAGCTAACAGACTCCTTCACTTTCTCATTTGCTCATGAGAGTTACCAGCAATAAAGTAAACTTTAATCAGTCATATAATTCACTAATACTCTGAGTAGAAGTTATTATAATCACCAACTCTGGCCTTGAAAGGCCTCTTAGGCTTTCATGAAGTGCTGGGATGCTGGCTCCTCTTTGAGCCTTCTGGCCCCCATGAGCACTAACCTGTGCAGAAATTCTTGCCCCTTGCTATAGGCGTGGATGGTGGCAAGGCCCTGGATGCTTGATGTGATGTGGGAGAGGAAAGGTGCCTGAGTAATATTGTCCAGACGCTTTAGCTCTCGAATCAAGACCCTGGAGAGAGAACAAGTTCTGTGTCAGACTGGCAGACTAGCAACTCTGGCTTCATTCTTTGCCCTGGAACTTCCCGTTTACCTGGAGACAATATGCAGAACTGAAAAAAGGATGACAAGGGGCCCCACTGCCACCAGAAACCACGGGAAAACTCCTGCAATCATTCCAACGCAGAAGAACACCAGGATGACATTTTGGATGAACATTTCAGCCTGGAACGGCAGGCGCACATCAACTGGGGAGATCACAAAGGAACAAGTGTCAGACTGCTGGGATCCCCAAACAGGGAACAGAAGCAGAAATTTAAAAAAACAGAGGTTCCACAAATTCTGTCTCAAGTTTGCATGCTGTCTTTTAAGCAGTCTGATCAAAGAAAAATCTAGAAACCTGGCTACTCTAATTTTTCTTGTCCCAAGGAAGTTTAAGTGATCTTTCTCCCCCATGCTATCTATGTTTTGTTCACTGTGCTACCCAGCCCCTTTAAACAGTTTTCCCCTTTGCAAAGTAATATACGCTGGTTGTAAATATTTGGAAAATAAATATGCAAAAAAGAAAATAAGTATAATCTTTATTCTTACCAATACCAATAGGCTGCTGCTAACATTTAAGAGATTTTTCATTATGGAAAAATTTAAACATACACAAGTCAAAAGAATATAGAATCTCTTTAACACCTGCTCCATCTCCTTTTGGCTGTCTCCTCCCCCCACCTTTTTTTGTGTTATGGTGAATGGGGTGGGCCTGGAGTATTTTCATGTAAATCCCAGACATATTGATGCCAGATTTTTTTCCATCAGTCTTTTCACCATCTGTGTGTATGTATAGCAGAAATGGGATCATGTTAAAAGCATTAGCTCTGGGGTAAAAAGATTTGGGCTCAATTCCCAGCTTTGTTATCTGATAGCTGTGTGATCTGGGGCAAGTTATTTAACCTTTTTCTGCACTGGCTTTCCCATTTACTCAGTGAGTGAACCAAAATTCACTGCATCCGGCCACTGTACAGATTAGGACAATGCATGTAGAATACTCAGCACCCTGCTTGTTACAAAGTAAACCCTCAATAAATGTCAGGTAACATTACTATGATTCTGGGCTATGGGAGTATTTAAGTTCTGGTGTTGACACAGCCCGGGAAGCATTCAGAGAACTGCCAGGACACCTACAGCCTTGCACCACCCCCATGTAACCATGTGCCTTGCAATCACAGGTGACCCTGTCCAAAGCCTTTACGTTAACTCAAAGTTCAAAGGCGAATTTCTTTTCAGGTTAACTAAGATCAAATGAGAACTTAGAAAGGTGAAAAATCAGATGGGTCCTTAGCCTAAATACAAGTTTCACCATGGAGAAAAACACCAAAGCCAAAATGTTCTTTGTATGAACACCAGTAGCCATTGTGCTCTCAGAAGTTAAGGCTGGATAGGTGGCACACCTGGGGAGTCATCTAAAAGGCTGCAGAGCCTAGTGAGCTCCAGCCTGTGCTTCAGAGCATAAAAGAAGTAGTAAGAAATACCTTCATCCATGTCTTTGGAAAACCTGTTGAGAATCCTCCCTGTGGGAGTAGTGTCAAAAAACTTCATAGGGCTTCGAAGGATCCTTCGGAAAAGCTCATCATGGAGCCGGGAAGAGGCTCGCAGCGTGCCCTAAGGAGCAGAACATAAAGATCAGGGCCCAGGGACCCAGGGACTCAGACAGGCTCACCTCCTACTCCTCCAGGTCACAGTTCCACAGCACATCGCCCCCAAAGCTGCAGGAGAGCAGACGGCCACAGAGGGAGGAGGTGACTAATAAGAAAAGGCAGAAGCTGATGGGATAGAGGTCATTTTAGCGAGGGCCCCTGCTCAGCATAAACGTGAGAGGTGCCGCGTCCAAGTATAAACACAGTCAGCTGGGGAGGGGGAGTGGAGGTCCCCCCACCACCTCATACCTTGACAAAAACAACTCCGCGAATGGCTTTCAGGATCAGCATGACTGCCATGGAGAGGGCATAGATGCTGGCATAGTAGTGCATGAGAGGATTGTCCTTCATGCTGTGGCTCACAGATGTCCTGTTCCCATTAGTCACTGTGGTATTCTGTTTGGAGGTAAGGCTGTGTGAGGCAAGACTAAGCACTGCCAGGAACCCCTACTCAGGGTCGACCTCAGCGCAAGGGAGGGCACAGGAGAATGACTCTGGGACCTGGTTGTTGCAAACACAAGACAGGCTCTGCCCCACTTCTTCTCTCTTTTCTAATGGATGAGGGCAGACAGCCTACAGATGTCCTATTGATAAACTCTACTGCTCTGTGAGTTGGCCAGGGAGCAGCCACCTTGTGAAGTTACATTAGGGACTCAGCTTTTCATCCGAGGTAGTCCTTGTTCATTGCTTCTTTTAATGGAAAAACTAGATCAGTTTCCCTAAGAATGGTCAGGGAATACGGAGAGATGGCACATTCTTAGACACAAAATTTTCCCATTAATGAGTAACCTTACCCCACTTCCTTCCTTGATCCAGTAACTCAACCACCAGTTGCTGAAGGCAGTGCTGCCCACATTCAGCATGAAAAGGGATATGATGAGCAGGAATGCCAAGGGGCCCCCAGCGGCCTGGATGTAGACACCATACACTGACCAGGGCACTGAACCCTGCCCCTTCTCTTCCAGTTGCACGAGTTGCCCTAGGAAAGTAGAAGAGACACATGAACTCAGATGGAAAAAGTTACTTTTCCAAATTAAATTATCTGCAGAAGAGCAGAATCAAGAAGAGACTATAGTTTCACAGGGCTTTAGAATTATTTCCTCATTATCAGAAGCATTCATTCATCTATTTAACATTTTTAAATACCTACTATGAACCAGGCCTAGGACGAGGCCCTGGAACGGCAAAGAGGATTAAGACAGGTGTCCGCCCTTGAGACCTGGCTGAGGATCCTTCCACAGCCATGTAGGAGAAACACATACATAATTATAATACAATGTACTAAATGCAATGCTAGCGCTCCATACAGGGCAGCATGGCAACACCCAGGAAGTGGCCCTAATCTATTTGGGAGAGCTGTGGGGTGGTGGGTAGATAGGTTCAGGGAAGACTTGGTGTGTAGTTCATACTGCATCTTGAAAGGTAAGCCAGAGCCGACCAGGTGGGGAAAAGATGGGTGGAGGAAACACCATGAGCACTAGCACAAAGGAGGGAAACAGCAGAGCAGAGTATGTCAGAAGGCCAGGTCAGCACAGCTGGAAGGTTTTGTGTGCTTCAGGAGGGCCGGGGATGAGGCTGGTGAAGCCGACTGTGGTCAGAGGATAAAGGCATTTGAACGTCATTCTTCAGATAAGAACTTCTCAAGAGAATAGGTATGGGTGTGTGGAGACTTGACTCCCCGGCCCTACTGGGCTAGGCAGGCCAGAGACAGCCAGACCAGTCAATCTGGCAGTGAGCAGTTTCCAGATGTGTGCACCCCAGCATCCCACACAAATCAGGGCAATTTCTGCACATATCATATCCGCAAAGAGATTATAAAATGTGGCTTTGAAATGGGAGGCTGTTGAAAGGCTCCATGCAGGAAAGTGACTTGGCTGGTGTCCTGTTTTTAACTACATCTCTCAGCTGTCTGAGTGAAGACAGACCTAAAAGAAAAGCAGCTGTGACAATCTAGGTATGAGATGATAAAGGCCAGAACCAGGGTCATGGCAATGGGGATGGAGTTCCAGGAGGTAAAATCAAAAGGAGATGGTGATTGGCTATCGGAGAAGAGAAAATGTTCAAGGATCTCTGCTGGGGCTCCCTGGGGTGATCAGGTGATTGATGATGATATGAGAAACGGCCCAGCAGGAGCCTCTGCCTCTTCCACGGTCAATGGTGGATTATCTTGGAACAAGTCACACATGTCTTGAGCATTTAAAGAGTTGTGACCATCCAGGTTAGAAGAGCTCTATACGTGAGAGCCAATGCTCCCTAAAGATGCTCTGCTATTTTATACTTCCTGTGGTGGGAACTGACAGATAGCACCTTCTGTGCTGTGTTGGTTTTGTATGTGTGTAAGGTATCATAACTCACACTGAATTCAAAATATCATATGTGACTTATTAAAAGGAAGAAGAGAAGCAAGGAGAGGTGAATCTGGAAGGTTAACCCCTAACCAGCTGCAGTTTTAAGAACAAGGAAGTAAAACAGGCCCATCTCTAGAGCAGTGACAAACCCAGGAAAGGTCCTGGATTCAAAACATCAGGTGACATGATGATACAACAAGAGAGCTTTAAAACAGGACTGCATTCTTTTTCTGTCTTGTCTTTTTTTTTTTTTTTGTATATTGATAGGCAACTTAAAATTCACAAAGGTAAAAATGCCTGAAGTCTTACAAATAGTTTTTCTAACTCCCAAGATTTGTTTCAGTTGATAAGATAAAGGGTTTAAACCACAGGACCAAGGACTCTGCCTAGGGAAAGTCAAGCAGGAAAAACCCTGGCTATCACTCTTTGCCATATATCTGCTGCAGTCTTGTCAGGACATGCCAAGGACTGTGTCATTCTAAGAGGGAAGCTACTGAGGACACGGGCATTCATGGAGCTGGAAGGCCTCTGCCCTAGTTGGCACTGACTTTTAAAGAATAGAGGTGAATCACAGGAAGGGTGTCCCTTTGCCCACCATTCAATGTTCTTTGCTCAAGATGACCCAGCTGTGATTCCCTCCACCTGAGCCACCCAGCACAGAAAGGGAAGGCACAGGACTGAATGTCATTCTTACTGCCTTGGTCCGTTGAAGCAAAGAGAAGGTGCCTCATAGTCTCCCAGTATTATATAAGAACTTTGTTATTCCAGAAATATAAGGCCAGATACTCAACAACACACCAGGCTATCAACAGTATGAATTACCACACAGCGTAACTTCTGATCAACTTTTGATAATGACAAATCTAAAATTGCAAGAAAAGGTCATTACCTTCCTTTGGCTTCACTGCTTTCTCCTTCTTTACTGATCCTGTTTTAGTACCTTTATCTTGCGATTTCTTCTGTGAACTGCTGGTTTCCTTTTTTGAGTTAATCTAATATTAAAAAAAAAGTGCCTCCAGTAATGATATAGCCATTCAGACAAATGTCCACAGGACATGCTAGGGATTCATCTGTCAAGCTGCTGCTATTATGGAAAAGAGATACAGCCACCTTCTTCAAGAGGCCACCTATATTCATTTGTTGTACTTCCGCAACTAAAACCTTTGAGATGTGGTTCCCACCCTGTTCTCCACTGACATTGCTCTCCCCAAAGTCACTGAAGACCTAAACTCCAAACACGGTAGCCTTTATGCAGTTCTCATCCACTAACTTGTCCAAAATATTAGGACTGGGGTCATTTCCATTCCTCCCATCTCTGATTCCCACATCACTAAAGCAAATCACAGATCTGATCACTTTCCAAGATAAACTCAGCCTCCTCAGCCTGGTTCTGTGAGGCCTCCACATTGTGGCCCTAGCCTAGCTCAAAGTCCCTCCCTCACTGCCGTGGTTTCTGCTCTCTAGCCACACTGGGTTTCCCACCACTCCTCACACCACACTGCCATTTCCCACTTTGTGCCTTAGTTCACACTGGCTCTTCACCTGGAAATGCCCCTCCCCTTGCCCTAACTCAGTCACAAGTGTCCCCATTCAGAGGAATTTAAGTCTTCCATCCTCCCTGAAGCAACTTAGACTCCTCCAGAGTAAAACTCACCCTTCCCCTGTTCTCCCAGGCTCTAGGTCAGTACTCTACAAGAGCACCTGCTACAAAGGAGACTGGTGTTATAGGCCCTGTGAGAGCTTCAGAGCACTGGTGAGTCTGTGGAGACTGTGAGTCCCTCCAGGATGGAGATGGTGTCTCCTGGTTCTGACATGCCCGGGGCTAGCACCATGCACTGCCTGCAACGGGACACACAGGACTGGACACACAGCCACCAAACTGAACCTGAGATAACAGGCACTACTTAATGCTCCCTTTTCCAAGTTCCCCTTATAGCTTCAACACAGGACATTCTCTTACTATAGTTTAACTACATTTAATTCTTTGTCATAGTCAGCCTCTTAACCCCAGTTTGTTCTACAACTAGACTTTTCAAAGTGTGAAAAAAAAAAATTAGAAAATGATATAAAATTCCGAGTCACATCTAGAATGCAAGATAGGGCTCTATAGTTTATATTTATGGCAGTGTATGAATGCCCTGTCTAAAGAAAAAATTGCTATTTGCACACCACTTACTAGGATAAGAACATTATACATCATTCATTTAACTGATGAACAGCTCTACAAGGCAGATGCCACCCTGTTTTTAGGATGAGGGAACTGAAGCTCAGGGCAATTCAGTGGCACACTGACAGCATGTCCCCTCCACTACAACACTGACTCTCAATACTCTTCTGCTCCTCAGACTTTTTATATTTTAACCTCTCTCTCTCTCATTTTCCCCTCCATCTCTACAGTCAGGAGGAAATATCTGAAGAGTCCAAGATACCCTGAGGGTCAAGGGGCGAGATCATAAAATCCAAATCTGGATCAGGGTGTCTCTATGGAAGGCCCTGGTGAGACTTGGAATGTCTGGGTTATCCCAAAAGGCTTGCACACTGGTCATGCATGGTTAGGTGTACCATACCTCAAATCAAACAAGATGACACCTACAGACAGAAACAAGACTCCTAGGAAAGGTCCCAGTAACTTTCTGCTTCTACCCCTCTCAGACACCAGAATGACCTGGGAGCTAAGAAGTAGCTTTTAGCCCAGCCTGAGTGCACTTCTAAGACCCCAGAATAAGGAGGACAGTACAAAAGCAGGTCAGCAAGAGGGAAAAACAACCTCTTTGGCTAACTAAGTAAGTACACCCTCATGTTTGCCTAACCAAGAGCTCAGAGTAAAGCCGTAGAAAGCTAACATCTCCCTGTGTTGCCACAGGAGGCAGGGCAACATGGCACAAAGAGCACTTTGGCATCAAACCACCCTTCTTAGCAAGCAGCTTAACTTTTCTGAGCTTCCATTTCCTCAGCTGTGAAACTCAGGAGATATATTTTGCCACAGAGCTGTTAAATGACTAAATAGGGTGACACCTATAGGGTGTTTAATCCATTAACTGGGACACAGTAGGTTTTGTAGTTAATGAGTGGCAAGCAGCCAATATCCCATGGCTCCTCTTCAAATGCAAGCAACACTTAATTTCTCTTCCCTGGCTCCTTATTCACTTGTTTATTTAAAAAGGAGCTTCATAATGCTTCAGTCAGGATTGACAGAGTTTATGAAACTAAGGTATGACTGAACAACAGCACACACTGAGCCCATACCCTCCTCCCCATCATCGCCTTGTTAATGAGTCAGTGACAGACACTGCGGCGCACCAGCCCCATAATCCGCTCTCCTGGAGTAGGACAAGCATGCGGTCTGGTCACCGGAAAATGGGGCCCCTGCCGATAAGACATAGCTACTGAGTTCAGCTGAGATCTTCCATCACTCAGTACAATCACGTCTCCCTTGCTGGAAAGGAGGAGGCACACACAAACTCTGCGTGAATCTTACCTCAACTGGGTGTGTCTCTCCCAGCAACAGGTTATTAAAAATGGTAGCATAATCACCATTTAAATTCATCAGCTCTGCATGGGTGCCTCTCTCTGTAATACAGCCCTCTTTCATGAAGATCACTTCATCACAATCAGCCAGGTACTGGAGACAAAGGTAGGGACAACACAGTGTTGCCAGTATTAGTGCAAATACATTCAAACGCCCAGACCCTGGTTCACCCATTCTCACTTGGAGGCGTTGAGCCTTCTGGGGGACATTTGGCAGTATCTAGAGATTGGTTTGGTTGTTATAACTACAGGGAGGAATACCACTGTCATCTCGTAGGTAGAGACCAGGGTGCATAGGACAGTCCCCACAACGAAGAGCTACCTGGCCCAAATGTCGCAGTGCCAAGATGGAGAACCCCTACTTCAATTTACTGTGCTTGTGATGTACTTCAGAGAGCAGTTCCTCCAGGTTTGGACACAAACCTACTGACGGAGCCATAAGGGCCTTGTATTAGATGTCACACCCTTTCACTGCCCTCAGAAGTACATATAATTACAGACTTCCTGTGGCAGAAAGGGGCGGGTTTAGCCCCCCAAACTTGACAACATAATGCAAAGCAGATGGAAACATCCTGATGCTGCTTGTCTTGGAATGACAGAGGGAGAAGAGCTTGTTTCCCATAACAGCTCCTGCTTGCATGTAGATAACACAATGCTGTCCAAACTTTCAAACCCAGACTCCATTTTCAGCCTACTCCTCTCAGCACTTTTACTTACTTATTTATATGAGGAAACTAACATAATGCAAGGATCCCTGACTTAGACAGCCATCTGGTATTTTGGTACAAAACAGGCTTTATTGGTACAATGGGCTAGGGGCCTATTTTCTGAGGTAATGAACACTGATCATTTCAGGAACCTCTATGGACCCCCACAGAGAAACCTGGACCAAGCCCACCTTCCTGTTTCTGACTTCCCAAGCCAAGGCAGGCAGCCTGGGGAAGAGAATACCATACCTGTAACTGGTGGGTAACAAACAGAACTGTCTTGGACTTGAGGTGCTTCTGGATAGCACTGTTGAAGATGTGGTTGCCCACATGGGCATCTAAGGCACTGAGAGGGTCGTCCAGAATGTAGATGTCCCGGTCACTGTACAAGGCCCGAGCAAGGCTGATCCTCTGGCGCTGTCCACCACTCAGGTTGGCTCCTCGCTCACCAATCTACAGGGCCCCAGAAAGCATGGGGATACCTCTGGCTCAAGCCCAGACTGAGCTTAGTGACCACCCAGTCACTGCCCCTCTCCTGCACCCAAACTGGCCCCTTCTACTGAAACCCCCCGCCAGGATGAACGCCGCTCTGACCTTCTGGGATGCCCACCAGCACTGGGAGAGTCCGTCCAAATACCTCCTCCTCTCCCACATCCATCTAGTTACTGATTAATCATACATCTGGCCTTACCACCTCCCCCTGACACCCTCCTCCAATCCATTATCCACGGGCAGAAAGATCTTTTCAAATGACAAAGCTGACCATTTCGCACCCTAGTTTAAAACTCTTCAAGAGCCCTAAAGATGAGATACAACAGAAAAATGGGACAAGGGTCATGCCACTGTAAAATCCACCCAGCCTGCGGAAAAAGGCCCGGCTTATTCTTTTAACTTAATCTATATGTTGTTGTTGTTCTTTTTCCAGCACCTTTATCAATTAAGTACTTTGTAACCAGAGACAGACCTCCGGAGGTTAAATGAACCTACAAAATCTATGCGGAGAATCCAGACCAACACAGTCACCTAAATAACCCTATTCTTAAGGCAAACTTCAAAGAAATTATTAATCACCTGTATACATCCTCCCTTATACCGACCCCTAACCAAAAGACCCTATAAACCCAAACCCTTAAGCGTTCCTGCTCTCTAAGGTCGCTGTTAAGTCTGTGGGTACCGTCTTATCAGATAAACTTTCTTGCTGCATAAGTACTTGTCTCTGAATTCTTTTTCATGATAAAAATAAGAACTCACTGACCTCCACAACGGGTTAAGTGTCTTTGCCACTTTGCTATTCCATTCAGCTTTCTAGTCTTAACACAATCCTTTTCTCTCTCTCTGCTATTTCAGACCAGTAGGGAAGTGGAAGTTCTCAGAACATAAACTCACTCTATTCAGTGCTCCATGGCCCCCTCAGATTCTGGGGTGGAAAGGATATAATTCTTGCACAGTGCAGATCCAGAGGACACTGCATGCCAGGTG
This sequence comes from Manis pentadactyla, assembly GCF_030020395.1. Classification (NCBI taxonomy): domain Eukaryota; kingdom Metazoa; phylum Chordata; class Mammalia; order Pholidota; family Manidae; genus Manis; species Manis pentadactyla. Next base: position 114,126,341 of record NC_080019.1, read on the forward strand.
ATCCTGGCTTTAGGAGTTGGCATGGCATTTGCCGTAAGCAGAGCAACCCTAGGAACTTCCCTTTCCTCTCTCTGCTCTTCCTTGCTCTCTACAGCCTGCATAGCTGCTGACACGGGCTTCTACTCGTTTTAATAAATTCCTTTCTTGCTGGTACTTGTTTAACTTGATCGAGAATTCTTTCCCAGTTGCAGTCAAGAGCCCTCCGTCCCCTGCCCAGGCTGAGGTTTCACTTAGTGTGCAGCAAGAGACCTCCCCAGACGCACCTACCAGCAACAAACGGTAGAATCTAAACACCCAAATATGGCACACAAAGCAGGCCCTTTGCCACTTGGCTCTCCAGCTGTTCTCAGCCTCCACTGCCAGGCCCCCTTCCACACACTGGGATCTGAGCCATTTTAGATGGTGTGCCTGTATGCGCACACACACAACTGTCATACCTTTTCCTCTACTGAAGCTGCTCTGCTCAGGAATCCTCTCCTCTGGGAAACCTTCCCCACTCTCTTCTCAAAAGAAAGGGGACTCTTTTTCATCAGCTTATCTTGTGTCTATTTGTTTGAGTGTCTCATCCTTTCAACTTTTAGAGGATGCATATTATTGTCCTATTGCTTTACATTCCCAGCTCCCAACAGTTTCTGCATATGTGGCTGACACACAGCAAGCACCTGATCAACGTTGCTCAATGAATACATTAATAAACCAATTTTCAAATGGTAACTGGTTCTGTAATTTTAAGGAATCTTGTCCTTTAAAAAAACATTAAATTAATTTAGAGGCTTTCAAACTGAGTGTGTATCAGAATTACCTTCAGGGCTTGTTAAAAAAAATTGTTAGGTCCTACCTCTAGAGTTTCAGTAGGTCTGGAGTGAAGCCTAAGAATTTGCATTTCTAACAAGGTCCCAGTAACACTAAATGCTGCGGATTTGCAGTTTATCTGGAGACCAAGATTTGAGAACCAGTGAACTTATTAAACCATTCACAAAATCTGGTTTGAGGGATTTAACTCAAGTCAGCTGAATAAAAGCACCAGCCCTAGAGACCTCCAGAGCAGGTCATGGGACACAGGTGTCAACCCTAAAGAGCACACGTGAGTCCAGACTCCAAGAGGGGACTAGCGGTCACCCAAGGGGAGGGGCTGGGAAAGGTGGGAGGGAGGGAGAAGGGGACTGAGGGGCAGTATAATTAGCACTCACAATATAGGGAGGTCACAGGGAAGCAGTACAGCACAGAGAAGACAAGTAATGACTTTATAGCACCTTAACTATGCTGAAGGACAGTGACTGCAGTGTTGGGGGGTGGCTTGATAATATGGGTGATTATTGAAACCACAATGTTGCTCATGTGAAACCTCCCTAAGATTTTATATCAATGATACCTTAATTTTAAAAAAAAAGAGCACAGATGAGTTGCAAACACCTGCCTCTGGAAACTGCTTCAGGGCACAAAACCAAAGAAAGACAGGCTTGTGCTAATACAAGAGGCTCTCTACTGACTATATCTGAGAAAGGAGGTTGGCAGAATGAAGTTCAGGGAAGAAGATCAACAAGCACAGGCTTGACTTATGGTTTTAAAAATGAATAGTGAAGAAAACATTAACTCTAAAGTAACAATGGGATTTTGTTTAAAAACCACATGATGTATGAAATACTCATATGTGTAAAACGGGTAGTGTTACTATCCCTTCCCTGGGAAACACGTTTTCCTAACATAAAGTCCCAGTGAAGGCCAAACGCCCCGTGTAGATTCCTCTCCCATGCATATCAGATACTTTCCTAGCTGGAGGCTCTGCACAACTCTGCCACCCATTTCCCAGAATCTTCTCTGCTAAACACACTTCCCTCTGAAGGGGCTGAAGGCTCATTATACCTCAGTCAGGTCGCTGTTGGGAAGAATGGCCAGGTCAGGCCTCAGGCAGCAGCTGTTCAGCACAGAGTTGTATCTGAAGGACATAAAGAAACCTAGTTATCAGGGACATGGTTGAAGTAGAGCTTGCTGGCTTGGGCTGCCTGTGTCTCACATGGCCAAGATGGAAAGCATGATGGAAACCAAGCACTCGCCTTTCTTCATCAAATTCTTTCCCAAAGAGGATGTTGTCTCTCAGGGTGGCATTGAGGATCCAGGCCTGCTGGGCCACATAAGCGAAGGTTCCGCTGACTGCAATGCTGCCCTCTAGAAGTGTCATCTAGGGAGACAGACACCATCCAATGGTATCATAGTGCAAAACCGCCACCTTAAGCTAGCAGAACCCCCCACAGTCCACAATGGAGTTGAAAGTTTTGGCAATTTCTGCGGATATTTTCTGGACCCAGGTCCAGACCTCACCTTTGTTCCACAGAGAGCAATGGCAGCAAAGAAAATCAAAGTTCTTCTTGCTTATGTGTGAGAGCAGCCCAGACAACCCATGGCTTGAGCAAGCAAACACTTCATTCAGCAGCATACTAGCTACTCTGAAGCCTTTCTTCCTGACCACAGACTGTTTTAATGAAGGAAGCACAAGTGGAAGGCCCTCTAGATTCCCCTGGGGAGGATGCTGTAGGCCTGAGAGCTAGTCCCTGCCTGAGATGAGGGCAGGCCAACTTCATCTAAACAATTCATCTAGGCTGCTGGCTACACCTGCTGTCTCTATAAAGTTGAGTACCAAAGGTTGGTGGGGGGCAGAATCCAGTTAGACATCAACTTCTATGACAGAGTATCCGTACAATGACAGACCCTCTCCACTGACACCAAGGGGTGGCACGATGAGCCATGTGCTTTGAAGTGTTGTCAGTTGCAGTGATTGATATGAATTGATTTATCCATTTTATCCATTCAGGTTCCTTTTGGGACTGACAGAAGACATTTGTCTTGGGTTAGGGATGCTAGAGTTTGCAACAAAATTTCATTAACCAGCCTGCACATACAAGTTTGTCCTCCCAAACATGGTAACACGCAGTGTACACACAGGCGCACCTGCCACAGACTGGGATACAGCGGTACCAACTACCCCCAGACTGGGAAGCACTCTGATATACACTCAAAGTACTCAGAAACCCACAGAAGTTCTGCTGTGGAAACCCAACTCTTCCGGCTCTTCTGTTCCCCTCACTGCAGATGCCAACAGAGAGCCACTAAAGCAGGAGGCTGCCCAGTCTTACCTCCCCGTTAGAGACGTCAGGGTTCTATCCAGATGCAAAGACCCATGCAGTTTTCAACCTGACCCCCGCCCACTCAGCCCCTACCCATCCCAGGCTCACTCACTCTGTGTCACTCATCACTGACCCTTAAATCTGGCTACTCTCAGAAATCATCTAGGAAGTTTTGGTTTTCCACAAAGACCAATGATGGAGCCCAACCAAAGAGTCACAAAGCAGCGGGAGGGTGGGGACAGTCGGAGGGCGGCCTTCCTCAGACTGCCCCAGAGAGCCGCACTCCACCAACTGGGACGTGGTGCTGAACAAGACAAAATACTCCATGCCTGGGTGCTACAAAATACTCTTCCCCAACCTCGGCTCCCATTTGTTTAATTTCCTCAATATGGATAAACGATTCAGAGGACCTTATCTCTCAGAAGGTAGGAATAACCTTAAGGTAGTCTAGCCAGATTAATTCAAGTTTAAAAGCAGGCGGAAATACCTTGGGTTTTTGTTGCTGTTCTGATTACTTGGTTCTAGAACATAGCAAGGTCATTAGTCTCAGCTGGATGACCCTTGCCATGCCCCTCACTCTGAACCTGGCAGCCCTCTGCAGGGACCTCTGGGCACTCACTGCCTTGCCCTAGGCTTGTATATCTGCAAGGCCTTGCTCCGCAACCAGACCTTCAACTCCTTGAGGGCATAATTATTTCAATGATTAGACTGAAAACAGAGTGGGGCTTTGCTTCTAAATCAAATCCTCACAGCTTTCTCTCTGACAGGGAGGCAGGTAATGCTGGTCAGCCACGCTTCTCCATTTTGTTGGCAGTCCGTAGTCTGTTCCTCTCTCATCTCTGACATTTCCCAACACACTCTCAGGTATACCTAAGGCACTCAGTATATACATGCCGAATAAAAGAAGGCTTGAGAAGAAATAAATCCAACTGGGTATCAATCGGTCATTCATCAGGTGTCCGTCCACTAAGCCCCCTTCCAGATATGGTGCTGTTAAGGGGTAGGAGTGCGGTGGGTGGGTGAGGCATAATGCAGATCAAGGGTTCATTTTGTTTTCATCTTTCCTAACTCTCTTCATAAAATAAATTCATTTTTCCTGAGACTCTTGCTAAGCTGAGTGTAGAGAAACAAGTAGAAAACACCACAGACAGTAACAAAATTATTACCTGGCCTAAAATAGCTGAAATGAGAGAGGTTTTTCCACTTCCCACACTGCCACAGATTCCAACCAGTTTACCCTGGACAAAGCACACAAAGAGAAGAAGGTCATTAAAGGACTACTCACCATTTATCTCTAGGGACTTCAGACTCCTTTGGGGAAAAAACACGTGGACGCGTCCATCAGCGAGAGAACTGTCACCCTGATGACCCAGCAAGTCACTTACCTTGGCTTCTTCCCTGTCAGCCGCCTACTTCACAGGGTGTGGGGACACACTGGGGGTAACAGATGTGTAAGCCTCTGGGAGACATCCACTGTGCCACACACAGAAGGCAGCCCACATGGCTTTCAGGAGGCCCAGCCCCTCCCCTGCTTTGTAGGTAACCCATATGTTTTGATTATTTGTTTATTTTGTTGTTTTTGTAAGAGGGCAGGACTCCTGAAAAGTATTTTATTGATTTTCATTGTATTTTATGATTTTTTTCCCTCCAGGGTCTATAAATTATTTTCCATAAAAAACTACATGCACTATTATTTCCACTTTTCTATGAAAAATTTCCAAGAGTCTGAGGAATATTTACACCATCAGTCCCACATGGAAGTGGAAAATGAAGCCTTTGGTTAATTGAAGATCCTCAGGCAGATAAAGAGTTTTCCATTGGTAGTGTTAAAAATTTTCAAGGACAGACATGATTTTAAAAGGGCCTCTTGTTTAGCAACCCTGTATTGGCTCAAGTCTTGAAGCAGAGGAAGGAAGAGTGGAGGTGTGGAAGCGCACGGATCCTACAGGCAGACGGGTCTTGGTTTGGATCCCAGCTCCACTAGCACTTGCCAACTGTGTGATCTTGGTCTTGTTACTTAAACTAATACTGTCTTTCTCACTGAGCTTTGAGCAACTTGAGGAAAGGAGTTATCCTTGTAGAAGCAAGTACAGTGTCTGGTACTTGATAATAAAAGTATGTTGGACAAATAAAAGTTTCAATATGGTCCAGGAGTCCAAAAGGTTATAGCCTGGTGAAGAAGAGACCAAGTCATATGTTCAATCCCTGCTCAGGTCAGTTGGGTTTACACAGAGAAAACTCTATTCTGATGACTAAGTGGTGACCAACAATGAAGTAAGTACCCGGCACATGGAAGACATCAGGCAAACATTAACTTCCCTCCCCTCCCTAAAGAGGGGGCGGGGAGGATTATGATACGTCTCCTCAATAGCTAAACGTCTGCATGTGCAGTAGGCTCTGAAGGACAGAAACAGGATTGAAAGTGAGGAAGGAGAAGAGTAAGTTTCAGCTGACTACGAGAAATAATCCTCTCATAGAGCTGATTAGCAAAGTAACAGAGCTGCCTCAATAATTTAGATAATCGTTATTAAACAAGAAACCAACATGTTTCGAGTTGACTGAAGTTAAAGCTGCCTTGAGCACCACCCAATGACGAGGACTGTGAGCCCTTTCGGGGTTCTCGCTAAGGCCCCCCCACCTCCTGCTTCCAGCTCTCAAGACCTGGGAGCTTTTTGTTCAGTCTGGCTGCGGGTCTGCAGGACATACCTCTGGTCAGTTGCTGATCCTGACACAATCCATATTAGAAACCCTGATGCCCTCCTCCCAGTTATGTAGATACACGTTTCTCACCACCACCCTTGCTCTAAGGCCCCCCTCCTGGTTCTCCCGGTTAACTGCTCTCCTCGCTTCCTTCCTATTTCCTTACACGCTCTTCTGAATCCAGAAGCTAGAGGGTTTACTCTCATCCATAAGTCAGATCACATCATTCTTCTGCTCTAAAACCCCCAAAATAGCTTTTCTTCCCACTAAGAATAAAGCCAAAGTCACTACAGGAGGCTCTGGCGCCCAACTGCCCCTGTGCCCACAGGGTGCGCTGCTCTGGGAAGGGCACCCTCGGGGCCTTGGGGCTCTGTCTCTGCCCGGAGTGCAGCTCCTCTCCCAGATATCCCCATGGCTCCCTCCCTCACCTCCTTCAGGTCTTCGACCAAATACTACTTTTTACATGAGACCTTTCCTCAGGCAAACTATTTAAATTGCAACCACACCAGCTCCCTGCCCTGGCACTCTCCATCTCCTTTTCTTCACAGCCTTTACACCACCTGGCATACAATATATTTTACTTGTTTACTACCTCCACCTCTTTTCCCACTAGAATGTGAGTTCCAAGAGGACAGGGATTTCTGGATGTTTTTTTTTTTTTCGCTGCTAAATCCCCAGTGCCTGGCAAAGAGTTGGCACTCAAAAAATGGCCACTGAATGAATGGATACACACACACACACACACACACGACCCCCCGACCCTCACCCCACACACGGGACTCTCATATTTTTAACGGCCTTGAACCTGGAGTTGCTATTCCAGCCACTCCTCTGAGAGACTCTACTACTGTGCTACCCGGGTTGTGACATCATATACCATAATGATCCCTTACTTACATTAAAAATAAACAATTACAAGAGAATGGTCGATAACAGCAACACAGAGAATACCTATCTGTGCCCGGCCCTGTGCTATGCACAGCCTAGTGGTAGTGAGAAGCTCACACAATTACAATAACCAGAAATAATGACTACAACTCACATACAACTATAATAACCAGAATTCTATTCAGGGCAAAATCTTGGAAAATCTGCTTGGATGATTCATTTCCTTGCCTATAAAATGAGCATCTCCTGAGATCAGTTGTTACTAATTTCTACTGTTAAATGCCCAGACATTCCTTTCAGAGTTGCAGCTGGCCCGATTTGCTCTTTCATTCAAAATCACTCCCAGCCACAGAGTACTTTGCTAAAAGGAAAGGCAGCTGCCTACTCTGGTCAGAACAGACACACAACAGACAGACGGGGTGCAAGCGAGGAGTGAGGCGGCGGAGGGGTTACCTCTTCGATTTCCAAGTCGATGTTGTACAGCGTCCTCTGTAAGCGGAGGCTCCCCAGCTGAATGTGCTTGCCCTCTTCCTCCTCAGGACTCGGCCGCTCTTCACTGTCCAGGAGGAGGTGGCCTCTCTGCTCTGCCAGCACCGCCTGATGCTCAGTGCGCTGCAGCTGCCTCACCTTCTCTTTCTTGCCCCTGGAAGCCCTCTTGTCTTTTTTCGTTTTAGGGGTCAGCTTGGGTGAGTTCTGGATACTGGAGTGGGAGAAGTCCCATGCCAAGGTGGCATTTTTCATCTCTATCTTGATGTGAGGACTGGCTGGTTTTTTCTTTATCATGTGAACCTCTTCCATTAGAAACAAACTCTGATAGGAGTTGTGAGAGAGGTGCAAAGATGAGACACTGGATCAAGACCAGGGAGACAAGTCTAGGAGTATACTCACGCAGCAAAACACATCAGGCTATACAGTGGAAGGAAGCTGAAGGGCAAAAGGTAGCTCATTAGTGCAGCCCAGCCTCAGGCCCACTGAGAGGTCACGGGGCACAGGGACACCCTCAGGACAGGCAGGGGCCCTGTCAGGAGCCCACCGCTCTACACTGCCAAGCCCATGCCAAACTACCTTTTCCTTTTCTACCAGTCTGATGTGACCAAAGGACATTTAAGTAACCTGTATGCAGCCCTTTGTTCTCACACTTGAATTGCTGAGTTGCAGGTAGTAAAATGCAAGCTGAAGAACCAAAGGGCCCGCCGGTCTTCTATACAGACCCTCAGCTCTGTTTCCCTTCAGACCACTCCTGCAGGACCCCAAAGCCTGTGCCCTTCCTCACCACAATGCAGCACTGCTGTGGGGGGCAGAGGTTGAGCTGAGATTGTGAGCAGGCCTGGCTTGCTCAGATTAGGAATGAGTACCTAAGGTCTTACTAACAGTAGAGTACATCTTCTTGCCAACAAGTTCTCATGTCTTCAAAGTCCTGCCTTGGAACTTGAGAGAACTCAATCAACCAAAGGAACTTGAATGGAAGTGACGGGTATCTCCCTCAAGAACATCCTTGGGGAGAGAACAAGACTCCTTACCACTTGTTCCTGGAGTCCCACTACGTTATGTTAGGGCAGGAAAATGGAATGCTTAGAAAGTCAAGTGTTTCCAAAATTAGATCTGAAACACTGACTATAATAAATCTCAGCCCAGGACTTACGTATGTCTATGGCTTTGAACCCATTTCTGACAACTCTCTTAAACCAGTGATCTTCTCTACAGAATGCTATCCCAGTTGGATTCCCAGTAGGATAAAAAAATTTTTTTAATAAAAAATTTAATACTTTAGAACATCTTGAGAGAAAAGATGTTTCTCATAGTCAGAACTCTTATTTTAGGTACTGAGAACCCCCAACTATTTAAAGTTTGCAGGTGCTATTAAATCCCCTGTCCAGACAGCAAGCCCTTTCTCCTGGATTCTAAACTTCTAAACTTGCTCTTTTCTTCCCTTAAATTGCCACATCTCCTATCCATTCCTAATCCCCAATCTGAATCTTTCCAGAAATGTCATGGTTGTAAATCCATTAGATAATCTCCACCCTTGGGCTTAGCCTCCTATAAACAGCTGTTGGTTTCATTTGCTCAGAACCTTCCGGAGAAACTGAACTAAGAATGACATGACAAATCTTTTGACCACCAGCAGAGAGAGTAAAACCATGCGCTGACAGAATTCCCATCATTCTCTCCCCTAAAAGGCTCTTTTATGCCTCGATAGACTATTAAAAAGTATGCTAATGTCTCTGATTTGCACAGTTCCTTTCCCAGGTGTCCCTCCCATGACTCCCTGCAGTGCCTCCCCGCACTCCACCCAGGAGGATTTCAGCAACAGGTCCCTCTGCTCAGCCATGCTGAGGCACACAAGGGCCTCCTAACACTTGACTTTATATCTACTTGGATTTGCAGCTACTGAGACAACAGGGGTCCTCATAGGGTTGTCAGATAAAATATAGATGTCTAGTTAAATTCTGATTCCAGATAAACAATGAAAAAATTTTTAGTACATTTATGTCCCATGCAGTTATTAACTGGTGTCCTATGTTTTTATTTGCTAAAGCTGGCAACTCTATACTGGTGAAAGTATTATCAGAAAAGTCATAAGGAAGCTTACCACTGCTTTTCTACAAGTTATCACACTCCTAGAAAGAGGAAGAGGAGAGGGGAAAGGAAGGAGGAGCCAGAGGTCAAGTGGCGGGAGGGGCGGGAAGAGAGAGGCAGGGAGGACGGAGAGGAGGAGACTGCAGAGAAGACAGATGGAACTAAGTCTCCCTGGACATAGAATAGAGCTGTGGGTGATTCTGCTTCTATTATGAACTCTGAAGCTTCCCAGATAGAGGAAGGAACTTTGATGCAAGGATCCACCTGCAAATACAAGTCCTCATGTGTAAGTGAAGAGAAGAGACCCCTTGAGAAACGTGGGGAGAAGCCTATACTATAAACCTTTTTTTCATCCAAAATGCCATGAAACGCATTCACTAACAAGGACAGGGGAACAAACTTATGGCCAAAACATCTGCTTTCTTCCATGACTGGACATTGTGGGTTCAGCAAAACCAAGCTCTGATTACAATTAGATCATTTCTCTTCACACAGTGCTGGCTCTTGACCTTCTAGCAGCCAGGTTGGGGTAACAGAGGGCCTGGGGCTCGGGGTACCTTCTCGAGGACTAGCTTTTTTGACCAAAGAAAATTCACCATGTTAACTATAAACAGTACATAAGTGAATCTTGGGAAGCTAGTTTCCATTCTTCTTAAAAGGAAATTCCAGTTTGTTTTCTCTTGACCATCTAAGGTGATGAGACTAAACCCGCAAACACCTGAGCCTCCAGGCTCTCGGCCACCCACACTGCCTTTGTCCTGCCAAGATGGACTAGCAGAGGTGCAGGAGCTACTCTATGCAGTGACACTGTCAAGGAATTCCAACCCTCACAGGTGTGGTTCCTTTTCAAACATTTTTTAAATTTATTTTTTAATAAAACAATCCCACAGTATTTACCATCATTTACCTGGAAATAACAGACGGGCAATCAAAACAATATGAACACATTTTTTAGAACTACATTCCCAACAAAAGACACCTAAAAAACAAACTGTATTGCCTTCCCAACAATATGAAGTTTCTCACTTCATTCATCATTTCTAGTTGGAGACACTTTGGAGCACAGTAATATTACCTCCCTTTATCATGATCCGACCCACGTGTTTTCTTTACTTTGTTTTAGAATGAATCTCTTCTGTATCATCGGATACGAGGCTCATATACTCATCAAAAGCAATGACACAGCCCTCTAGCTGCATATTCACTTGCTCATAACACCGCACCTGGATCCGAGATCTATTTTGCAAGTATCTGAAGATGAAGCCGATGGGCCACACCATCACTTCCCGCCCTCTGTGGCCCTCGCCACGCTCGCCATGGTGGAAGCTGACAAAGGGCACATCAGCCCACCTGCTGCCTCAGAAAGCAATTTCTAGAATGGGGCTCCTTTTCTTAAAAGTATTAACCACTTTCAAATATCTATCTCCCTCCACACTCCCAAATGCATCATCCTCTTGTATCATGTATTCGCACTGTTCTGAAGATATAACACAGGCAAGGCATGATCTATTAACCACCTCAAGAAAAAAGACCTGGTACTTCCTTAACTGCACATCTCAACATCATCAGGTTTCATGACTGCTCCTGTGTTACTCATTCCCTGCCTCACAAGAGGCAGGGCAGGACAAAGAAGTATCAAAAGGGCTTAGCATATTGACCAGTCAGAATGATGATAGCATTTTGGTAGAGGCAGATGGTAGATCAAGGTGAGAATTTTCAGTCACATGACACCTCTGTGATCCTCTAGGTTTAAATTACTGAAAGGCCCAGTAATGACATATGTCCCTGTCGGCCCAGGAGAAAGGGACTAGCTCTGAAGGGCACCCTGAAATCCTGGGAGCCCAGAAGTTGGTGGGCCATCTATGAATAGTAATTTAGTCTCCTCCACTGCCCATTTTCTTACCAACTGACAAAGGGCTGAACATGAACAGAAGCCAAGTACAGCTAGCCTTGTGTGGCCCACTAGAATAAAGGAAGCAGTTTTGCCAGGAATGGCTCCTGACATGGAGGAGGGGAAGGGAGCCTCTTACCTTAAATCTGTCAACAGCAACTGATGCTTCTGAGAGGGATTTTACTGAGAATGGTGTTACTTTCAAAGCAAAGGTCATGGAATTGAAGACAGTCACCACTGTGAAGGCCTGAAAATAAGAAAAGAGAAGAAGTTGAACCTGATTAGGCTCTTCCACTAAAATAACAAGCCACATCAACTTCCCCTTAGGCTTAAGGAAGGCTACAACTTGATTGTCAAACCTAGCACAAGTCAGACACATTTTTTTTTAAGGTAGAGTTTTTTAAGACCTTCAGTTAAAATTTTCAGCAAATCTGAACCAAACAACAATCTGGCTTAGAATTTAGTGTCAGAACTAAACCCCAAATTGGGTTGACTAAAAACAACATGCACATTATCTGTGCATTAGAGCTGAATCCCCAGTATTCCACAGAATTCCTGGCTTCATCACATGAATACCTTCTGATTATTTGGGGGAACTCCTTATCTGGAAATGAGAAGACCAGAGATTCTCTCTAGGGGGCATCTGAACTCTTCCCAAATCCTAAGAACTCACTGACCTGTGCTGCTGTCAGATCGAAGCCAAGGATCATGTGAACAGAGAATGTCACCACGCTGGCAATCACCATCACAATGGGAGCTACACCGACAGTGATGCTCTGAAAGTACCCAGCTTTTTCCAGTATCCGCCGTTCCTCCTCTCGGATTTCTAAAAGTAAGAAGCAAGCCAATTTCAAAGTCAAGAGAAACCATAGGACGTTGCTCCTCTATAACCAACGAAGACTCAGTAGGTCTTCAGTCACACACAGGTTTTAATACAACTCTTTAACTTTATACTATACTTTAACACTATTTTTAGGTGTTAACACTAGCAATTACTACCATTATAGTTGGTACACAAGCCTGAGGTTTGAAATGGATCAGGTCACAGGAATGAATCTAACAGAAAGCAGTCACCACGTATCAGTACAATGATCACTTTTTGCCTGAGTCTGATTCTTCTTGGAAATTTATGCTTAAAAAGGATGAACACATTAACTGCATCTGCAACTAGCAGTTTTGTGTGCTTACCTAGGTAATTACAGGGAAGACTATACCACAGTAATGGAGAATTAAAAGGGAACTATGATTTACTAGGCTGCCTAGTATAGATTGGCACTGGGTAGAGGCTTTCACATAAAAATCAGTGAGGATGACTGAGAGAAGATGAGTGAAACACAATTTTTGTAGGCAGAACGATTTTCTTAAATATTTGCAAAATTGACACCCTTATTGCCAAAGTAACCGTGGAGTACTAGAGACCATGGAGAACGAGGTAGACAATAAAGTGGTAAGGTATTTTCCAACAAATTTTTAAACATAAAACCAAGTCTTCTGAGCAGTTAGGCCTTGACCTTAAAGGTATTCCAGTGCCCAAGAAGGTGGGAACTATCTTCAACACTACTTCATAAGTAATAGTTTTTGGAATCCAACTCATTGCTTTAACACTTATCATATACTTTGCCCAAGTCCATAATGAGCAATAAAGCTCTTTTAAAACTAACACACACAGATAAACACACCAAAGTCAGGGGCTGATGGATGAGTGGAACCTCAGAAAGAAGACTATAAAATTGAAGTACCTGAGAGCTAGAGGGACCATCAGCGGTCACCCTGCCAACAATATGCTTGGCAGATGACCGGTTAGCACTCATTCATTCCCAACAAACTCACTACTTAACAAACCAGCCTAATCAGAGGCTGGACCCTCTGAGTGGTCACCTCCTGCAGATGACCACTCACAAGTAAAGACAGGGGACTTTGAAATTGAATGAATTACTCCTAACATATTAAATTACCAAGTTTTGCTCATAATTCATAATCTGAGTTATCTTGGGAAAAACCATAGTTTTGTCAGGACTTAATTTCCTCATCGGTGAGATGAGGTTATGAGTGAAGTCTCTAAGATCTCTTTTAACAGAAAGAGCGTTAAGATATTATGAGAGCATCAAAGTATCCACAGTCTTTCTACCACATGCACATATGAAATCTTACTCACTTTGAACACTCTGAGAAAATGCTTTGACCCAGGCATACATTTTAATAAATTTAATGTATGTGAGGACTTCATTCATCTTTTGCACACGGTCATCTGTAGTGGTCACACATTTTCTCCTGAAATATGCTGTTATCCGGGACACAAACATCTGAAAGGAAAAGTGATGCCATGCCAAATCAGAGCTTATTCTAGTTTAAGAACTGTCTTGTCTTTCTAGAAAATAAATCTGCTTAAGATTACTATAAATAATATAAGCATTATATTGTGACAGTGTTTCTTCATAAAAGTGATCTGTTACACTATAATCAAATATTATTTAATTCTTATTCTTCTGTAAGGAAGCTGAGACAAATAAGTGTAGCTGACTCCTGAACCACGCAGGGGTTGGAGCACTAACCCCTATGCAGTCAAAAATCTACATATAACTTTTGACCTCCTTTTCCAAAACCTAACTACTAATCGCTCATTGTTGACCAGAAGCCTTACCAATAACATAAACAGTCAATTAACATGTATTTTGTATGTTATATGCATTATATACTATACTCTTACAATAAAGTAAACTAGAGAAAAGAGAATGTTTTCTCAAATTGTTGCAAATCTCCAAAAAATTTTTCCAATATAGTTATTGAAAAGAATTCATGTATAAATGAACTCGCACAGTTCAAACCTGTGTTGTTCCAGGGTCAAGTGTGTTTGTTCTCATAGTAATCACAGATAAGAGTTCTGCCAAAGGGAAGCAGGAGAGCCCTCTCAGCACCACCTTGAGACGGAGTGACTCAAACACTCCTGTGTTACTTGGGGGCAGGGTTCACCTGCTGGCGGCCTTCACTCCCAGTCTTTCTTTTCTAATCTCAATAGGAGCCACTGTCCTTATTCAAGTGGCACATGGACTGAACACTGCCCAGCTCTTTTTAGACTTTTCCTAATCAGGTATGTGCTTGGAGAAAATTTCTAATCAGAGATGTGATACCTCAGTGATGCCTACAATATGTAACCTAATGGAAGTAACTCATCTAAGGAGAAACTGCCAAAATACAGCAAGGAGGCTGACTCACCATGGCCGGATAGAAGAGGATAAAAACAGCTGATCCTAGGAAGCCTGTTGGTCCCAGAATAATTACATTATAGATCATGCCTAAGATGGCAACAATGGGCCCTCCAGCCAACAAGCTGCCGACGGCGGCTGCCTCAAACATCCTCTGCCCATCGTTGGAGCACAGGTTGATGAGCTACAAGACACAAAGAGCAGTGAGGAGCCCCTGCAGGATCACAGACCACTCATCTAAGGAGGAAGATGAAGGACAAAGCAGGGACTCAACAGAAAGAGCTCAGGCTGGGAGCTTTCTCTGCCCTGAGTGAATGCCCCTCACTCACCTCACCCACGGACTTTTCTTTAATATTCTTTAACTTAAGGATCTTCTTAAACGCCATGGTTAGGATGGCCCCCCGCAAGCGGACACCAGTTCGGTAATTCAATGCCCAAGTCAGTGCAAGTGACCAAGAACGCACGACCTCCGTCAGGAGGAGGCCCAGGACCAACAGCAAGCTGTGCTTGAGGTCAGAATCTGTAACCTGGGTGTATTCCAAGAGGTGTTTCACCATGAAGGCCTACAGGGAGAAACACACACCGCCGTGAACATCTCCACGGCACCCACACACCATGCCACAGTTTTATGTTAAGTTAGAAAGAGTGGGCAGCTCCACAGTATGGTGGTCAGCGCATTAGCAGGGGAGAAACCTGGGAGGACCAAATGTTACTGACAACCTGACAGTTGTAATTTATTCAGGGCATGTGGCACGAGGTAGGGCTGATTTGAAATATTCTTCCTTCAGGACACCACCAAAACCATTACTCTTTCTAATGTAACATAAAGCTGTCCATTAGCTGAAATTAATTCTAAACACATGGTCATTACGAAGTATATATTTGACCTTATACCAGTATCTCCACACATTGATACATTTCTTTAAATAAAATTAAGACCTTTTGGGGGGGAGATGGTTTCAAACGTGCTTATTTGATAAAAAGGAACAGGGTACCTACAGTTGGACTGGGGAAGAGTGAGAAGTGCATTTGCAAAACATTCCTGAAAATAAACATCAGCAGTTTAATAGTACAGACAAGAGCAAAGCAGACTGTCCAAAATCCAGAGACCCTCCCGCGGCCCTCCCCGCTCCCCACTCCCTCCAAAAACAAAAACATGTTACCTCAGGTAGCATATGTCTAACACCACCTGCAGTGAGGGAAGACAGCCAGCCCCCAAGAGCCACCGAGGGCCACCTCCAGCTCTGAGGTCCTGCAGCGCCGGAGCACACTCACACAAGGCACATTCAGCAACAGGATTAAATACCAGAGAGTGGGAGGTAATGTACTTTTATTGAAAATGAAAAAAAAAAGGTACCATCTTCAAAGAACATCTCACAGACACTGTACAACAGGTGGAGCATTGCAGTAACATACATGGGAACATACAGAGTTGAATTATACAAGGCTAGCCATCTAACAGGTCATCGGGCCTCTGACTGTTGTTTTAGCTACACACAGTGGGAATACAGAATAGCACCAGTATCTGTTTCCAGAGTCCGGAGTAGTACATCAAGCTGACAGCACTTAATCGATTAAGGCTCCTGAAGTTGCAGTGAGTCTGCAATGGGGTAGATTCTCCAGAAATAAAAGACTTTGCTGCTAAGGAAAGAAAATTAAAAAAAAACTAAACTAAACTAAAAACTCTCCCAAGAGGTAATTCTGTTTAAAATCACTGGCATTACTGGTTCACTAGGCTGTGAGGAATGACTTCTGATCAGGACAGAATATAAAAATCTAGGCCTCAAGGAAAAACCGGTGACATGCAGAGTCTTCCCAAGTCCTTGCAGCTAAAATTGATATTGCCAAAACCACAGCAAAAGAAAGCCAAGCCAGTCCCCCACCCTGAAGGAGGAAAAAAAATCAACAAGAAGCCCAGTCACCCATCTATCATGGGTCATTATAGCAAAGGGTACTGAGGTGGAAGCCAGCTCTGAATGGCAGACAAAAATGGAGGCTGGATACAATTGTCCTGAGGCAGCTAATGCTGAATTCCAGAACCCAAACTTTCTGGGCTAATTGGTATTTCTCATTTTTCCTGAGAGGAAATTAAAACCAAATGTCACTAGATCCTAAGAGATCTCCACCAATCAGATATATGTCAAGTCTCAGTTAAACAACCTAATCAAATAAATAGGAGATTTCAGACTCCAAAAACTATTGTACTCCATCTCTGCCCTCCCTCAGATTTTTATGTTTATATCCATTGTCTGGGTCACCACTGCATACAGCTGGGCTGTTGGTTTACTAGCAAGAAGATTGGCGTCTTTTCCAGTATGCAATCCAAATGTGGAACTGAGTCACTGGGTGGCAGGGTCAAAGCCCCATTTTCCTCACGTGGAGCAACTCAGTAAGGTGGTGGTGCGGAAAAGCATTTTCTCATACACCTTGGCACTGACGGAAGGGTCTCCAAAGGAAGGCTTGGAAGAACAGCAGGTTGTAGTTTGGGGCTCCTTCCTTCCCACACCTCTATAGTGCCGTTTGTCAGCACTGCATAATAGCATTAGACCCTCCCGGAGGGGCGAAGAGAGCAGAGGAAGGTAAAAGACATAATAATGCTTACACTATGCAAAACTTTCAGAGGGGTGGGGAAGAGGAAAACAGCAGATTAAAGAATTCCAACATATCAGGTTTTTATAAAACAATTACATTTCAAACCATTTTGTATGAGATAAAGAAAAAAGAGTGTTCATGAAAAATCCAACCAAAATTTAGTTTTTTTAAAAGTTACAGGTTTATCATTTAAATGTAAACAAACTGGGAGAAAACTCGAGATTGTCAGCATAGCTGTCTGGCTGTGGAAAGCATTCCCAGTGAATAAACATTACCTTACCTGAACTCTTGGCGAGAGATTCTGCCCAGCTTGACTCTCTCATTCTGACCGCAGAATACAGCCATCCTGAAAATTCTAAAGAACAGCTTCTGTCACTGGTTCCACTACAGAGAGACTCCCCCCAAATTCAGATCCTGACAGCACCAAGCACGCTGCAGCTGGAGAGAGGTTGGAAGGGTGGGACACTTACCTCTCTAGAGGCTATTCACTGTCCTTTCCCCAAAAGGCCCTTGAGCAGAGTTAGCATTCACAAAAAGATGGCACTGCAGGAGGTGGCCTTCTCTTGCAGACCTACAGGGCGATGCTAATTCTTTCCACACAGTCATAGGTCAGGCCTGGTCTTTCCAAACTGTTTAATCCCAGAAGGCCACAATCATCTCTGTAAATTTAGCAATTTGGCCAGTCATCTGAGGTCAGGACCAGACTCTTACAGATTCTGGTACTCCACTGACACTATCATGCTCCCTGGACGCCCCGCGCAGAGGCTGATCTACTGGTGTCACTGAAACCTTGGATCCTCCTGATACATAAATGTCTAGCCTCAGTTAAAAAAAAATGAGAACCAGAACACAATAACTAGATTGTATTTCATTTATTGGGCATACATGGCTACCAAGGTTCAGTGAGACCTGAGGGGAGATGAGAAATATGCTGTATTTGAGGAGTCAGTTCTTATGTAGATTTCTGTAAGAACAGACCAGTTTGAAAGTCATGCCATATTAGAAAGTGTGCAAAAATCTACACTGGATGATCCTCGAAAGGATTTAAATCCCTAGAGTATGCTCATTGCTAGCACTAATCTCAAAATCAGCCTCATCCTTCAGTTTCCAATTAAAAATATATTTATTAGAATTGCAGCTCCAAAAAAAAGTAGTTTACATTGCTTACAACTTTAGATCTTTTTATCAGTTGGAGAGACTATGGGCATACATTACCATTGCTTTCTCAATTGTTCTAGCATGGAATCTCATAAAATGACACAGCCTTAAGTTGCTCTTCCCCAAAATAGTAAAGAGAAGGAAAAGCATACTACTGTACTCTTATTGAAGGGAGGCTCTCAGCTTTCCCTGGCATCTAGAAGAATTTACTAGAGATTAGCATTTCAGTATTCTCTACCTTAAAAGAGACATTAAGGAATATGCAGGTGGTCAAGGGAGTGACTGTAAGACCCCCAAGCTGACCATGCAGAAGAAACTTTTTTCCCAAGTAAAAAATTAAAATCCCAACAATCTATTGATTTGTGTGTGAGGGAGTGGGGAGCCAATGAAGTTCTTGCACTGGCCAAACGGAATCAATAAAACCTGCATGTATACCATGCTACCCAGCTGAAAGAATTCTATGAAAAATCAGAGCAGCCACCAGCCCTGTAGTGAAACAATGACAGAAGCTCTTCTTGGGGGAAGCTGGTCCTGTGAAAATGCTTGCCATTTTGCTCAATAACATACTATTCAGTTACATGGTCCCTCTTATGTAAAACTTATACAAAAGTGTGTTAGTTGGTCAATTAATATAGAAACCTAATACCAGAAAAATAGCGTTCTCTGCTTCAGAAAAGAGATAAAAATTTTTACAAAGGCATCAAACATTTAAAAACAAAACAAAACAGGAAAACAAAAACTGCAAATTAGTTTTACCTAATCACCATGCATCTTAGGCACATACTTACCAAAACCATGAACCTCCAGCTTACCCACACATGGAAAACGCACAGTATAAGTAGTACTACTGCTCCGATGCCTCAAGGCAAATATGCAGAGAATAGATTTAATAAGTCTCAAGTGTAAGGCAGCATTGCAGGTGGGAGAAACAGGTGTGAATGTCACTCTCTTACCTACTCTGCTTCAGAACACTCTAGCAAAAACCACAGCCGCCACCCCGACACTTGCCACACAGTTAATACTATAAACCGAAACTTAAAATGGACTCCAGGTTAGACTCTAAAAACCTCTCAACAGTCCTCTTATTTCTTCAGGGTTCATTTGCCACAGACCATCAAACATGTGACAACCCTCCAGGCATTCGGTGCATCCCAGCATTAGCTCAACAGCCTGTGCCACAGACGCTGCTCTGGCCCACTCACAGCGCTGCGAGACACATCTTCCCGAGCCCAGACTGCCACTTCATGTCACACACAGCACAGAAGCACAGTCCTGACAGAGCCACAGTCATTCAGTTTCACCCCCACCCTAGGACAGCGAGCCAGCTCCATCGATTATCTGGTGGCAAGGCCCTCAAGTCCTTCCAGCCGCTGACAGGCCACCATTCACTCCAAAATCAACTGCTCCCTTTCAACAGACTTGGAGGCCCCTCTCTGGCTGCTAACTAGCCCAAAGGCGAGCACACCTCTGCAACAGAGCAAAACCGTTAGCGCTGGCCGTGGCCGGGCCCCTGGACACCGTCGGGGATGGTTAGGACTTACTGGTCCACTGAAGCCAGCCAGCTGCGTGACCATCAGGCACATGATGGAGAGGACGAGCCTGGTGCGGCAGAAGATCCACACAGCCCTTCGGAGGGAGGCAGCGTCTGGCCCAGCTTCGTTCAGCTCCTCTTGCCACAGCCTCTCTAGTCTTAACAAGGGCACACGTCCTTGTTACACATCCCCCCAGGTAAGTACATGCTCCTTGCTTCCCTCCTGCCCCTGTTTTTTGTCTCCAGGCTTTGAGGCCACTCACACAAGTCTCTCCTTTAAAATTATGAACATAATCTTTACTTTCTCGAAAAAAATACCCTTCCCAGGTAACTATATATTTTCCCTATATGGAGGGCCTTTCAGGATACCGAAAATGAAAAGGGCAGAAGTCTTTCATCCCAACCCAGAAAAATTACCCCCAAACAGAATTTTTTTGTGGATAGGAACCTCCTTTTTCGAGGGCCCCTAACCCTTTCTGAAGGATCCTAAATGTAAAATTGTAAACTAGATTTTAATGAGGACAATCAGCTACCACAAAAATGTATTCTGTCACAAGGCAGCAACATAATCTCCCTGCAGACTCAGGAAGAGAAGCGGGGCTGAGAGAGAGAGAGAAAGCCCGTGGTTAAAACAGGATTAAAGGCGATACAGGAGAGAAAGCAGAGCAAAGAGAAAGGCACCCCCAGGCCTTCCTCCCTCCACGGGACAGCTAGGCTCCTGAAAGGACAGAGAGGCGAGGCTCGCGTTGCAGGTCCCACACTCTAGCTTAGGCCCTATGCATCCAGTACGTGGGAGACGAGGGTGGACCAGAGACGCCTACCTTCTGCAGTTCACATCAGAAGACTCGTACTTGGACAAAGGCCACACGTCCTCCATTGAGAGCTCTCCCTTCCGGTGGGCCATGCGGGCCAGAGGAGAAAGCCAAGAGAAGGTCATACAGGAGAAGAGCCCAGCATTGTCCACCGGGTGCTGGTGTCTAAGGAAAGAAAACCCAAAGCACAAAATTGTCAGTGCACACACAAAATTGTCAGTTTACAAAACACAGATTAGTAAACACAACTGACTAAAAACAGATCTCCCCAAACAGTCTCATCTTAGCCCGAATTTTCAAAAATGCTTTTGGCACATCACTGACAAGTCACTAACCAGCAGAGCCCTCTTACTTGGAAGTGGTCCGGATGGGCTTCAGAGCACTTAAGCTGTGATGGTACTTCCCCTTGGGATGCTCCTCATCCAGGATTCTGAGTTGAGAATGCATGGAGACATCCAGGGAAAGGCCCTCAGCTCGAGCTGCTGTTTCCAAGGCATCTTGGCAATCCAACTATTTCAACAGATAGGGAGAGAAGGCAAAAAGCACATTAATGAGCATCAGATAAACAGAGAGGGGCACAGCTACCTGACATAACAGCTCAAACTGCAAACCGGGTTCATCACACCTCTGAAATCCCAAGGCTCATGGGATTAAATACCAACTTGTAAGATATGAACTCACTAAAGAGCATTAAACCAGATACTTAAAACTTCTAAACAACAGATGTCATTTTTTCTTTTTTAGTACTTTAAGGTTCAGAAAAATTGAGCAGAAAGTACAGCATTCCCCTGTCCATTTCTCCAATTAGTAATGTCTGCAGTGGTGTGGTACCCTTGTTACAATTAATGAACCAATCTTGCTATGCTGTTATTAACTAAAGCCCATAGTTTACATCAGGATTCACTCTTTGTGCTGCACATTCTAAAATGTATATTTTTATCACTGACATGTTTTTTCTTTCATTTCTCAAAGTAAACTGAGTCAGTTACTTCACAACTGCAAATTTTATCACCTATTTTCTATGACAGAACTTCACTATCACCCCCAACTAAACAGCCCTGTCATGCAGAAAGGCCAAGAGGTACACATGCCTCCTCTCTCTCTTAGCAGCAGCAGGGAGAGCAGAACAGGGGCTCTCAGTGTGGCTATACATCAAAGAGCTTCAATACCCAGATTTCTGCAGCATGGAGCAGAGGGTCTCATGAATCAAAATACAAAGTTACACATATTTATGATAAAACTTATAAATACCAATTGATCATATTAACAAAAATGCATGTATTTCAAAGTCTGTGGCAAAAGAGGTTGGACCAAGAATCTCAACATATCTTCCCCATTTACTCTAAAAGGAACTTAAAGTTTATGCCTTCCTGTTGCAGAAGCAGGAATATTAGTTCCCTCAAGTAAGGATTATAAGTACATCACCTTTTTCTCACATTATCACAAGTATTTCTGGCAATTATTTTGAAATGGCAAGGAAGCATAGATCCCCAAATCAAGAAAAAAATTCAGTGGCATAGCTCCTAACCCACTTTGCCTCACGTGTTGCAGAGTCTCTTATTTTTACACACCACTTCTTTTCCACAGAGAACAGAGGCAACTCAAGTATTAGTGGAAATGAAAGGGCAGAATTCATACATGTGGGCCACCTGGATACTTCAGTGGCTCTCTCCTCAAATATAATAGCTTTAGTTCACCACATAGTTATATACCTTCAGATAAGATAAGGCACTGCTCAGTATCAGGAAAGTACACAGCCTCTGCAACTGGAAGGCATATTTTTTTTCATTTTAAAGGCAAAGTAAACCAGTTTGAAGAGAATAACACAACATGACAAAGGAGTCAACATCAAGGAAAGAATTAACTCTTACATAAAGTGCTTAGACATAAAATGAACATTTATTTAGTAGTTAGGGACCATGGCACCTAATAATCAACTAAAGGCTGCTGAGATTCAAGTATACAACAAAAAGTTTTGTTTGTTTTTAGATCTTTAAGTTGCCTATAACCACAGGAGAAGAAAACAAAACCTCTGGGTTGAGAAAGGAAAATGATATACCCTAAAAACACAAACATTACTTACTATAAGGAAATAGTAACTGGGAATATATACAGAGTAGGTATGGAATGTTACAAGGACCACCCTTGGATGGTATCCAAACCTTCATAAGACAAAAACTTAAAACAATACCACTTCAAGTGCATACTTGGATTTATGCCAAAATGGACTATATGCTGGGCTATAAAGCAAACATCAACAGATTTCAAAGGACTGACATCATACAGTGTATGTACTCTGACCACCTTGGAACTCAATTAGAATACAGTAACCAAGATAACAAGCAAATCTCCAAATACTTAGAATTTATGCAACATACTTCTAAATAACATGAATTAAAGAAGACATCAATCAAATGGGTATTAGTAAATACTCTGAGCTGAGAGATATTATATATAACACATCAAAATTTGTACAAAGGAGCTAATGTGGAGCACAGAGTGAAACTGTGAATGCTTTAAAAGCATATACTAGAGAAGAAAAGAAGAACGAGTGCTCTAAGCTAAGGGTTGGCAAATTTTTCTGTAAAGGACCAGAGAGCAAATATTTTAGGCTTTCTTGGCCAAGAGGCAATATTGAGGATATTATGTAAGTACTTATATTACAAAAGAAAACAAATTTCCACAGAATGTTTATTGACAAAATTCAAAATGTAGTTATAATAACTGAGTACAATTTTTTTGTAATTCAGATCTACTAATAAGAAGAATGGAATTTTTTATGTGGAAATAACATCTCATTTCATTGGGTTTTTTAAGTAGTTTTCCCTCTCATCAAAACTGATTGCAAATCTTCATCTGTTAATGCTGATTTGTAAAGAGATCTTACAATTTCATCTTAGAAAATGTCTTTTCACACAGATAGGTACTGCCAAATACTGAAAAACAATCCAGGAGCACTTGATTTTAGTGGAGCATATTCATCTCATGCAAGACATCATAGATTCTACAAGATGTTTCTCTTGACATATGCCTTTATCATGTTATTATATCACAGATTAATCACTTCCAATTGACAGGTGGAAACCACTGAATGGCACAATTAAATCAATGCTAAGTGGATTATTAGCACTGAATTTGGAGACTTCTTTACCTGTGAAGGATTCAAGTACTTTGTCAGATGATTTGCAAATATTTTCTCTCTTAATAGGGCCATTCACAGAGCTGAAGTTTTTAATTTTGATCAAGTTTATTGAAAACTTTTTCCTTTACGGATCATGCTTTTAGTGTCATGTCTAAAAATTCTTCATCTATTCATAGGTCATGAATATTTTCTCCTATGTTTTCTTCTAAATTTTTAGTTTTACATTATATCTACCATTCACCTTGAATTAATTTTTGTATAAGATATAAGATTTGAGTAAAGCCTCATTTTTCTTTGCCTGTAGATGTCCAATTGTTCCAACACAATTGGTGAAAGACTGTCATCTCCCCACTAAACTGCTTTCACACCTATGTAAGAATCATTTGACCATACTTACATGGGTCAGTTTCTGGACTCTATTCCATTGACCTACCTGTCTTCCCTCCAGTGATACCACTAACCTGATTACTGTAGCTAGTCAAGTTTTAGGTCTTAAAATAGGTGTGATATCTAACTTTAGTCTTCCTTTTCAAAATTGGTTTAGCTATTCTAGTTCTTTGGTCTTCCCAGAAGAACCAAGTTCAAGAGGTAGGAGACTTTTATAAACATTTTTTGACATCAGAAATAGAAAACCTGAAATGTCATCCTTTAGTATTCTTACATGAGAATGGCACAATGGCATTAAGAGGAACTAAAATCTTCACATCTCCTTTCATTTACTCTTCCAACAAATAGCTTACTGAGGACCTCTGTGCAAGACTGTTCCAGATGCTGGGAGTAAGAATATGCCAATTTCTATGTACATGGTACAAATCCTGACTTCACTTTCCTTATCTCTAAAATGCCTAGGTACAGTTTTCAACAAAACCTAGGAACAGAAGAGTGAATGGACTTACCAACAGCAAAGTCCTCTTACAGCATGAGTTTTGTCCCTTTAACTATGTATCGTGTCATGTTCCACCACCTCCTGGGTGGCAGGTTACTTCCTGATTGGAGAAGGCCAAAATCAAAGGCTCTTAAAGACTCAGATGAGAGTTGGCAGGCAAGGTTTCATTCCCCCAGACATCTCCTGAGTACTATACCAGCATTATCAAGTGCCTGTAACATACCAGAGACTGAGGGCTCTTTTACTGCTTTTGACTTCAGAACAAGGCGCTCAATATAGTTTTGTTCAGACAAAGACAAACTCCAATAAAAGTGACTGAAATAGCACTAACCCTCAAATTTCCATATAAATATAAAACTTGGAATAGAAATTCCCACAGTAAGGGTATAGAGAAGTCTATATTATTGAGCTAAGAGAATCAAAAGTCACCCCTCGAAGAAACCCACTTTCCAAGTTATATCCCATTTTTGCTGTTATTTCCTAAATTATTGTCAATCTTGTTTTCCTATCTTGCTCACTGCCTCGGTGAGGAAAATGAAATATCTGATGGAGATAAGGGAATCTATGGAGGACCCTCTGTTTTGAAGGGAACAGTTGTGCTCCATATCTGTACCCAGCTGCTTCAGAGATAGGCTGGGTGTTAAAAATAACATTATCAAGAATATCAAGAGAAAAATCCTCTCACTCCAATAAAACTATTTTCCCTATGGTCATAAAAGTATTAATAACTCCGTAAGCAGAATTTCCCCCTAGTCGGAGGCCACTGTGAACTACAATGATTTTGAGCATGGATTTTAGAAGACAGATGGGTTCGTATGCTGATTCTGCCACCAATCTTCAGCATGTAACCTAGCCACTTTCAGCTACTCGTTTTTACAATGGTGCATATACCTTGAGAGGCACTAATGAGATAATGAAAAGTACTGGATCTATAATAAACATTTAATATGTATTAACTATACTACTAATTTATCCACCTCATAAATCTTATGGCCTATCTCAACTACTTCCTCTTCCCTTTAGCTTTCCCTAACTCTTTCAGATGAGGTAATTGACTTCCTGCCTACTATGCCTTCCCTGCACTGGCGCCACTGCAGCGGGGGCTCTGGGAGGTCTCACGGCAGGCAGGCTGTCTCATGAGTGTTGGCACCCCTGGCCCCTAGCATGGTAATAGAGCTTGCCATCTGTTATTCGAGTGTCAACTAAAATAGCTTCATGTTGTCTCACAATCTGATTATCACTTAATGCTGCATGATAAATCACTGAGGAATCTTCTTAACCATTCCAGTTCTATTTAGATTCTCTGCTGTTTTGCTTACTATTAATAGCATAATATATAAATAGTTTCTTTTTCTCTTTCTGGATTACTTAGGATAAATTCCACCAGTGTATTACAAGATCAAAGAGTGTCGTTCCTAGCCATTAGACATCTATCCAGTTTGCTCAATTAAACTTACTATAGAATATTATTGCAAAAGAGAACTGTTGGGTTCACAAACTACATGAAGGGCAAGGGGAAACCAAAGAAAAAGGCAGACCACGCCAGAATTGTAGGTGGCAGGTTTAGTAAGTGAGGGAATTTATATACAAGGCTTGTTTTAGGTGGTTGCAAGTCAAGGAGATCTCCACACCCACCTGCCAGATCTTAACAATTTATATAGAAGTCTTAACTGGGTTCAATCATATATTCCGTCCAGATGGTCTTAACACCATATTCCTATCTCAAGGCTGTGTCCTGGGAGCAGCTTCTTGGAGCAAGGAAGGCAAATGGAACCCACATTCCAAGAACAGGAGAGGGGGTAAAGAGCCTCTGATTTGCCCAGATCCAATTCATGCATCAACCAGCACTCGTGTCCTCTCAAAGACCTTTCCTGACACTAGCCCTTGTGACCGGCTCGTACAATCTCGCACGCCCCACTCTACTGCAATGTGCCCTGAGTGGTCAGCAACTTGCAATGGAAATGGTTCCATTGGCGGCTATGGCCGCACTGGAGGCAGATAACACAGCAACAATACAGACATTTGCAAGAGAAAACATGAGCAAGACTAAGACAATGATTCCCAAAGTCAGTGACAACTTTTTCCACTAAAAGCTCCATGATCTGAACTACTGATTTATTAAGTCCCCTCGGCTGGGGGTCAGATCACTCAAGGCATTCACTTGTGTCAGCTGCTTTAATATATAGTAATATGAATGACAGATTAGCAGTCTCATCTGGTATGAACATACAGCATTCTGTTTGGATAATGGCTTAAGTGTCTCCTTGTGAGGCAGTAATAATACCCAAGACCACCCTATTTTGGAGAATAGTTTTTCTCATTAGAGATCATTCTAGTGTTCCATAAAGATAGGCTTTGTTGACTATTATTTCTATAACACCCTTCAGCCTGATGGAGAGAAAAATGGTGGCTAAACGGTCATACCAGGGGAAAATAAAACATACCCAACTGGCCTTTTAGAGAGGGAGGTTGGCAGCTTTAGGAACTTGACTAGTTGTGTACACCATATATGTTGGCCAGGAAAGGCAGCACTGTCAGGCATGAGGGGATGGATTGGGTAGAGGGGGTGGATATGCAAGACCAAGATCCCCCCTTCTCCCCTCTTACAATGGTATGTGTTCCATTCCAGGTATAGTACGTTTCAACAGATCCAGCTCACAGAAGGACAAAGGGATCCCAATGCAGACTGAATAGTTCTCCTCACTCAGGGGTATGAAGTAACTCCCCAGTCCAGTGGGAAATCCCTTTGCAAGTTCCAGTAATGATGCCTCTCTCAGGCATACTGGGGCTTGGCGTTCTCACGCAGCACAGCACAATGATCCATGGTTAAGAATCAGGTCAGCAGAAATTTCCCATGACTTCCACATCATGGCACTGGGTACCTCAGAAGGGGTCCCCAGTCTGGCATGCAGGGCAATAAGCCCAACTAACTTATTATTTAAATATATTAAAGCCTGGAATAGTACTTTAATACACCCAACCAAGGTGTTTTTACCTGTAAGTAATCCAATGTGTTAGTAATTTAAGATTTCATTTTCCTTTTTACCAGCCCTCCAGTCACTGTCTAGTTGATGAGGGTGTCTACACATGGTACTCAGCTTCCCTAATCTCCTAACAGTGGCAGCCTGGCTTTCTTGGAGACAGGGGAAAGCTTGGGGTAGGCCAGACACAGCGTCCACACAAATGAAAGCATATTTAAAACCCTCAATTGGGGGAAGGGAGCCAGTATAATCAATTTTCCAACCCCTCACCACTTGGGAACTCATGTGGATACCCCCCAAACGCCTTTGGCAGTTGTCTTAAGCATTGTTTAGACACACAGGACATGTGTTACTACATTAATCAAGTCTCTGTATTTCAAGGGCAGTCCAGCATCCCTGGCAATATGCTATCCCATCTGGGTGCAGTAGTGGCTATTCTTCCTATGCACCTAATCTGCTATTATCTACTGAAGGGTCAGTGCTAGGGCCATACCTGAGCTAGGGCATCAGCTTCTTGATCGCCAGGGGGTCTCAGTGCCTTATAATCCAAAACATTGAAGACAGTGAGGACTGTCTCAGGTTCTTGCAGATGAACCCAAATGTCCCCCCACACATCCTGACCCCATAAGGGCCCACTCATGATCATCCACCCCTCGGCTTCCCATTGTCCAAGCCACAGGGTTAATCACTTTTGGAACAGCCCAAATGTGAGTGCAAAGGGTTAATGATCAGGGCTCATGAGTGATCACCAGCCAAACCGCTCTGAGCTCATCCCACTGTTGCTGCACTAGCTGCTGTGTAAGAAGCTCTACTTGGAGGAGTGCTGTGTATACTGCTAGACGCTATTGCTCTGTGTGTTTCTCTGTTGCTATAGTGGGTTTCTGCCCCCTTCCAGAGCTGAGACCAAAATCCTAGGGATTGTCTCTCTTTCTGTTGTCTGTGATCCATATCTTCAACAGTCACAGACACATCTAACTCAAATGGCAGCCCTGCTTGGAAGATGCCCAGAAATTTAATCTGCCCCACTAGTACTTTTCCTTCTCAAAAGGTGACTTGCTGCTCTGATCCCCAGTCCCTCCTTTCTGTGCCAGGAATCGTTAAGGGATGGACATACTGTGCTAGATGGGGAATAAAAGTCCTCCAAAACCCACCAATCCCTACAAAGGCTTGCATCTCTTTCACACTCTTAGACTGGAGAGCCTTGCACCTTATCAATCACAGCTTCTGGGACAATGCCTATCTTACCTAACCAAATGACTCCCAAAAATTTTACAGCAGTGCCTGGGCCTTTTCAGTGGGTGCACTTTCCCATCTTCTCCCTTGCAGATGTTCCAGCAAAACCTGCAGAGTGTCGTACAGCAGAGGCAAGTATTCACATATTAATGTCTTATCATCAAAGTAATGGGCCTGTTTTACTGATAGGTGAAGGAGAAGAGGGGCAAGACTCAAGCTACCATCTCATGACATATTGTGGGGCTCTGTGGGTTGAAATCACTTGAAAGGTCCATTATTACCCCTCCCACATGAAGGCAAATGGATTTTCGTTTTCAGAAATCTGTACTTGTCAAAGGGTCTTTTCCATGAACCTCCTTGAAGATGAAGCACTTTGGCTGGAACACTTGCAAAAGCATCTGAGTAAAACAGTTACTCAGTAACTATCTGTAAGTGACACAGTACTTAAAAATGGCCTTGATTAAAGATCTGATGGAGGTTCATTATAATGCAATTGACAAGGGAATTTGGTTATTTCAGTAACACCCTTGAAAAAATAGTAATCAGAATTCTGACTGATCACATCATACTAGGACATTATCAGACTTTTAGGAATTTTCATACACTTTCTGGAACAACCTAAAGAAAGTTTAGCAACACTCTTTTGGTGGGGCTAGAAGTTTTATTTAGCAAGGCTGAAGTACACTCTGAAGAGAGTGCAAGCCACCTGAGAGGTCAGGACCAGCCTGGCAACACTTCTTATTTCACAATGCTTCCCATGAAATTTAACATACCAAATAAGCCCTTATTAATTCAACATCTTCTCTTCACAAGAAGAGAGAACACATCCTTTGAGATGTTCCAGGGGGCCTGTGGAAAATCCCCAAATTAGTTCAAGGTCAACAAGACTTCATTAGAATTTTATTTTTAAGCAGCTTGTCAAAAACATCAAATGGTTTAAAACACTTGATTAAACAGATCATATGTTACTGTAAAACAATACTTGGTTATCCACTTAGCCAAAGTGACAATTCCAAGGCAAATACAGTGTTGTAAAACACCTTAGCTTTTTTAATAGAGAAGACTCAGTTTTCTTAAGTAATCAAAGACTTAATAAAGATGACATAAAGCACAGGAAATTATTTTGATAAAACATAGAATCTTTGTTTTCTAGGCAAATTACTTAAAAGATAAAGAAAAACCTTTCACAATCCAATCAAGAACAGACGAATAGTCCAAGAATACTTTGTGCTTTAGCAGATAAAGAAAATTTTCAGTTTTACATAAGTACATTACTGATATCAAAACTTATTTTTCTTTGAGACAATTAAACAGAGGTCTTTTACCAAATAACTCTAACTCACCCTCTAGAAGTAAAAAAACATCACATATACATAACATATATCTGCAGAATTACCTAAACATACAGACAGACAGAAACAGAAACACCATAGCTTTCATTCCAAAACTTTAGACAGGAATAAGCTACAACTCACACAGCTAAAGCTTTTTAGGGCAAGGGAAGGGAGCTTCTATAGCAGTCTATACTTTAAAAAGCCTTCCCTCTTTTTTCCTTCAGTCTCTGTGGGCAGTGTTTTGGTTATCTCCTGGGGTGTCTATATTTCAAAGACATGATAAGATTTACAACCTCAAGGGACAGAGAAAAAATGTAAGCTTTCTCTTAGGAGTTCTTTGGTTAATTGCTATTTAAATTTTCCCTCTCTAGTAGGGGTTGGACAGTGTGGGGCATTTCATCCATTTTCTCATTAGTCATCACAATATCCTCCTCTTCATTCTCATCAATTTTCCAGAAATCTCACCTCTTAGGGTCCTAGTCAGGCTTTGTCACAAGCTTGATTAGGACGTTAATCCATGGCATCTTGTTCCTCCTAGCTTTGCAAAATGGCACACTAAAGTCTCCAATTTATTACCCTGCTCTCTCACCTTGACTGTCAACCCCAAAGCTAGCAGAGTCTGGACACTTGCACATCCTTCTCTAACCTCAGCTCTTCTTCCAACTTTCTAACTTGAGTTTCAGCCTCTAGTTGGGCATCGGTGGTGCCCAGCCAAGCTGCTCACAGTAGAGGCCAGGCTCACTGTGGCAGCCATTCCTTTCCCCTCCCCACTGCAGTGTGCTTTGCACAGTTCCTGAAACAAATACATTAGAGCAGCTGGTGTTTGAGGGACATCTCCGTA
The DNA here is from genome assembly GCF_030020395.1 of Manis pentadactyla. NCBI lineage: Eukaryota > Metazoa > Chordata > Mammalia > Pholidota > Manidae > Manis > Manis pentadactyla. Next base: position 114,157,232 of record NC_080019.1, read on the forward strand.
CTCACAGTAGTCCACAAGCATCTGGCACACAGGCCACCCCTCCCCATGTAGACATCAGTGGCCAAAAGAGGATATCCCACCCCAAAAATGCCTCTTTCCCAGGGCCTATTTCTTTGGACTCCTGGCTGGTTCGCCAATTGCTGGTTCACAAACTGGTCTCTGTACACGTGGGCAGGGAAAGACAGAAAAGAGGCAGACTGCTTCAGAATGTTAGGTGGCAAGTTCAGTAAGCAAGAGAGCTTTCTTATGAGTAAGTAAGCTAGTCTTGGGTGGCTGTGAATCAAGTAGATCTCTGCACTTGCACTCCAAATCTTAACAATCTTTACAGAAGTCTTAATTGGGCCCAGTCATGTATTCCAGCCACATGGCCTCAATACCACATTACTAACTGAAGGCTGTGTCCTCAGGGCAGCTTCTGAGAAATCAGAAGTCAAGCAGAACCCACATTCCAAGGAGAGAGGAGGGGATGAAGAGCCTCCCATTGCCCAGGTCCAGCTCGAGTCAACTAATGGTCACACCCTCTCAAAGACCTTCCCCAACAAGAACTGCTATTAGCTTTAGTACTTTGAGTTCTATTTTGTTGACTTGGGGCTGTCTGTATTCTACCTACCTCGGGACATTAGCAAGAAACAGAGGAAGCTAGGGTAATCTTCCTTGTTTACAGCCAGATCTCATGAGTAGCATGTATCATAAAGGCAAACTGCTAACTTGAAGGTGACAAAAAGTTTGGGAAAATTTATAACAAACCAAGGTAGCATTTACTATGTGCCAGGCATTGTTTTCTTTTTATTTATTTATTTATTTATTTATTTATTAAGGTATCATTGATATACAATTTTATGAAGGTTTCACATGAGCAACATTGTGATTTCAACATTCACCCATATTATTAAGTTCCCCCCAACATCCCATTGTAGTCACTGTCCATCAGCATAGTAAGATGCTACAGAGCCACTACTTGTCTTCTCCATGCTATACTGTGCAATATAAATTAAGTTTTAAGATACAACTATATATACGTGAGTAAAAATGGAGATAAAATCTAATACAAGAACGTTAACACTATTTGAACACAGAATCCATTTAAATATGCAACTAGCAGGTACTCAGGACTGCAAACTGTTAATGCGTAAACTTGTTTATCCATTTCAATGCTTTCCTGATACTCATTTAATCCTCCTAACAACCCTATGAGGTAGGGACTATTTTCCCCATTTTACAGCTGAAGAAACTGAGGCACTTAGCTGTTAAGTAGTAGCAGAGATTTGAATTCAAGCTCTTAATCCCTGAGCTATATGCCTTTCAAAGAAAAAACAAGCAAATGAGTCATCACTGTACAAGATGACCTCAGATCTATCTTTAGAGACAGCTCTCCTCTCTTCCCCAGGATCAGTATCACATTAAATAAACTATGACTCTTAATTCTGACTCTCCTAACTAACCTCATGATAAGCAAACGATTAGTTTCCAAGTCAAAGTCACAAGCACAAAATAAACTACTTAATTGCAAAAATACACTTCCTGATTGTTTTTTAACCAAAGATGAGCAGATGCTAAAAGACAGATACATAACAGACTGATATTTAAACAAATAATAGCACCTGCATACTACCCTGCCAGGAACTACACAGATATCTCATATTGTAACTGTTTGTTTGGGTGCATAACTTCTCTTCCTATCTGGCTATCTAAAAAAACTATCTGGCCAAACATGCCAGGGAAAAAAAGTTATGTCTGTTTAAAGGTAAAAATAAATTTATCCTACCATACTAACATTCTGTAAAGTGAGTCATCAACATTCTAAAGTTGAATGGATTAAAAATGGAAATGAATCAAGAAAAAGATTTAATATATTCAAGCTATTGAGGTTTACGATATGCAATATAAATAGCATGACAAGGTAGGGTAACATGATTCAGCATCTATTGTTGAGACGAACAAATAATAGATCAGAGATGAATTAAGATCTAAGTTTCATACCATACATTAATCCACTGGGATTTACCCAAAAAGCTACAATAAAATTTTGAAATAGATAGAAGAGAATTAAAAAGGGTATTTAGCTGAGCAGCGGAAGGGAGACAGTCTCCATTCCCCCTCAAAGCCAAAAGCTTAACAAAGGCAAGATAGATAGGTTTAAATACAAATGGGAAACTTTTACAGAATGAAATTAGCATTAAGGGGAAGAGGAATAAAGCCACAGAAGTGACCAGGTTACTAATATAGTATTTTGAAGAGCCAGCTTTTATTGAAAATATGACTTTTTAATCCATTCAGTCAATGAGTATTTATTGAGGACCTACTACTTCCTAAGCACTGCTCTAGGTGCTAAGGATACAAGAGTGAACGAACAGAAGCCATACCTCAAAAGCATTGCCTTCATACAAGTTACATTCTAGAATTCAGAAGTTATCAAGATCCAAAATAATCTACTAAATTGGTTCAAAAGCTTCTATCTCTCAGTCTCTAAACTTAATGTCAACAACTGAGAAATATAAATTAAGTTTTAAGATACAACTATATATACGTGAGTAAAAATGGAGATAAAATCTAATACAAGGAGGTAAATGAAAGACAAACATACACTACCTGAACACGGAATCCATTTAAATATGCAACTAGCAGGTACTCAGGACTGCAAACTGTTAATGCATAAAATTTTATATGTTCTTTGTCCCCATAATATTGCTCTATGAAGGAAAGTTTTCCAAAGAAAAACATAATTTAAATCCAATGGCTTACTGCAAATACAAGATTACTGGCTAAACTACAGTAGATCAGCTCTCCAGCTCAGTGCTGCCCGGAAGAAACATAGTGCAAGCCACAAATGTAATTTAAGTGTTTTCTAGTAGCCACATTAAAAAGGTAAAAAGGAATAGGTAAAATTAGTTTTAATTATGTATTTTATTTAACCCAATAATATGCAAATTGTGATCTTTTAAGCATGTAACCAATAAAAAATTATTACTAAAATATTTTACATTTTTCCTGTACTAAGTCTTTGAAATCCAGTGTGTATTTTATATATCTAGCACATCTCAGTTTGGACTAGCCACATTTCAAATGCATAATAGCTCCATGCAGCTAGGGGCTACAGTGTTGGGTAGTGTAGCCCAGGAGTTCTCAAGTGGTGGCCCCCAAATATTAGTAGTGCTAAGGTGGCCCTAGAGAACCAAACAGCCAATATAGTACATGACATTTGCTGATCTAGAGAGTGTATTTTGTGAGGCTTGCTTGTTTTTTTTGTTATGATGCTTTAGAATTGGCTTATAAATAACTTTTTTAAACTTCTCTTGAGATGACATGAGAGCACCTGTTTCCTCTAATTTCTCTTAAGGGGCACAGCAGACTGAAAGGCTCTCTCCATGGCCAGGCGACACAGCCACAGAGAGGCACCAGAGCAGTTCATTTGTTCCAAAAGGAAAAATATTGCTTGATCTGGGAGCTGAGAAGACATTAAACAGGGAATTGCCACTGCCATCTGTATCTTCCTGAGGACTATGTAGCTAGGAGATACTGAGCATTTTTTTTGCAACCAAGGTGATGGCGATGGGGCAGGGTAGGGACACTGAGGAACTAAATAAAAGGGGTCAATGAAATTCAGGTTCTGCCATGGTTCAAAGGTCAGGTTCAAACACAGTCACACATGTGCCCATCTGGTGAGGGGAACAAGGTACAACTGATCCATAAGCAAACAGAAGCTTAGGAAGAGACTTCCCCTCTTCCATGTGCACTGACACTCTCCCCACATCTGTGACCCTTAGTGCACCTGTCACCCTGCATGGCCACCGCTTATCGAGTTTGTCCCATCTCTTTTTAACAGGCTGCCAGAGAACAATGTCTGCTGACAGGACAAACATGGGCTTTTCCCCAGCTTGGAGGCCCCTGGGACAAGATACCAGGGGCCAAAAATTATTCCCCCAACTAAACAATTCCTTCCTGACAGGAGGACAACAGCAGGGTAGCCTTCCTAAGCTTGGCGGCTGAGGATTTACCCAAGTTGTTCCTGAATGCAGAGATGGCAGGAATCAGCCAGCAATGCAGAGGCACCTCTCAGCCTCCAAGGGGATTAAAGGCTGCAATACTCCTGTTTGGCACATCCCACAAAGCAAGCAAAGCATTTGGGGTGCAACCGGAATGGACAAGCCTCAGATCCTACAGCATCTTCTTCCTCTCCTCTCCTTAACTCACAAGATCTTAACACAAACACAGAATGGCAGCCTCTTCCTATAAACCCTCTGGCCCAAGTGAAAGCTTTTCCACTCATGTCCCAGTCCCGCAGCTGCCTTTATGACAAACATCTAGAAAGACAAACTTTTAAGGGGTGCTGTTGTACAGATACAGGTTTCAAGAGACTCAAAATATTAAACATGAAATTAAAAAGAAGCTAAAATTCATTTTAAATTAAAAAAGAAATTAAATTGCTGATGCCCTCCTAAAACTGGCTGACATCAGGCTTTCCCACTCTCGCTATCACCAAGTTCAAAAAATTACAAAGCACAGTTCCTTTTCTGATTGTCATCACATCCTTACTCCAAAGGTTATTAACATGATCCTAAGCATCTCAAGCTCTTCCCTTAAGAACTTCCAAATAGCAGCCATTTCAGTGAAGAGGGACAGCAAAATTCTAGAACACCACCTTCTTGGGGAGGAAGCAGAATACAGTAGAAAGAGCCTACTATTCAAAGTCAGGGAGCATGCTAATCTCAGCCCTGCCACTCAGCAGCTACACATTAACTTGTGCACCAGTTCACTCATCTGTAACTACGCTGTTACCCTCGTGCTGTGGATCAGCTCTGAATATAATTCACAAGGGTAAATATATAAAACCAATGGATATAACAACACCACTGCCATGGTAAAACGAGTATTTTCCCACAGTTCTCATCTAGTGTTACCTCATAATCAGCAGCAAATGGACGACTTCCAGTTGTTTCATAAGCTAAATTTTAAGGAACTTATTCAAAGTTCCTCTTACATTGGGGTGTGAGATTAATTTTGTTATTACAATGATAAGGTTTCAAAGGATTAAACTGAAAATGACTCATGGAGGTGGGAAGGTGTATAAGAAACACCTGGAGCCCCATCGGTTGAGGGGCCGGGAGAGACTTTATCCCATGAGATCAGCACTGGCCACATGTAAGAATCACCAGGGGAGCTTTAAACAACCTGATCCTGAGCCCCACCCTAGAGGCTGCTTTAACTGGTCTGCTATAGGGCTCTGCCTTGATATTTTTCTTAATGTTCTCCAAGTGATTTGAATATTCAGCCTCGGTTGATATCACTGATTCAGATAGTAAAATGTTGGTCTTTTGCATTTCACAAAATCCCTTTTAGATTTTTTACATTTTAGCTTAAAAAGAAAAAAAAAGCCAAAATGTAATTTGTAAATAAAACTTCCTTCAGTGCCTCATCCTCTGTGGGTTCATGTTAAATGCTGAGTCTAAGACATCAGTGGATCCATCACATGACCCCTATACTGCAAAGCAGGCTGTGACTGCTAACAATGGGGGCGTAAACACCGTTCTCACACTCAGAGGGGAAGATTTGGGCAGTTTCCCTATTTTTCTGCTATAAGAATACAAGATTGAAAAAACTAAGTGCTCCACACCATACCTGCTTTGGTAAATAGAAGTTTTCATCTGAAAGTTGATTCTGTGAAGAGCTAATTCAAAAAAAATCTTAAATAATGAAAACACATGTAATATCTAATTATCTAAACAGGCTAACTCCCTAAAAGAGCAGTGGGGAAGGAAGGGATAGACAGGCTTAATTCTGCTAATCAGTGGACTTTGGTACACCAAATTAACTTCACATTAGTCAGCAACTTTGATATTGACAGGTTCAACCATTGCAAAGACTTCCGGAGCATTGACCTTTTTATTTTTGATTAAGAGAAAGGGAAAGATTGGTGAGATATTAAAGAAAAGCATTAGCAGAAGGCTACCTAAAAGCAGAACCAAGATTTCACTGAAAGTTTTCATTCACCATTCGAAACGTCCAAGTTGTGTATCTTAACAAAATACTTAGTTATTTAAAGCCGCTTAAAAAAACAGGAAGCCAGTTCCAACACTTCTCTTCCCTTTCGACAGAAAGCTCCTCTACCTCATGCCAACAGACTATATTTATTTCCCTTAATAAGCAGCATTTCCTAGCCAAGCAGCAGCAGCCTCGTGCTAATGAGTTCCTGGTCAATGCAGCAGCAGGCCAGCCTCAGGAGACCCATGCGCTGTAGCCGCGTTTCCCTCCGCGGGGAGGCACCTGGCCTGGGCACTGGTGGCAGCGCTGTCGCACCTGGCTCCAGGCCACATACCATCTCTCTCACACCAAACACTTTAAAGCTTTATGGCTGCATAAAAAAGAAAAGCAGGTGTTTTTACTCATCCTATCACAGGCTGACCAGAAAACCTGCTGAGTCACCGAGTACCAATGGACGAAAATAATGCAGGGTCGGCAAATACTAATCTCCTTCATCCTGTGCTCCTCCCTAACAGCAAGTAGATTCACAGATAATATTCTTGACTGTGAAAACACAAGGGCATAGACAAATTCACATACCCTTATTGTTAAAAAAAAAAAAAAAAAAGCTTTCAGAATCAAACTCACAGACAAAACTACTTTATGATAATAGTTGTTGCTAGGTAGAGGGGTTAAGACTGATCTGTTTTTTCTGCTATAATCTTCTACAACTTGCACATTTTCTGAGACCATAATTCTTTCATAATAATATATCTTAGAATCATATTTCTTGGTAAGAAATTAGACCCACATCCTTGATCCCTGGTATATAACTTCAGCTCAACAAAATATTTCACTAAGTATGAAAACTCCAACCAACGTTAAAGGCTCAGCCTCACACAGAACTAAAGGAAACAGTTAAATGAAGGTCACTGGTCCTCAGGAATACTTGCTGGGTTACCTTTCCTACAGACAGAATATTCTAACTTGTAGAAAGAAAATTCCACCAGGTCTGCTTCTGAGAGAAGGGGAAAAAAAGAGTGAGCAGTCATAATGGCATGTGAACTTTAGTTGACTTCTGCTTACTTTCCATCCTTTCTCCTTGCCTAGCTTAGACGTGCTCATGAAAACCACGTCACCCTTGGGCTATGGCCTGAAAACAGTAAGAAAAAAACAACTTCCACAATGACAAAGCTTATCAAAGCATCAAACAGATTTCTCTTGCTTTTGCTTAAATTTTAACTTAAAGCAATTAATATCCAAAGTCTTTGGCCTATTATTCAAGAACGGACATCTGGATCTCACTGATCTATCCCTCTACATCTATGACTTCACACTTTCTGTGTAAAGCCAACAGGGCCAAGTCGTTCCTATCCACAGCTCTTTCTATCCACAGGAGCCTCCCGACTGCTCCCTGTATTTTGTCTCTCACCCCTATACAGGTTTTTTCCATGTTGCCTCCAAACTTACCTTGCTAAGATAAAAATCTTAAAAATCCCTTCTCAGTTCAATGTCATTACCATTATATAACACAAATTAAAACTGCAGTGAGATATCAGACACAGCTATCAGAATGGCTAAAATAAAAAAGAAATGATAACACCAAATATTGGCAAGAATGCAGAAAAACTGGACCACTCATACATTGTTGGTGGGAATGTAAAATTGTACAGCCACTATGGAAAGATATTCAAGTTTCTTATAAAACTAAACATGCACTTACCATATGACCCAGCAATTGTATTCCTGGGCATTTGTCCAGAGAAACGAGCTGATTCATACAAAATCCTATACATAAATGTTCAAAGCAGCTTTATTTGTAATAGCTGCAAACTAGAAATAACCCAAATGTCCTTCACAAGGTGAATGGTTAAACTACGGTATATCTGTAATGTGGAATATTATCATATCTAGAAGAACTATTGACACACATACTAAGTTAGATCACAGGGGAATTATTCTGAATGAAAAAGGCCAACCTCAAAAGATTACATACTACATGATTCCATTTATATAGCATTCTTAAAATGACAAAATTACAGAGATGAAGAACAGATCAGTGGTTGCCAGAGATTGGGGAAGAGGGGGTGGGGGACTGTGGCTATAAAGGGTAGCATGAGGAATCCTTGTAATGGAGCTGTTTTGTATTGTGACTGTGGTGGTCACAGAAATCTACTCATGTGAAAAATTGCAGAGAATACACACACACAGATGAATGCATGTAAAGCTGGTAAAGTCTTAATAAGGTGGATGGATTGTATCTATGTCAATATTCTGTTGAGATACTGTACTGGAATTATGGAAGAAGTTACCATTGGGGAAGCTGGATAGAGTGTATAAGGGATCTCTGTTTTTTCACAATTGCATGTAGATCTATAATTATCTAAAAAATAAAATTCAAAAGAAAAAAAATTATCCTCAATAACTTTCAACAGTTCCCCAGTGCTCTTAGAAAAAGACTCCTTAGCATGGCACAAAGAATTTTCTCTTAGACATCCTACGTTCTAGACTAATTTTAAGAGCTAACATTTATTGAGCGCAGGCTATATGGCAGGCAGCATTCAAAGCCTTTTATATGTATTACCTCATTTAACCCTCAGTGATTCCATGGGTTAAGTTCTACCACCAACAGTGTTTTATTCATAAACCCCATAGGCACAGATGACATAAGTAGCTTGAAAGCATCTATACCTAATCACCCTTCAAAGCCCTGCTCCACTGTTACCTTTGTGACTTTTTCCAGACTTAAATTCTCTACTAACAGTATCTAGCACTCAGAAGATAGGGAATAAATGTTTAATTAACATAAGGTCTAGACAAAAGGACACTAAAAAGTTACAACTCTGGCTCCTTAAGGATTTGACACTGATTACATTGAGTCTATATTTCTCCAAAGTGAAGCTTCAATGGGAAAGCACTGTACAGTATACACTAGGGACAGAAAACACCCATTAGTGAGAGAATGTTGATCAACAAGGCAACAGCTTTCATACAGCAAAGAGGGACAGGTAACGTCAATTTAATGAAACTCCAGTGTCAACTGCTGATCTTTCCAAGTTTTCACATAAAAAATACATGAACACAAACTTCAACTTCCTAAACCCAGTCACTCCCATACTTTCCTCTTAGTTACTCTTGAAATTCAAGGAAAGAAATAACTTTTTTTCTCATAAGAAAGATATTTCTTCCACTTTAATATGATAGCCATTATCTCCCTTGGCGAAAACTAGATTATTATCTAAAGGCTCCTTTACATTCATGGATTTCCTTGAAAAACTTTCTGATTATCCTGCAACAATAGAATTGTTCCAGCTACTCTCTGAAATCTGAATGAGTCTCTCTCTCCAAAGGATTCACATCTTAAAGACAAACAGCAGAGGCAGAGGCAGAGGCAAAAACAATTTTAAGTCCATGAATGAAGTTTGATGGTTCATATTCCCTCTGCTTCCTCCCCAGCCCTGTCCCCAACCCCAATAAGTTGCCTTCTTTTAAGCAAAACCTTTTCAGAAGGCACCAAAGGGGAGTCTAAGTGGCAGAGAGAAAGCAAAACAAGGAGAGGCTGAGAGCCGACCTCTCCTTCTCCTTCGTAAGTAACTATAAATTCCTAACAATGACCTAACGCCAATAAAGAAAACAAAATTTCTTTTTAAGTACCCATCCTATCAAAAGAGAAGGTGTGGTCTAGTACAACAAGCAGATAAGAAAAGAGAAACTGAGTAAAGGAAACACTGACCGGTCGAGTTCTCTCGTACTTGGAGTCCTCGTGGTCTCTGTGCTGCCCGGAAGTGCTGGTTCGCTCCCTCATGTTTCTGTACCCAGGACTGGGGATGATATACTCTTTTCCTATGTCAATATCCTTCATCTTCTCTGAGTGAAGGTGCCAGGGCTCACAGACTCTTGGTTGCACTTGAGAATTTCTGAAATTAAAAATTCATCATGGACAGATACTTCTTAAATTGTGCTTAACCATATGCACAATGCTTTAAAACAGAAAAAAGGGCAAGAGCATTAAAATTTTCCACTGTTATATCTATAAAAACAATTTTTCAAAAAATTTTCAAGTACCATTTCATTTTTTAAAGGAAAAAATATGTGCAATAGAATCAACAAAAATTATCTCCTCCCACCTCTAAGGGGGGACAAAAGATTAGAGAAAATGAACATACTAGTAAAGAGACACTTGCTTCAAGAGACACTCTTCAACAAAGTTCAAACCCAAGGTATACAGCATTTAGATATGTCTAAAATTAAAAAATAATTTAAGACTCTTTGGAAACAACTGAAATTTGTTTCAAGCATTACAAACTCCACAGTTCAAAAACAGGTGTCATTTCTCCTATTGAATTTTACTAATGAAGTCTTACAAAACACCTACTCAACCAATGATACAGCCCATCTCTGCATTTTTATAATTAGGTAATGGGTTAGCTGATGTTATTTTAAAGTTCCATGAAGTTACAGGGCTAAGATACAAAACAACATTGTATCTTAACTTTGAGATTGTCCTAAAATTAGATAGTGGTGGTGGCTGCACAATTCCGTGAAAATACTCACCAAATGCTGAGGTATAAACTTAAAAGGTGTGAATTTTATGGTATATAAATTATATCTCAGTAAAGCTGTTATTAAAAAAACAATAAGAAAACAAATTCCCCAACCTGTCCTATTAAGTCTTACCTAGTTTCTGCCTGAAACACTGTCTAAATCCTTGTTTGCCTAGCTAACTCTGTCAACATCCTGTATGAACACTGGTTACTTTTGAAAAAAATAAAACATATACATTCCTCTCTAAAATGTTCCCTCCACTCTAAGCTGGGTTCAAAGCTTCCCAGATACGAACTGAAAAAACACCCTTTATACCAGCTTCACTAGAAATTTAAGTATAGCTACTTTGCCTTTTGGATTCCATAAATTTGTAACTACCACTGTGACTTAAAAGTACTACTTTGCAGACAAAATGCTAATAGCTACAATTCACTTTTTAAGGCATCAGAAAAAAGGAGAACCCATACTAATCCTCTAATTTAAAAAAAGACTAAATCTGCTCTACAGAGACGTTTCCAGCCCAAAGAAAGCTTGATTTTCTTGCCTTTCAGAGGTCCGGTTCAAATACCCTGGGTTGATATTGCGAAGTTGCTTATCTTAAAAAAAAAAAAGTCACCTTGTCCAATGACGAACTGCTGCAGAAAGAACACCAGCTCACAACCATGAGCACAGCAATCATGTCACTGAGACCTCATTAACCTTAAACAATAAATAGACCTGGCTCCTGCCAGTGTCCCTGGTGTTGACCTGCAGCTGCAGATCAGGGAAATCCTTCTTGTTACAGGGATCACAGAAGGCCAACCCTCCTCTTCAAAGGTTTGCTAGCCTACCTGATTATCTGGCAGCTGAAAAGGTTAGTCCTACTTTGAAAAAAGGCAGGAGGGGAGGAAGTTTGAAAGAGAGGAGGCCAAAGTAACTCATTCATAATACCAAATGCCACGTTAAGAACATAAAGATCACCTCAATTATCTAAGAACCGTTGACAACCAAGGTTTCTTTTAACCACTTTATTTCAAATTATTCTGCGTCTGAAGGGTGTGGGCAACAGTTTTCCATTACCTTCAACACTCCTGCTTCTTTAATTTCCTGGGGAAAGCAGCATGGCTATGAAGAGCAGGCAGGCCTACAGTGGCACAAAGTTACTATCTCTTGGCCTTGAACATAAGGTTATCCATCATCCGTGTACCAGGAATATAAGGCAGGGCACCACACACAAAAGCCAGCCAAGACCTAGGAAGCCTCATAGGTTTTGGAAAAAAACAAGGCCCAAATCTGGAAAAAGCAATTAAGATCACTAGGCTAGACTTTGATACTGTTTGTATTTCCCTATTTTCTTCTGTTCACCCTTAAAGTTGTTAAAAAGTATTTTTTAAATGCTAACTTGCCTCAGCTATCAAGAGAGAAAAAAGGGAAGAGATTTTTGTTTATGTTTGAGCCAGAGCTGTACAATGACACTAGCAGAAAAAGGAAACTGTAAGACCACCACCACCCCTCTTCAAAGAAGTACCCATACTCAAAAATCAACAGTGAGGCCACTGGTCAGCTGCCTTTTTTATCAAGACTCTCCTTCCAGGGACAAAAGTGTAGGCATTCTCCCTGCACAACGATGCAGAGGAAGCTGCACTGGGGGAGGGGGGCTGCACACGATTAAAGGAACCGTAACTAGCTAGACTGGTGTTTCCAAATTGCCTTTACTACATTCCTTAAGTCTCCAACACCTCAGGAATCTCATTCCAGGCTCTGAAGCTGCACAAGATAACTTGAAGCTAAAAGATTACATATTTACCACCCTCCTATAATCCACTTGTTGCATCTCCAACTTTCTGCACCTTTCACTTATGCTAGAGACCCCAGTATAACCTACCCATCTCTTCCTTCAAAACCTGAAACATTGCCACTCATTCCTGTGCCCATCTGCCTCCTGCCTCTCCATGTCTGTGCAGAAACCAAATGACCCCTGCATAATAAATACAGAGCAACGTGCAGCTCTGGGTGATGGTGGAAGTGAAAAGGGCACTGATGACAGTAGAGAGATCTGCGTTTCATGCCTGGCTCTGACCAGGGTTTGCTCTACGTACTTGTCACGAACCTCATTTTACCCATTTGCAAAAAAAACCGAAAGGATGACTTCCAAAGTCGCTGGCAGCTAAAAATCTCCGGTGTGCGGCTTGAGGGGGGGGGGGTTGCCCCAGGCCGCCCTCCCCACAACCTTGAGGATGGGGGCTCCTCTCGGGCCAGCTTCGCCTGGGATGCCCCGGCCCCGCCCTGGGGATGCCCTAGGGCGTTCCCACCGCCAGCTCAGGCCTGGCGAGTGATAGAAACCCACACCCACGGGCCGCGGGAGCAGCTCCCCCTGGTGGCTGCAGCCGCGAATGTCGCCAGTACCCCGACCATTCATCCCACCCTACCTGCCTTCCCACGCCAGGACCTCACCGCGAGCCCTCAGAGGTCGCGTTCCGAGGAGAGCGCGGCGGCCGACGAGAGGGAGGCCAGGCCCCGTTTCTCTGGTCCTGGCTTGTCCTGAACTGCTCGTATTTCGGATCACAACCCGCCAGCCCCGGAGGAAACACACGGGGAGATCCCCGCGGCAGCCGAGGGAGAAGGAAACGGTCCGAAGGTAGCCGCCACCTACCTGCGGCCCGGCTGCAAAACAGCCGCACCGGCCACTCGACCACGCTCCCGAGCATCAGCCCCGCAGCAAAACAAGCCTTTATAGCGGCATTGGCCGCCACACTGCGCAGGCGTGTGGCACAAAGACTGCCCAAGGCTGAAGGGAAATGTAGTCCCTCTTCCAGGAGCCAGAGGCTCCACGCCCGGCAAAGGACTCCATTTCCCAGAAGCCCGTAGAAGCCCTGGAGGCGGTGCAGGCTGCTCCTCCTTTCCAGCGCGCTCCTGGCTCTGCACCATCCTTCCCAGAACCTCCGCGAGCCCATCTGGAATCTTCCACGAGGCCGTGTGCCCCAGTGGAGAGCCGGGAGGGTTGACTGTAGCCCTGTGAGCGATCAGCCCAGTGTTTTTAGGCAACGGGGTCGCGACGGTGTGCGGCCGTTTATAGTTAGAAAACACCGTGAAGGTCATAATAGCCTCTGTGTCCTTGCCACCAACCAGCCCCACATCTGTTGTGGCACTTAACAATTACGATTGCTTACTCAGAATTCGACCCAGCTTTCTACGCCGATATCCCACTACCCATTAGGTAATGTTGTGTTGCCCGGTATCTATCACAGTTTTTAGAATGAAAGGAGCCTTAGAAACGATATGCCAACTCTTCCCTTTTATAAATTAAACTGAGGTTCCCAAAGAAATTAATCACTTTAGTTCTCTGTGTTTCCTCTGTACCCTCAACATGATCATAACATAACCACTCTCCGCTGAGTGCCTACCTACTCTATCTGGTGCTTTACATACAATTACTGTTTCTCTTAATCTCCTTAACAACCCTGTGTAAGTATTATGATTACCCATTTCATATACATATATATATATATATGAGGATAACATGACTTGTCCATGTTTGACACTAATGTATCAAAGCTGAGGTAATTAATACAGTGTTTCTACACAAGAATGAATAAATCAACCAATGTATTGGTTTGTATAAGTCAAACAGACCATGTAGTTTCTATGCTTGATTCGTGACAGAGAAAACATTACAAATCAGTGGGGAAAGGAAAAAGATTTGATAAATAGTGGTGCGGCAATTAGTTATCCGTATTTTTTAAAACTCAGGGATTACTGCTTCATACCACACAGAAAAATCAATTTCAGACAGATCAAAGGTCTATCTGTGAAAGGGAAAACTTTAACACATTAAGAAGAAAATGTGAAATATCTTTATGAACTTGGGGTAGAGAAGAACTTCATAAACAAGATACAAAAACAAAGAAAAGGAAAGATTGATACATTTATTATATTAAAATGCGAACTTGTGTAAAAGATGCCGTAAAGTGAGAAGATAAGCTACAAGTTATAATTGACAAAGTTTTTAAATACCAAATTACAAATAATTTCTATAACTCAACAAGAAATGGCAAATAACCCAATAGGGAAATAGGAAAAGGATATGGACAGTTTCCATTCACATTTCACTGGGGACAGTTTAGTCATATGGGCACATCTGGAAGGGAAACTGAAATGCAATCCTCAGCTGGACAGCTATGAGCCATCTACAACTTCTTAACAGTGGAAGAAGGAAAGAACAGTTCTGGTGGATGCTAATATTTCTACTACATACACTTTTCCTTGAACCCAGCAATTCCACATCTATATATACACTCTATGGTAGCCTTTCTCAGTGGAGTCTTCTGCAGGTAAATTAAAACCTACACAAAATTATTTGAGTCACCATTTTTCTCAGTACTCTCAAGGATAACACACACGTCGCTCTAGACACCCAAAGGAGTAGTTAATTCATTGAACACAATACCTTAGAGCATTAGGGCTTGATGCCCTTAGTTGAGAAAAGCTGCCCTCAAGAGTCTTCCACAGATGTACACAAGGAGATATATTTGTTGTGCGTTGTCTGCAATAGTGAAAAGACTCTAAATTCTATTAACAGAGACGGGATAACCAGATTATGATATTAGTACAATGGGATCCTATATAACAAAAAATACGGGCTATAATGTATCAATATATATAAATCTTAAACACAATGTTGAGCAAAAGTAAGTCACAAAAAGACTGAAATTGCATGACCACATTTATATTAATTTTATAAACATGTAAAAATATATGTTGTTTATGGATACACAGATGTATCTCAAAATATAAAGCCAGTCTGGGAATGATAACAGTTTCAAGGTGTAGTTACCTCATGTTGGAGGAAGGGGAATGAGATCAGGGAGGGATACACATGGGGCTTCATGTTTCTGTAATATTTTTTTTAAATGACTTATAAATGTTAAAATTTAACAAAGCTTGGGGTTGGATATACAGGTGCTTTTAATATGATTTGCTGTACTCTTTAGTAGTCTTTAAGTATTTCATATGTATATATGCACACACACACATATATACCAGTCTCTACTGATGAGAATTGCTGAAGCACCTCTGGCCATCCCATTAGATACGGAAAACCTTTTTTCAATGTACCTCAAGTCACCTTGCCAAAACATGCTGATACTCCCAACTATGCCTCACTGTAGAACCCAAACTTGCATATCTGGTACCTTCATATAAAATAAAAAGCTTCTAAAATCTCCCTGAAATACTTCAGATAATGTACATTGAGTATAGGTTAAAAAAAAGAAGAAGAATGAAAAACACTATATGGCTCTGGTGCCAGGCCTTGATACACTATGGTATCTTGGTCTGCCCAAGGACAGATAGCCTAGGTCAAAGTCTTATACCTAACTTATATACATTACAGAGCATCCCTTCCTTGAAATGTGTCTGCATTGTGAAATGTTTGGGGGATGGTATTCTTCAACTGTCAGGCAAGAGTCTAGAGAATTTATGTTGAAACATAGATTTGTATTTTAAAATGTTTATGTTGTATAATGTCACCTAAAAATATTCATTCAGTCATTGACAGAAATACAATGGAGCTAAAACAGACACGTTTCCTGCCCTCATAGGGCTAAGAGTTCCAAATGAACATTAATCCAAATTTAAATTACAACTGTGATAAGTACTAGAAAAGGGAGGTAGGTCTTACATCTGAAGGATAGTAGAAGTTAGTGCGGTGAAGACCGTGGAGGTGTGCAGAGAAGACAGCACTCCAAGCAGAGGGACCAGGAAAGGCCAAGCAGTGGGAGAAGGAAGAGAACATCTCCGAAGGCCTTGTATACATTACAGGTCTTAAGACAAAGAGAAAAAAGGCAAAACAAACCATCACATGGGTTGTCAAAGGAGACTGGGTAAGGGTCAAGAATACAATCTGCATTTTGAAAACCACACTGTAGCTGGCAGACTGGAGAAAGAACTAGAGGTAGCTAGAATGAAAGGGAAAGGTCTTGCTGGGAGTGACTGTTGTCTTCCAGGAAAGAGATCATGGTGGCTTGGACAAGGATAGTGGTGAAAAAGGTGGAGAGAACAGAATGGACTGAAGAGAAATTTAGGAAGTAAAATTAATAGACCTTGTTGATAGGTTAAGACATGGTGGGATGAGAACAAGAGGTGTCAAGGGTAACACCTAGGTTTCTGTTTACAGAACTGGATGGACAGTGGTACCAGCACAGCCCACTGGTATAAGTGTTCTGCTGCAATAGCCTCCATACCTTCCTCTGCCCAGTTTGTCTGGAGCTAATGTCAGGTGGTAATGATCACTCCACATTTGCTGTGGCTCTCATGTTGAATTCTTCTGCCAGTTAGAAAGACAAAATTTCTCTTTTGTGGATCAATTTTGCAACGAAAGTCATTTTCATGGAATAAGATTTTTAAAAGTTAGTTACTAAATTGAAATGTTACTTTGATATCATGGAAACAATGCAGTGTGACAGAATGATGAACCTCTTTAATGGCATCAGGCAAACTAGAAGAGAAGAGGATTTAAGATGTAAACAATGCCAAATGAAGGCCAACTGACATAATATCATGTTTATCACACAAAGGTTTCAGTCTTTTCAAAAGAGACTGTTTTCAAAAGAGAACTGCAGTGGGTGAATCTGAGTGTTCACGCAGTGCACAGTAGTGTAGGCATGTCATCCTACACTATAAGCACATCCCATATTTACTTATGAAGGAAAGAGTCACAGACATTCTGCCTTTGTAGTAATCACTTCCCAAGTTCCTGAGCAGTTGGGTAGTAGTTAAAATTAAATAAAGAATTTTTTTTAACTCTAAGTATTGTTTTGTTGAGATGCACTATCAAATTCTCCCAACAAAATTAATTAAATTAGCTCCTTGTTAAAAACGGGGAAAATTGACAATTATCTAATTTTAACAACGTTATATTATCCATTACATTAAATGAGTGTTGTGTTGATTCTGCAGTCTGTATATGTATATATATAATTTGTAAATTTATTTTAATTTTAGAGTGGTGTAAGACTTATAATCATAAAGACTACACATGATTTTATGAACATACATATTTAAGTGATATTATAAATAATTTAAGTCAACATCAGGGGTTAAGGAGAATCATTTCCCTTAAAAGAGGTCTGGACCTTATTCAAGTTTAGGAAACACTGGGCTATCAAATGAAACCAAACTTTGGTTTGGTACATAGGGCCTTCCATGATCTGGCCCCACATATCACAGCTTCACTTCCAGTCACTCTCCTACTCGAATCTGAGGTCCAGGCAGCACCGTAATTTCCATGTTTTTGCTCCAGCTTTTCTACCCGGAACAACCATCTAAATCTGCTCAGCTAAGATAACAAGCATTACAGCCCATAGACAGATCTGGGGACTATAATCCCCCCAGAAGGACAACTAAAAATTACACGACTGACTAAAGTGACACTATGTGGCTAACATCTATAGTAGTAAAATGTGAAAGGGTTCTCCCACATTGCTGAGAACTATGGACTGGGCACGTGGCAGGCCACATGACGGGAGGCGATGGGGTCCTGCTAAGCCAGAGAAGCCAGTACCAATTGTCCCACCAAGATGGAGCCTTCTCTCTAAAAAAGGCCTGGGCAGACTAGAGAACTGGTCACTCGCAGTCATTGCCTGGAACTCTCTAATGTTTTGCTCTATAAGTATGGGCTTTTGATCAGAAGAAAAGATAAACAACTTCAGTCTACATTGGTGATAATCATTTTGGCATGAATGTCAGTTCAGGAAAACTAAAAATCTATGCAGGCGGTGCTTATTTTCATTCAAAATAATTCATTTACTGAGTCCCATGAGGAAAAACATGTACTCTTAAAACACAAATTATATACTTCATTGATTATAAGGCCACCAATGAGAAAAATCAGCATCATTTTTCAGCTGCTACAATGCCATTCCTTAGCATATTTGAGAAGTAACAATACCAAAGCATGTTTTTAAACTCTCATCCTAAAGTTAGGTCTAGGTGGATAACATGTGGCCTGCAGCTGGTAGGTCATTGATAAAAAGGAATAGAAAGAAAAAAGATTCCTCCTTGAGTAAGTCTAAGTTTTTTGTTTGTTTGTTTTTTCTCCTTTTTAAAAATTTTGGAATCATTATGTGTGCTAATCATAATGACCCTTTTTCCCCTTATCCCTCCCTTCCCACCTGTCCTCCCCAGTCCCTTTCCCTTTGTTAACTGTTAGTACATTCTCGGGTTCTGTGATTCTGCTGTGGTTTTGTTCCTTAGGATTTCTTTTCTTCTTATGGCTGAATAATATTCCATTGTGTGTATGTACCACATCTTCTTTATCCATTCATCTACTGATGGACACTTAGGTTGCTTCCATTTCTTGGCTATTGTAAATAGTGCTGCGATAAATATAGGGGTGCATATGTCTTTTTCAAACTGGGCTTCTGCATTCTTAGGGTAAATTCCTAGGAGTGGAATTTCTGGGTCAAATGGTATTTCTATTTTTAGTTTTTTGAGGAATCTCTATACTGCTTTCCACAACGGGTGAACTAATTTACATTCCCACCAGCTGTGCAGGAGGGTTCCCCTTTCTCCACATCCTCGCCAACATTTGTTGTTTGTCTTTTCGATGGTGGGAATCCTAATTGGTGTGAGGTGATATCTCATTGTGGTTTTAATTTGCATTTCTCTGATGACAAGCGATGTGGAGCATCTTTTCATGCGTCTGTTGGCCATCTGAATTTCTTCTTTGGTGAAGTGTCTGTTCAGATTCTCTGCCCATTTTTTAATTGGATTATTTATTTTTTGTTTGTTGAGGTGTGTGAGCTCTTTGTATATTTTGGATGTCAACCCTTTATTGGATATGTCACTTATGAAATATATTCTCCCATACTGTAGGATGCCTTTTTGTTCTACTGATGGTGTCCTTTGCTGTACAGAAGATTTTTAGTTTGATATAGTCCCACTTGTTCATTTTTGCTTTTGTTTCCCTTGCCCATGGAGATATGTTCATTAAGAAGTTGTTCATGTTTATATTCAAGAGAGTGTTGCCTATGTTTTCTTCTAAGAGTTTTATGGTTTCATGACTTCAGGTCTTTGATCCATTTTGAGTTTACTTTTGTGTATGGAGTTAGACAATAATTCTGTTTCATTCTCTTACATGTAGCTGTCCAGTTTTGTCAACATCAGCTGTTGAAGAGGCTGTCATTTCCCCATTATATATACATGGCTCCTTTGTCATATATTAATTGACCATATATGCTTGGGTTAATATCTGAACTCTCTATTCTGTTACACTGGTCTATGGGTCTGTTCTTGTGCCAGTACCAAATTATCTTGATTACTGTGGCTTTGTAGTAGAGCTTGAAGTTGGGAAGTGAGATTCCCCCCTGCTTTATTCTTCCTTCTCAGGATTGCTTTGGCTATTCGGGGTCTTTTGTGGTTCCATATGAATTTTAGTACTATTTGTTCCAGTTCGTTGAAGAATGCTGTTGGTATTTTGATAGGGATTGCATCAAATCTGTAGATTGCTTTAAGCAGGATGGCCATTTTGACAATATTAATTCTTCCTAGCCAAGAGCATGGGATGAATTTCCATTTATTAGTGTCCTCTTTAATTTCTCTTGTAAGTGTCTTGTAGTTTTCAGGGTATACTTCCTTGGTTAGGTTTATTCCTAGGTATTTTATTCTTTTTGATGTGATTGTAAATGGAATTGTTTTCCTAACTTTTCCTTCTGCTAGTTCATCATTAGTGTATAGGAATGCAACAGATTTCTGTGTATCAATTTTGTATCCTGCAACTTTGCTGAATTCAGATATTAGTTCTAGTAGTTTTGGAGTGGATTCTTTAGGGTTTGTTATGTACAATATCATGTCATCTGCAAACAGGGACAGTTTGACTTCTTCCTTGCCAATCTGAATGCCTTTTATTTCTTTGTGTGGTCTGATTGCCATGGCTAGGACCTCCAGAACTATGTTGAATAAAAGTGGGGAGAGTGGGCATCCTTGTCTTGTTCCCAATCTTGGAGGAAAATCTTTCAGCTTCTCGCTGTTAAGTATGATGTTGGCTGTGGGTTTGTCATATGTGCCTTTATTATGTTTAGGTACTTGCCCTCTATACCCATTTTGTTGAGAGTTTTTATCATGAATGAATGTTGAATTTTGTCAAATGCTTTTTCAGCATCTATGGAAATGATCATGTGGTTTTTTCCTTTTTGCCAATGTGGTGGATGATGCTGATGGATTTTCGAATGTTGTGCCATCCTTGCATCCCTGGGATGAATCTCACTTGGTCATGGTGTATGATCCTCTTGATGTATTTTTGAATTCGGTTTGCTAATATTTTGTTGAGTATTTTTGCATCTATATTCATCAGGGATAATGGTCTGCAGTTTTCTTTTTTTGTGGTGTCTTTGCCTGGTTTTGGTATTAGAGTGATGCTGGCTTCATAGAATGAATTTGGAAGTATTCTCTCCTCTTCTATTTTCTGGAAAACTTTAAGGAGAATGGGTATTAGGTTTTCTCTATATGTCTGATGAAATTCAGTGGTGAATCCATCTGGTCTGGGAGTTTTGTTCTTGGGTAGTTTTTTGATTACCAATTCAATTTCACTGCTGGTGATTGGTCTGTTTAGATTTTCTGTTTCTTCCTTGGTCAGTCTTGGAAGGTTGTATTTTTTCAGAAAGTTTCCATTTCTTCTAAGATATCCAGTTTGTTAGCATATAGATTTTCATAGTATTCTCTAATATTTCTTTGTATTTCTGTGGTGTCCATTGTGATTTTCTTTCTCATTTCTGGTTCTGTTTGTGTGTGTAGATTCTCTTTTTCTCTTAATAAGTCTGACTAGGGGCTTATCTATTTTGTTTATTTTCTCAAAAAAACATCTCTTAGTTTCATTAATTTTTTTCTATTATTTTATTCTTCTCAATTTTATTTATTCATTCTTTGGTCTTTATTATGTCCCTCTTTCTGCTGACTTTGTGACTCATTTGCTGTTCTTTTTCCAGTTTCAATAATTGTGAATTTAGACTATTCATTTGGGTTGTACTTCCTTCTTTACAGAGGCCTGGACTGCTATATACTCTCCTCTTAGAACTGCTTTCGCTGCATCCCACAGAAGTTGGGGTGTTATGCTGTTGTTTTCATTTGTCTCCATATATTGCTTGATCTCTGTTTTAATTTGGTCATTGATTATTTAGGAGCATATTGTTAAGCCTCCATGTGTTTGTGAACCTTTTTGTTTTCTTTATACAATTTATTTCTAGTTTTATATCTTTGTGATCTGAGAAGTTGGTGGTACAATTTCAATCTTTTTTATTTTACTGAGGCTCTTTTTGTGGCCTAGTATGTGGTCTATTCTGCAAAATGTTCCATGTGCACTTGAAAAGAATGTGTATCCTGCTACTTTTTGGTGGAGAGTTCTGTAGATGTTTGTTAGGTCCTGTTCTTATGTGTTGTTCAGTGCCTCTGTGTACTTATTTTCTGTCTGGTTGATCTGTCCTTTGGAGTGAGTGGTGTGTTGAAGTCTCCTAAAATGAATGCATTGCATTCTATTTCCCCATTTAATTCTACTAGTATTTGTTTCACATGTGTAGGTGCTCCTGTGTTGGGTGCATAGATTTTTATAATGGTTATATCCTCTTGTTGGACTGACCCCTTTATCATTATGTAATGTCTTCTTTGTCTCTTGTTACTTTCTTTGTTTTGAAGTCTATTTTGTCTGATACAAGTACTGCAACACCTGCTTTATTCTCCCCATTATTTGCATGAAACATCTTTTTCCATCCCTTTACTTTCAGTCTGTGTATGTCTTTGGGTTTGAAGTGAGTCTCTTGTAGGCTGCATATAGATGTGTCTTGCTTTTTTATCCATTCTATTACTCTGTGTCTTTTGATTGGTGCATTCAGTCCATTTACATTTAGGGTGATTATTGATAGATATGTACTGTTGCCATTACAGGCTTTGGATTCATGGTTACAGAAGGTTCAAGGGCAGCTTCTTTACTATCTGACCATCTAACTTAACTCACTTATTATGCTATTACAAACACAGTCTGATGATTCTTTATTTCTCTCCCTTCTTTTTCTTCCTCCTCCACTCTATATATGTTAGGTGTTTTATTCTGTACTCTTTGTGTTTCTCTTGACTGATTTTGTGGATAGCTGATTTTATTTTTCATTTAGTTAGTATTTGGCTGGTCTGCTTTCTTTGCTGTGGTTTTATTTTCTCTGGTGACAGCTCTTTAGCCTTAGGAGTGCTTTCATCTACAGCAGTCCCTTTAAAATACATTGTAGAGATGGTTTGTGGGAGGTAAATTCCCTCAACTTTTGCTTATCTGGGAATTGTTTAATCCCTCCTTCAAATTTAAATGATAATCTTGCTGGATACAGTATTCTTGGTTTGAGGCCCTTCTGTTTCATTGCATTAAATATATCATGCCATTCTTTTCTGGCCTGTAAAGTTTCTGTTGAAAAGTCTGATGATAGCCTGGTGGGTTTTCCTTTGTAGGTGATCTTTTTTCACACTCTGGCTGCTTTTCATATCCTGTCCTTGTCTTTGATCTTTGCCATTTTAATTATTATATGTCTTGGTGTTGTCCTCCTTGGGTCTCTTGTGTTGGGAGATCTCTGGGCTTCCATGGTCTGAGAGACTATTTCCTTCCCCACACTGGGGAGGTTTTCAGCAATTATTTCTTCAAAGACACTTTCTATCCCTTTTTCTCTCTTCTTCTTCTTCTGGTACCCCTATAATGCAAATATTGTTCCATTTGGATTGGTCACACAGTTCTCCTAATATTCTTTCATTCCTAGAGAACCTTTTCTCTCTCTCTGCCTCAGCTTCTCTGTATTCCTGTTCTCTGATTTCTATTCCATTAACAGTCTCTTCCACCTCATCCTCTCTGCTCTTAAATCCTTCTATTGTTTGTTTCATTTCTGTTATCTCCTTCCTGAATTCATCCCTTAGCTCTTGAATATTTCTCTGTAGCTCCATCAGCATGCTTATGACTTTTATTTTGAGTTCTTTTTCAGGAATATTGGTGATTTCAGTCTCATCAAGCCCTCTCTCTGGTGTTTGAGGGATTTGGACTGAACAAGGGTCTTCTGCCTCTTCATGGCAATGGGAGTGTTCGCTGGTGAGTGGCACATGTGTCAGCTGGGAGAACAAAGTCCCTTCCTGCTTGCTGGTCACCCTGTGTCTTCTGTCTGAGCAGCCTCTGGGTTAATCCCCTAAGCTGCCATGGGTGGGGTGGCCTTTGAGATGGCCTAGGGCAATGGCAGGGGTCTCGGGCCAGCAGCATGTGTTCTGTCACAAGAGCAAAGCCCCTTTGTGCCTCCAGGTCTCCATGCTCATCTCCGCTGTCTGTGCTGGTCAGTCACGCACAGGGAGCAACCTCTGGGTTAATCCCCAAACTGCCATTGGCAGTGTGGCCCTCAGAATGGCCTAGGGTTCTGGTGGGGGTTACAGGCGAGCAGTGTGTGTTATGCCACAAGAAGAAAGCCCCTTCATGCTTCCCAGACTCTGCACTTGTCTCCACTGTCTGTGCCAGTCAACTGCAAGCAGGGAGCAGCCTCTGGGTCTGGGCCGTTAGCTGCGTGCAGGGAGAAGCCTCTGTGCTAAGCTGTGTGGTTGCTATAGGTGGGACTGCTCTCTGGCTGTTCTGCAGCAGTGGTGGGTCAGCTGGTTTGCTTGCAGTGCTGGTGGGGGGCAAGGAACGGCAGGCTGCTTATTGCCCGGAGGGTCTTCAGAGCTGCATTGCCACCCAGGGTGTTAGGGCACGTGAAGTTCCTTAAAGTTCCCAGCCTGCTGGGCTGAGTGTGCCAGGACGATTTTGTCCACCTGTTAAACCCTGTCCCTTTAAGACTTTAAAAGCGCCTGCTTTTCTTTTGTCCCAGGGCAGCCAGCTGTGGGAACCTGTTTGCAGTCTGAATCTCAGACCTTGCTTTTCTGCTCCTCCAATATCCAGTGCGCCTTGCAATGTGTGTCTGTGCTCCTGGGGCAGACCACCAGGGCTGGTTATTTAGCAGTCCTGTGCTTCCACTCTCTCCCCACTCTGATTCCCTTCCTCCCACCAGTGAGCTGGGGTGGGCTGAGTGCTTGAGTCCCACCAGGTCACAGCTTTGTATCCTACCCTTTTCTTTGAGATGTTCGGTTCTCACAGATGTAGCCTGGCTTTTGTACTGTATCTTCTGGTCACTCTTTTAGGAATGCTGTATTTTCAAAATATATGTGGTTTTGGGAGGAGAATTCTGCCACCCTACTCCTGCCACCATCTTGAGAATCCCCTCTTAGAGTAAGTCTAAGTTTATAAGGCTCAGGGATTCAGAAAAAGCTTGAAATTTATATCTATGTTGCTTTCTATTTGCTTGTAGGTTCATATAATTTTAATCAAACTTTAGGTTTTAAAATACTTATCTAAAAAACACCTGGTTTATTTTTTTGATTTCTTGATTTTCTTATACATACGCTGTTTGCATTCTATATTCTCTCTGTGGCAAGTCTCAGACAAATTTTTCAAGTTTTTTCTTCTAGATTTATTCTATTTATCTAAAGCAGTGTTTCCCAAAAATAATCAATGGATTATTTTTGGAAGATAGCCCTGCAATATTCTGAGAAAAAAAATTTCCAAAGTCAGGTAAGTATGGGAGGTTATTTATATGTGATATTCAATTCACATTAACATTTTAGCTAAATACTCTGAGAAATCCTACAAAAATGAGACCTGTTTAATCTTGTTTAATTCAACATTTCTCAGACTTAATTAAACTTGAAATAACAAAAATAATTTGTTAGGAAAGCATTTAATATCCTGAAGAACCAGTATTCCACAGAAAATGCTTTGAGAAATGCTGATCTAAAGTCATCCTTTAAAACAAACAAAACCAAACCAAAACAAGTTCCCACAGGGGAAGGGATTTTCAAATAATGAGCAATGCTGAGGAGAGTGAGGGGTGACCTGCATCAGAATCTAGCTGAGTGAAGCTAAGAGAAAAGCCTCTGATGCTCAAGAACTAGGGTTGCTTCAGTCAAGCCAGACATTTTAAGTCCAAAAGATGCCATTCAGGCTAAAGCAACCTGAGAATCTCAAGACAGCCAAGATAGAAGTAATGTCTACTATTACTGCCATTTTTACTGTTATCATTAATGGCTTAGATGGGAGAAGCACTATACAAACATTCTCTCTAACCACATAAAACCCCCACAATATAGGTTTTATCCTTCCAATATTAGAGATAAAGAAACTGAGGTTGAGAGAGAGTGACATGAGTCTAGCAGAAACAAAGGTTTTAGATACTTTTTTAGACCTCTTTTACTGCATTATACTCACTCAGTCTGGAAAGCTTCTTCAATGAAGCAACTGATGTCCCTTTGTTCTCCTACCCTCTCATTACCCTCTCTGGAGCCTTCCCTAATAGAAATAATTCTAGAATACCACAGGTTAAACCACTGATGACTTTGGCCCACTTAACCATACTGTATCTGGTTCCCATCATGAATCAAATATTTGCACACTCTAAATCTGACAAGACCTGTGATCTCAGGCATTGCATGATATTTTGTAATTACTTCCCAAGGCTCTTTAAGAATCACACAAGAGGGGGCAGAAGATGGCGGCGTGAGTAGAGCAGCGGAAATCTCCTCCAAAAACAACATATATCTATGAAAATATAACAAAGACAACCCTTCCTAAAATAAAGACCAGAGGACACAGGACAATATCCAGACCACATCCGCACCTGAGAGAACCCAGCGCCTCGCGAAGGGGGTAAGATACAAGCCCCGGCCCCGCAGGAGCCGAGCGCCCCTCCCCCCAGCTCCCGGCAGGAGAAGAGCAGGCAGAGCGGGAGGGAGACGGAGCCCAGGGCTGCCGAACACCCAGCCCCAGCCATCCGGGCCAGAGTGCAGGGCGCTCGATACTAGGAAAACAGGGCAGCAAGAACAGTGAGCGGGCACTGGAGGCTGGGCGACAGAGGGCATAAGAAAAGCGCGCAACCATTTTTTTTTTTTTTTTGCTTTTTTGCTGTTTTGTTTTGGCGAGCGCTTTTTGGAAGTCTTAAAGGGATAGGGACCCCAATACTAGGGAAACAGGGCAGAAAGACCGGTGAGCAGAGGCCTGAGGCTGGCACCGCAGAATAAAGAAAAACGAACGACCAACATTTTTTTTTTTTTTCTTTTTTTTTAATTAAAAAAATTTTTTTTTCTTTTTTTTTTGGTGGGCGTTGTTTTGCTTTGGCGGGTGCTTTTTGGAAGTCTTAAAGGGGCAGGGCGGGTCACTTAATCCAGAGGTAGGGAATCCGGGATCTCTGGGCACCCTAACCCCTGGGCTGCAGGGAGCAGGGAGGACCCTTACGGAGATAAATAGCCTCCCAGCAGCTCCTGCTCCAACGCGACTCCACCATTTTGGAGTAGCTGCCCGAGCCAGGCCACGCCCACAGCAACAGCGGAGATTAACTCCATAGCAGCCGGGCAGGAAGCAGAAACCCTGTCTACGCGCAGCTGCGCAGCACAAGCCACTAGAGGCCGCTGTTCTCCCAGGAGAGGAGGGCCACAAACCAACAAGAAAGGAAGTCCTTCCAGCCGTCACTCGTCCCAGTTCTGCAGACTATTCCTATCACCATGAAAAGGCAAAGCTACAGGCAGACAAAGATCACAGAGACAACACCAGAGAAGGAGACAGACCTAACCAGTCTCCCTGAAAAAGAATTCAAAATAAGAATCATAAACATGCTGACAGAGATGCAGAGAAATACGCAAGAGAAATGGGATGAAGTCCGGAAGGAGATCACAGATGCCAGAAAGGAGATCGCAGAAATGAAACAAACTCTGGAAGGGTTTATAAGCAGAATGGATAGAATGCAAGAGGCCATTGATGGAATTGAAATCAGAGAACAGGAACGCATAGAAGCTGACATAGAGAGAGACAAAAGGATCTCCAGGAATGAAACAATATTAAGAGAACTGTGTGACCAATCCAAAAGGAACAATATCCGTATTATAGGGGTCCCAGAAGAAGAAGAGAGAGGAAAAGAGATGGAAAGTATCTTAGAAGAAATAATTGCTGAAAACTTCCCCACACTGGGGGAGGAAGTAATCGAACAGACCACGGAAATACACAGAACCCCCAACAGAAAGGATCCAAGAAGGGCAACACCAAGACACATAATAATTAAAATGGCAAAGATCAAGGACAAGGAAAGAATGTTAAAGGCAGCTAGAGAGAAAAAGGTCACCTATAAAGGGAAACCCATCAGGCTAACGTCAGATTTCTCAACAGAAACCCTACAGGCCAGAAGAGAATGGCATGATATATTTAATACAATGAAACAGAAGGGCCTTGAACCAAGGATACTGTATCCAGCACGACTATCATTCAAATATGACGGTGGGATTAAACAATTCCCAGACAAACAAAAGCTGAGGGAATTTGCTTTCCACAAACCACCTCTACAGAACATCTTACAGGGACTGCTCTAGATGGGAGCACTCCTAGAAAGAGCACAGCACAAAACACCCAACATATGAAGAATCGAGGAGGAGGAACAAGAAGGGAGAGAAGAAAAGAATCTCCAGATAGTGTATATAACAGCTCAATAAGCGAGCTAAGTTAGGCAGTAAGATACTAAAGAGGCTAACCTTGAACCTTTGGTAACCACGAATTTAAAGCCTGCAATGGCAATAAGTACATATCTTTCAATAGTCACCCTAAATGTTAATGGGTTGAATGCACCAATCAAAAGACACAGAGTAACAGAATGGATAAAAAAGCAAGACCCATCTATATGCTGCTTACAAGAAACTCACCTCAAACCCAAAGACATGTACAGACTAAAAGTCAAGGGATGGAAAAACATATTTCAAGCAAACAACAGTGAGAAGAAAGCAGGGGTTGCAGTACTAATATCAGACAAAATAGACTTCAAAGCAAAGAAAGTAACAAGAGATAAAGAAGGACACTACATAATGATAAAGGGCTCAGTCAAACAAGAGGATATAACCATTCTAAATATATATGCACCCAACACAGGAGCACCAGCATATGTGAAACAAATACTAACAGAACTAAAGGGGGATATAGACTGCAATGCATTCATTCTAGGAGACTTCAACACACCACTCACCCCAAAGGATAGATCCACTGGGCAGAAAATAAGTAAGGACACGGAAGCACTGAACAACACAGTAGAGCAGATGGACCTAATAGACATCTATAGAACTCTACATCCAAAAGCAGCGGGATATACATTCTTCTCAAGTGCACATGGAACATTCTCCAGAATAGACCACATACTAGGCCACAAAAAGAGCCTCAGAAAATTCCAAAAGATTGAAATCCTACCAACCAACTTTTCAGACCACAAAGGCATAAAACTAGAAATAAACTGTACAAAGAAAGCAAAGAGGCACACAAACACATGGAGGCTTAACAACACGCTCCTAAATAATCAATGGATCAATGACCAAATCAAAATGGAGATCCAGCAATATATGGAAACAAATGACAACAACAACACTAAGCCCCAACTTCTGTGGGACACAGCAAAAGCAGTCTTAAGAGGAAAGTATATAGCAATCCAAGCATATTTAAAAAAGGAAGAGCAATCCCAAATGAATGGTCTAATGTCACAATTATCGAAATTGGAAAAAGAAGAATAGATGAGGCCTAAGGTCAGCAGAAGGAGGGACATAATAAAGATCAGAGAAGAAATAAATAAAATTGAGAAGAATAAAACAATAGCAAAAATCAATGAAACCAAGAGCTGGTTCTTCAAGAAAATAAACAAAATAGATAAGCCTCTAGCCAGACTTATTAAGAAGAAAAGAGAGTCAACACAAATCAACAGTATCAGAAACGAGAAAGGAAAAATCACGACGGACCCCACGGAAATGCAAAGAATTATTGGAGAATACTATGAAAACCTATATGCTAACAAGCTGGGAAACCTAGGAGAAATGGACAACTTCCTAGAAAAATATAACCTTCCAAGATTGACCCAGGAAGAAACAGAAAATCTAAACAGACCAATTACCAGCAACGAAATTGAAGCGGTAATAAAAAAACTACCAAAGAACAAAACCCCCGGGCCAGATGGATTTACCTCGGAATTTTATCAGACATACAGGGAAGACATAATACCCATTCTCCTTAAAGTTTTCCAAAAAATAGAGGAGGAGGGGATACTCCCAAACTCATTCTATGAAGCTAACATCACCCTAATACCAAAACCAGGCAAAGACCCCACCAAAAAAGAAAACTACAGACCAATATCCCTGATGAACGTAGATGCAAAAATACTCAACAAAATATTAGCAAACCGAATTCAAAAATACATCAAAAGGATCATACACCATGACCAAGTGGGATTCATCCCAGGGATGCAAGGATGGTACAACATTCGAAAGTCCATCAACATCATCCACCACATCAACAAAAAGAAAGACAAAAACCACATGATCATCTCCATAGATGCTGAAAAAGCATTTGACAAAGTTCAACATCCATTCATGTTAAAAACTCTCAGCAAAATGGGAATAGAGGGCAAGTACCTCAACATAATAAAGGCCATCTATGATAAACCCACAGCCAACATTATATTGAACAGCGAGAAGCTGAAAGCATTTCCTCTGAGATCGGGAACTAGACAGGGATGCCCACTCTCTCCACTGTTATTTAACATAGTACTGGAGGTCCTAGCCACGGCAATCAGACAAAATAAAGAAATACAAGGAATCCAGATTGGTAAAGAAGAAGTTAAACTGTCACTATTTGCAGATGACATGATACTGTACATAAAAAACCCTAAAGACTCCACCCCAAAACTACTAGAACTGATATCGGAATACAGCAAAGTTGCAGGATACAAAATCAACACACAGAAATCTGTGGCTTTCCTATATACTAACAATGAACCAACAGAAAGAGAAATCAGGAAAACAACTCCATTCACAACTGCATCCAAAAAAATAAAATACCTAGGAATAAACCTAACCAAAGAAGTGAAAGACTTATACTCTGAAAACTACAAGTCACTCTTAAGAGAAATTAAAGGGGACACTAACAGATGGAAACTCATCCCATGCTCGTGGCTAGGAAGAATTAATATCGTTAAAATGGCCATCCTGCCCAAAGCAATATACAGATTTGATGCAATCCCTATGAAACTACCAGCAACATTCTTCAATGAACTGGAACAAATAATTCAAAAATTCATATGGAAACACCAAAGACCCCAAACAGCCAAAGCAATCCTGAGAAAGAAGAATAAAGTAGGGGGGATCTCACTCCCCAACTTCAAGCTCTACTATAAAGCCATAGTAATCAAGACAATTTGGTACTGGCACAAGAGCAGAGCCACAGACCAATGGAACAGACTAGAGAATCCAGACATTAACCCAGACATATATGGTCAATTAATATTTGATAAAGGAGCCATGGACATACAATGGTGAAATGACAGTCTCTTCAACAGATGGTGCTGGCAAAACTGGACAGCTACATGTAGGAGAATGAAACTGGACCATTGTCTAACCCCATATACAAAAGTAAACTCAAAATGGATCAAAGACCTGAATGTAAGCCATGAAACCATTAAACTCTTGGAAGAAAACATAGGCGAAAACCTCTTAGACATAAACATGAGTGACCTCTTCTTGAACATATCTCCCCGGGCAAGGAAAACAACAGCAAAAATGAGTAAGTGGGACTATATTAAGCTGAAAAGCTTCTGTACAGCAAAAGACACCATCAATAGAACAAGAAGGATCCCTACAGTATGGGAGAATATATTTGAAAATGACACATCTGATAAAGGCTTGACGTCCAGAATATATAAGGAGCTCACACGCCTCAACAAACAAAAAACAAATAACCCAATTAAAAAATGGGCAGAGGAACTGAACAGACAGTTCTCCAAAAAAGAAATACAGATGGCCAACAGACACATGAAAAGATGCTCCACATCGCTAATTATCAGAGAAATGCAAATTAAAACTACAATGAGGTATCACCTCACACCAGTAAGGATGGCTGCCATCCAAAAGACAAACAACAACAAATGTTGGCGAGGCTGTGGAGAAAGGGGAACCCTCCTACACTGCTGGTGGGAATGTAAACTAGTTCAACCATTGTGGAAAGCAGTATGGAGGTATATCAAAATGCTCAAAACAGACTTACCATTTGACCCAGGAATTGCACTCCTAGGAATTTACCCTAAGAACGCAGCAATCAAGTTTGAGAAAGACAGATGCACCCCTATGTTTATTGTAGCACTATTTACAATAGCCAAGAATTGGAAGCAACCTAAATGTCCATCAATAGATGAATGGATAAAGAAGATGTGGTACATATACACAATGGAATACTACTCAGCCATAAGAAAAGGTCAAATCCAATCATTTGCAGCAACATGGATGGAGCTGGAGGGTATTATGCTCAGTGAAACAAGCCAAGCGGAGAAAGAGAAATACCAAATGATTTCACTTATCTGTGGAATATAAGAACAAAGGAAAAACTGAAGGAACAAAACAGCAGCAGAATCACAGAACTCAAGAATGGACTAACAGGTACCAAAGGGAAAGGGACTGGGGAGGATGGGTGGGTAGGGAGGGATAAGGGGGGGAGAAGTAGGGGGGTATTAAGATTAACATACATGGGGGGGTAGGAGAAAAGGGAGGGCTGTACAACACAGAGAAGGCAAGTAGTGATTCTACAACATTTTGCTATGCTGATGGACAGTGACTGTAAAGGGGTTTATAGGGGAGACCTGGTATAGGGGAGAGCCTAGTAAACATAATATTCGTCATGTAAGTGTAGATTAGTGATACCAAAAACAAAGCAAAAAAAAAAAAAGGCAGTTCCTGTGTGGTAACCTCCAACGAGTTCTACACAAGGGTATAAAGGGCATATAAAAGTGTAGGCAAAGGGTCTGTTTGTGTTTATACAGAGGATCAAAGCCTAATTGGGCTACCCCGAAAATGAACTAAGATACGATATGAAAAAGAACTTCCAACATCTGCACTCTCTGGAAGACTCATGCCAGAAGATGATCATCAAAAAACCCCAACAAAGATCCACGCACTGCTACAGCTGTAGATGCACTCATCCCACCAGTTCCTGGACTTGCCATGGGAATGAGGAAGGAGATATCTAAGCTGGCCTGTGCATACAGTAAAACAACAAATTTGACTGGATCTATACTGTTGGAACTCAACCAAGAATTTGGAGAAGTGCAAATTGTAGCGCTCCAAACTCTTACAACTACAGACTATTTACTGTTAAAAGAACATATGGCATGTGAACAGTCCCCAGGAATGGGTTGTTTTAATTTGTCTGATTTCTCTCAGACTGTTCAAGTTCAGTTGGACAATATCCACCATATCATAGATAAGTTTTCACAAATGCCTAAGGTGCCTTAATGGTTTTCTTGGTTTCACTGGAGATGGCTGGTAATTACAGATATGCTTTGGTTATGTAACTATACTCCTATTATGTTAATGTGTGTGCGCAATTTAAGTAGTAGCTTAAAACCTATATATGCTGAAGTTACTCTACAAGAAGATATGTCAAAGAAATAATCAATCTTCCCATGTTTTCTTCCGCCTGCTACTTCTATAGCTTTTCTTCTTCCTTCCTAATTACAACCCTTAAATAGAATTCGTGCCTCAGATCAAATTTACCGAGTATCATAACTCCTCCAAGTGGTAAAGATACCTCAAGACAAATGCTGGGCATAGAAGCCACAGGGCATAAATATGCAAAGAAGTAAAAAGCTAACCTTTTCAAACAATAAGGCTTCCCTCTCACTTACCAACTTCACATTTCCCTGTATGGCCCCGGAAGATGACTGGTTAGCCAGAGACAGGTAAGATTCCTCAAGGGAGGAACAACCTAAGACAGGCACAGTCGCAGGGGGGCCATCAGGTGAGAAATTGGGGATCAACAGAGGTGAGGCTTAGAACCTCACCCCCCCTGTTCTGAGAGAAATCTTCTGCATACGTGGATGTTTTATTGCCCTGGTCTAGCTTGGATTAACACATAGTCTACAGGCACACACCTGATCATCTACATTTGCTCTCTTACAACACTAAACTATGTTTTCTACCTTTATCTTGTATCTACCTACCACTTCAGCATTTTATTAAAAATAGTAATAATAAAGAGAGAAATGTGGTATCCACATATAAATCAAGTATAAAAACCAAATGAGTATTCATATTTGAACTGACTGTTTAGAGTTCATAATGCATGAGCAAAACCAAAAAGTTTCTGTGATGACTGCCCTTGTACTGTTCACCATGTAACTTATTCACTATGTAAGAATTTGTTCTCCATGTAAGAACTTGTTCGTTATGCTTCAGAAGATTGGAGACTGACGAAAATTAGGCCTGGGGTGGATTAATGATTGTGCATTGAGCATTGACTCCCCTATACAGAATTTTATTGTCGTTAACAACCATTTGATCAATAAATATGAGAGATGCCCTCACAAAAAAAAAAAAAAAAAAGGACAGACTTCCAATGGTAAAATTAATAAGTAACCGGGATGTAATGTATAGCATAAGGAATATAGTCAAGATATTGTAACAGCTTGGTAGGGTGATAGCTGGAACCTAGAATTATGTATATAAATGTTCTACCACTGTGTTGTACACTTGAAACTAATGTAATGTAATACTGTGCGTCAACTACCCTTCAATAAAAAATAATTATTAAAAAAAAAAAAAAAAAAAAGAATCACACAAGAAAATCAATCTTAACATTCAAAGGCAAACTCAAATGTCTACAAAGACCAAGCCATTAACATAAATTATAGGAGCTGGGCAAGAATAACCTATAGTTGATGACAGAGACTCTGATGATCTAGAGAGAATGTGCCCCATCCAGAGGGCATAGCCATTGGCATTGGCAGACGGCAGTCAAGCAGAAGTGTGAGCCCACTATTGCTTGATCTTATTTTTCAAATAAAGCCAGAATCACAGTTTTCATGTGAAATCTCCCAATTTTTAAAATGTTGACAACTAATTTCTTAAACAAGTATCTTAAAAATATTAGCAGGACCAAAAACAACATGGATCTGAGAACATGAGAGCAGGCTGATGGCTCATGTTCTCGTAAGTCAGCTTCTACTATAAACAATGTTACCTCTGCCACCCTGCTCCCACTATCACTCCCTCCATCCAGCAGATCTGGGTCCAAATTGCTTTTTTTTTATTGAGGTATCATTGATATACACTCTTATGAAGGCTTCACATGAAAAACATTGTGGTTACTACATTCACCCATATTATCAAGTCCCCCCCAACACCCCATTGCAGTCACTGTCCATCAGTATAGTAAGATGCCACAGTCACTACTTGTCTTCTCTGTGCTACACTGTCTTCCCCATGACCCCCCAACACCATGTGTACCAATCATAATACCCTCAGTTATTACCGTCTCCCTCGTTCCCAACCTGCCCTCTCCCACCCTTCCCCTTTGGTAACCGCTAGTCCCTTCTTGCAGTCTGTGAGTCTGCTGCTGTTTTGTTCCTTCAGTTTTGCACCATTGTTATACCCAAATTGCTTTTGACACACTCAGAAAGTTAAGAATTGCCAGTACTGAAGTCATGTTTAAAACCTTAGACTCTGAAGTTGATTATAAAAAAGCGGACCCCCAATTTTTTTTGGAAAGATGGCAGCAGGGTCAAAGTAAGTGCATGTACCGCTTGAAGGCAATGGGAGTCATCATGTGCCTTTTGTATGCATCATATGCCAGAATGACTCTAAAGGATGAGGAAGCCATTAGCACTGCTCTAGTGACCAAATGTTTTCTTCCTCTTCTCCAAACTGATTTGCCAGATTATTTTCGGGAACTAGATTCAGGCCCAATTAGGGCACAGGATGGGGTAGTCTTCTGTGACATTCTCTTGTCACCAAGGGTGCTTGTTAGAGAGGTGGCTGATGCCACCTGATATTTGTATTATTCAAAGCTAGGGCTTGAGGTGTGGCCTTGGTCTTTTAAGATCAACATCACCACTGAGTCCCTAGAGAAGAGACAAGGAGAGGAAGATGGAAAGAGGTTGGTTCCACAGGGAAGAATTCTTGCTCTGCCTCATTCTCCACCTGCTGCTTCAAGGTAAGATAGGACAAAAGCAAAAGGGAAGTAGACATATAACTTCTAGAAAACAGAAAAAAGGCTAATTTTTGCTACTCCTAGATAGCCAATGCCTGCATTTTCATTTTAGTAAAGATGGAAACTCATGATATCAACAGTTTTGTACCTTTTTCTCAGCTCCTTCTCTCCCCATGCTTCTATTGGCCTCATCTCTTTCCCCATGTTCTTTCTCTTTCCAGGCATATAATTTATCCTCATGATTTCTCAGTATCAACTGATCTTAAGAAGAAGAAAATTTTCTCTCAGTTCTCTTGAAGCAAATTAAATGGAACAGGGAGAATGCTAAGGGGGAGAAGGTGGATAAGAAGATCTGTAGTGAAAGGGAAACTTTTTCAGTACAATTTTCCCAATTAGCTTATTTTCTCATTCATTATCGAAAATGAGCAATGCGGGTTAGTACAATACCAGAAATAGATGTAAATAGACTCTATCAGAAGATGTTACCATCTAATTCTCTATTTCCATTCCACAAAGTACAACCTAGAAGGGGGTTAGGTATATCATGGGTATCAAGGAGCTCTCTTTACAACAATAGTCTCACAGGTGACATCCACTGCTTTCTCAAAGAGAACAGTCACATCACATAGTAGAGACACCATAAATTCCATTACCTTGAAAGACTGAGTTCATTCCTTAAGTTTCCACATACTGCACATGACCTACCTGATCATTTCCCTCATCATTAATTTATGATTACCTATGCCTTATATAATATAGTGACTGTGGCATTAATATGATTGCAAAATTTGCCACTGACATCACCCATTGGGCTCAAGGACAGAGATGAGCAGTGGAAGGACTCTGAGTGGAGGCAGAGAGGTTGTGGTGAGATAGCTAAGAACATCACAGGCCATAGACAAGTGGTGGTCACGGCTGAATTTGCCTACACATTTGGACAAGTTTTGCATGGGAACAGAAACAATGGAATTAAGGATGGAGCCCTGACTCAGCTCACCTCTTCAGCTTCCACCATTGGCCTACCACAGTCCCTGCCCACAATCACTGGCCCAGCAAAGAGAAGTTCACATGCTTCTGCTATGCCTCCTGTTTTCTCTTTGTGCAGAAACATTCCCCAGGCCCGAGTTCTGGCACTCTTCTCATATGGTCTCCTCCCTGCAGGAAGAGGAAATATATTCACCATCAATTGCTCAGGCTTTGATCAGCATGGGGTGGACCCTGTTGCCTTCCAGGGTTTGACAGAAGGCTTTCCGTCCAGCCATCAACAACAGCATCCCCACCCATGTCAACATCTCCTTCACCCTGTCTGCCATCTTGGAAGTGGTAAGACCTGACCCAGCACTGCAATGGTCTAGTATTGAGCAGTGGGTCCCCTGCTTGGATTTTGAAAAATTAAGAGCTCATTCTATGGGGTGGGGAGACATGCTGGTGTATGCTTCAGTGACATCACTGTAGGTAAAATCTATTCCTTTTGGGAATAATCCACAAGAAGCATAACCCCAGTGGGCCCTCACACTGGTCTTTCACTTACATTTCTCATGTATCCTGGATTATTTGACCTACATTTTTCTGTGGCTTATGATAAAAAATCATAATCACCACATATAACAGCCTTGTAAATGAATAAGAGGTGGGTGGCAGCCTTGAACCTGACTTCATGGAGTCAGTGATCCTGGATGAAAATTGTTTTGCCAGGATGCACGGCTTCAACTGATGACATCATTCCTGTGGCTAAATGTGGTATGATAGACTTTCCCTTTACTACAGCATCTCCCTTTCTTCAATCCTGGGTTCAACTTTGCAGGTTACAATGGGTAAAGCTAAGAATACCCATGACTTAGACAAGTTTCTATAGAGCTGGACCAACAATGAAAACACAAGACTTCCTGATCATTCTGTGAATTTAGGAGGGTAGAGATGGTGCATAAGGAGAAGGTGGCATAAACCAAGGTCATGGAGCCAATACTTAAGTGGCTCTAGCCCAGGGAATCTAAAGCTATGCTCAGGGTCTCCCTTGAGAGCACTGAGAAGTGGAAACAAGTAAGACTTTGTTAGTGACATTGTGACAGCTGTCACCCAAGAGATGGTGAAGAAATGAGAGGAAAAAGGAATGCAAAGTGCAGGAGACCTAACAAGACTAAAACAAGTTCCCACCCCATTTGTCCCACTCCATGGTTTCCTGTAGATCTGGTAAAATCCATCCAACAGGTGGGACCCGGAGGAGTGGGGGGGCATCAGGAAGCTCAGCATGGCATCTGAGATCCTTTGGCTTCCAGATATCTTCCTTGAGAAGTTGTGAGTATCAGGGCTGAAAAAAGCAAGAAAGAAACCATTCGTCAAGGGAAGACCATGGTGTAACTAAAAGGGACCACACAAAGACTCAGCTTAGTAGGAAGCAGTATCTGAATTGAGGTGCTTACAAAACACCCAGAGCATGGCAGTGGGTCGTGGTGGTGGGGAAGCTGCGTGAGTGGGGCTGGAGCCCAGGGATGGGGTGATCTGAGAGAGAAAGGCGGCTGTGTCTGATGGGAAACCCACAGCACCCACTTGCCCATCCTTCTCACATACAGCATGGATGTCAATCAGGCACCCACAGGGCTCATGGCTTATGTCAACAGTGAAGGTCGCATTGAATATGATAGCCAATGCACATCACCAGCATCTATAACCTGGACATCTTCTATTTCCCCTTTGATGAACAGAGCTGCACATTCACCTTTAGCTCTTTCATCTACACGGGTGAGTGAGGCTCATTAGAGTAGCTTGGTGAGAGGCAGAAAAAGGTTCTGGGAGAGAAGAGGACAGAAAGCTGGAAACAGTGAGGGGATCGCCCTGAAAGGGGTGTGGAAGCTAAGTGGCAAGGAATCCAGCATTCTAGGCAAGGGGGTTGAGAGCAGGTGGGGAGGCTGAGTTGTCTGGGTCTCCTTTGCAGTGGAGAATATGGTCCTGGGCATGGAGAAGGACATGCAGGAGATTTTGAACATGTCATGGAACCTCATTAGGAGCAAGGGGGAGTGGGTACTTCTGGGTACCCACCAGAGAATGAAGAAGATAACTATGGATGCCAACCGGTATGACCAAATCATTTTCTATCTGAACTCAGGGGCCCTGGTTGAGATCTTCTCCTGAGATGCATAGCTTATGGCCCCCACTAGAATGTAAGCTTTGCCACTACACAGGAAGCCTCAGGAGAACAGGGATTGTCATTTTTTTCACTGACAAACCTCCAGTACCTAGAACAGTATCTGGCACTCAGTAAACGTTGGCTGAATAAATCCTCCCTGAGGGAGAAACAAAACTCCTAGGCAATGATTAACAGTGACTGTGAGCTTCCCATCCCCATGGCTATCAGAACTTTTTGGACAGCAGGAATTTTTCTGTTTATTTTTTAAAAAGAGATGCTGGAAGAGTCACAAAACACCTTTTTTACAGACGTTATGATTTCAAATCCTGGTGACCCCAAAGTATATGCCACTGTTTTACTTTCCCTCCACCCGTCTTCAATGTCAGCCAGCAAAGTGACTAGAGATTAGACCTTGGTGAGGAAAGTAAACAGAAATACAAGAATGAAATGCACACTGTACATAAGCATCTGATGCTACAGTCCTACTAAGAGCACATTGGTAGGGATAAAAATGGACGTGGAGAAAGTTGACACCTTGGCCCAAGAAGGACTTAGATGCATGTCAGTGGTAAGCAGCATAGCAGAATCAAGCCCTGGAAAGGCCGACTGTGGTGGCTGAGATAACTGCTGGAAACCAACAGGACCAGGAGAGGGGCATGAGGTCACATTTCATCACTAGGCTCTTTGGTCTGGGACAAACTTCAGCTCTTCTTCTAAATGGCTTGGAAGTTTCCCAGACTGTTCTTCATTTGCCTCTGCTCTCCTCCCTCCAGGTGGCCATCAGGTGCACGCCCAGCCTCTACGTCATAAACCTTCTGGTGACCAGTAGTTTTCTGGTTGCCATTGACACCCTCAGCTTCTACCTGCCAGCAGAAAGCAAGAACCGGGCCCCATTCAAGACGACACTTCTGCTGGGCTACAACGTCTTCCTGCTCACAGTGAATGACTTACTCCCAGCCACTGGCACACCCCTCATCAGTATTGTCTTTCCCTCAGTCCTGAGAATAAAAGCAAGGTTGGGGGTGGGGTGGGGAGAGGGACCAGTGGAACCAGGTCAGAGAGAACAGGGTCCTGGCAAAGAGCCCTCTGGGAACAACAGAAACAAGTCCCAGGGGGTGCCTCTGGCCCTCACACAGGCCCACCTTCTCTCCAGGTGTCTACTTCGCCCAGTGCCTGTCGCTGATGGTGTCAGCCTGCTGGAGACCATCTTCATCACCTACCTGCTGCACCTGGCCACCACCCAGCCCCCCTCCCATGCCCTGGTGGCTCCATTCCCTGCTTCTCCACTGCACCAGCCCAGGAAAATGCTGCCCCCTTGGGCCCCAGAAGGGAAGTAAGGGCCTGAGCCTCACCCCACCCACCTGCCTTGTAAGGGAGTCTGCACCGCCCACACTTCCTCTTCCAACACCTCTTCCTTCCTGTCCCCTCCTCTCCCTGGGTGACCTTCCCAGTCCATGGCTGAGTCTCTGTCTCTCCATAGGTGTGAAGCATCCCTTCAAGTTGTGGGCAAGGTGCCAGGGCCCAGAGAGGCAGAGCTCAGTGGATGCCCTGGGTCAGGAAGGGCCCAGCAGGAAGACAAGGCTCAGAAGCAGCATCTGGTTGGCCTGTGGGTGCAGTTCAGCCACATGATGGACACCCTGCTCTTCTGCCTCTACCTGCTCTTCCTGGCCACCTCCATCATCACGGTCATCGTCCTCTGGAACACCGAGGCAGATAGGCACCTGCAGGCCCCAGTCTGAAGCTTCTCTTGCCTCAGGGAAGGTGTCATACTGTCCAGATCCCAGCCTCACAGCCCTGGCATTCACCTTGTTTTCCATCCAGTCCTCCTATACAGTTTCAGACCAGACCTGGATAGTTTTCCATGCCCTTCCACAGTTAGGTCCTTGGTCCTGCATGCCATCAACTCCCCTCAGTCCTCCCACAAGTCCTGCCTGCCTGGCTCCTCAGGATTCAGGTTCCTGGAACACTTCCTTGATTGAATCACCCCAATAAACCCTTTTGCTAAAAGCATTGGCTCTTCCCTTCATTATATCACAGTATCAAAAATCTTGGGTTGAGAGTCTTCTTGCAGAAACTACTCATGACCAAAATAAAAGGCATTTTTTTAAGTCTACCAGACAACATGTGAAAGTGGGGGAAAGAGAGAGAAGAAGCCATAATCTATTACAAGGAATTAAAATAAAATAGGGATTTACTCTCTTAAATCCAGTTATCCTGGATTTAAGCCTCCAAATTTATAATGTACCAGAAGCAGGCTTCTCTCGCTTAAAGAGTGAAACCTTTGTCACAGCCTGATATGTGACTCATTTATCATTAAGCATTCAGATGGTAAGACAATCCTGAATGAATACTTACCTGGCAGGGGAAATGCCATGATCACGAAGGTGCTTTTCCCAGGGCGAGGTTTATCCATTGCACTCCGGATGTGCTGACCCCTGCAGTTTCTCCAAATGTGGGAAACTCGGCTGCATCATTTCTGGTAGTGGGGGACTGCGTTCACACTTTCCCCTGTTTAAAAAGTAAAAAAAAAAAAAAAAAGATAATCCTGAATTACCATTAATTGTCTGTGTTGCAATTAGAGCTGATGTGCCCTTACTCCTGCTAAGAGGAGAACAGTAGGCCAAGGAAAGCACATTTGAAATTGGCATGTGCTTTACTTGGGAGTAACACAAATGGCCCAGTATGAACTGGAAAATTCCCTTTCCACTCGCGTTATTGTTTTGAAAGTCTTGGTCACTTAGCCTGTCTCTCTCATTAGCTGCCTGGGCGAAGTAGAAGAAGCCCACTGTGTCACTATATATGACAGCTGTGGCATGATTTGTTGGACACCCCAGATTCAGAAAAGTACAGATGTGAGAGCAACCGGATTACAACTTACACATGATCATATTTTTAGCAACCATTTCTTTTCCCTTCTTTTGTTTATTCTATTACTTTCTATCTCAAGCCTAGGAAAGCCACTATGTCACTTATTAAACAGTATTTCCCTGGCTCCTCCTCTCCACTGCTCTTCCTCCAGGTCCTTTGGATCCTTCTGGTCACTGTGGATGCCCACGGGGGACAAGCCTGCCAGTGTCCTCTGGACATGCTGCTGTCGGGGCACAGGCCCGAGTTTGCTGCAGGAGCACCTGCTCCTCAGAGCCCAGGCCACTGGAGGGCTGAGCCCTGCAGCTCCAGCTGGATGCTGAGTCACCAGGAGCAGTGTCACTTGCTCTTCCCTTGCAGTCCCCTTCTGCTGGGACTTGAGCAGCAGTCCATGGGAACCTGGGAGTCCTGAGGCAGAAATACCCTGCTAAACTTTGAATCACTCACTCACTCAGGGTCAGAATCTTCCAACTAAATGTGTGTCCCTTAGTTCTTCCATCTTCTTTTCCTGCGTTGTTTTTTTTCCCCCACGAGGGTCTTTGGCTCCTCACTTTCTAGAACCCTGTTAAGCATGCCCCTCACCATCACCAGTCATCCAGTCATGTCCAAAACCTCATGTGTGCACATTCTGGACTGAAAACAGGAGCCCTGACATTCACCTAAAAAGATCAGTATCTGTTATCATGTTGGCAGTTCCTCAACTCACAGATTTCTACAGAATGGGCCTTTAGAAAGTACATAGAAAAGTAACCAGCATTTATTAAGTTTTCAATATGTGGCAGGCACTCTCCTAAGTGTCTTAAATGAATAAACGCATTTAATCCTCACAGTAACCCTATGACATTACTGTGAACTATAGGTCCACAAACCCTTGGCGCTAAATGTGTTTTGGAATTTGTAACTTTTCAGATTTAAAAAGGTAATAATTGTGTGTGTACTATATATTATGAACACCCCTAGTAGGGGGTATAGGGCAATGCCCTATAATCAAACACAATAATATTTCTGCAGTGAAATCTATGAATAAGCATACCAGGTAGCAAAAATGAAACTACGAGTAGTCTATCATCAGTTCAGGTCAGATTTTGTCACCAAATAATTTGTGAAAAATCATTTGATTTTCAAGGCTCTTTTGGGTTTAGAACTGTGGTTTTGTATTATTATCCCTATTTTATATATTCAAGTAGATGAGATGAAATAAATGAGAAAATGAGCCCAGAGAGGTAGCACAGCAGGCAGTGAGCTGTCTCCCAGGGCTCTGCAGCCAGTTAAATGTCAGAGCTGCGGTTTGAGCCTAGGGCAGCTGACTAGATATGGGCTCTCAGCCCCTCTGCCACACTGCCCTTCAAACTAAGGATGTGAACCAGACAGGTTCTCCAAAAGACCCATGTTGTAAAGTCAATACCACTTCAAGTCTTTATCAGCTAACACTTTAGGAGAATTAAAACAGGAAGAGCAAAGCCCATCAAGTTCTAAAGACAAACTTTCTTTAAAATTTCCCTTTACTCCCTCCCCCTGCCTTCCCCACTCCTCACCCCCTCCTCTTCACCCTTATCACAAGTTGTGACACCCAGTTCACCATTTGCACTTTCTCCACTCCTTCCTGGAGTTTGCATCTCCCCAAATCTAATTTGGAATATCCACATGTCCTCTGTATTCTCTATGGATTTAGATTTTTGCTGCTGATATAGATCTATTGCCAGATACTTTTGGATCTTCCACTCCTCTGCCCTGTCCTGAGACAGTCTTCTCACCTGCAGACTCTGCCTTGGCTTTGCTAAGCAGCTCATTTACCCGGCCTTTGAGGAGTTCTGAAATTATTTAAGATCAAATTGTATCATTTAGTTTTTCCTAGTCATCCTCACAGTACACATTTCTCTGCTTATTTTCTTCACATTTTTTCCAACACATATCTTTATGTTTTGCTTTAGTAGAAAATATGTAATTTACCTTTTCTGACACATGGTTTAAGATGCTCTATCTCCTTTCAGTAAGAGAAGGCATCATATTAAAGTGATTTTATTTTCTCCAAAAGCAAAATCTGAACATTTGATCTTAACACATAAATTATAATTATACAGAAACTTTGAAACCAGCCAGAGCTCTTCCTAAAAATTTACAGATATGATTGCTGCCTTTCTATTAACACCTGTAACAGAATT
The DNA here is from genome assembly GCF_030020395.1 of Manis pentadactyla. NCBI lineage: Eukaryota > Metazoa > Chordata > Mammalia > Pholidota > Manidae > Manis > Manis pentadactyla. The sequence continues at coordinate 114,200,946 of NC_080019.1, forward strand.
GTATGATAAACACACTCTGTGCCAATGACTCTCCTCTTGTTATGTGACAAACCTCTGAAAGGCTTTGCAAGGTAATTTATGACCTCTGTAGAAAAATGTGCTGATAGGCAGCTGGTCCTGTCTGTGCTATCTTGCATTTAATGGCTTAGACAGCTCCTCACCTGTTCATTCGTCAACATGGTGCCCTTGCACATATTTTTGTTCACTTTTTTTTCTCTAATCCATTGTAAGCAGTATTTCTCCATGTTTTCTACATTTTCTTCTGGTTCCATATGAACCTGACATTACAGTTTATTATCTTATTTCCATCTTTGCCTCTCTTTCCCCTTCCTTCAGATCCACTCTAGGACTCTGTGAAGTCATAGACTTCGTTTCAAGCCTATCCTTTTCCTCCTTTCCAATCTCTGACCCTCCTGTTGATAACCTCTCTTACCTGATCACACACTAGCCCTGGTTCTTCCGTACAGCAGGGAAGAGGGAGTATAGTTTATAGACTACAGACTGTGGAATCTGGCATTCCTGGGTTCTAATGTGACTCTACTCCTTACTCACTGTGTAACCTTGTACAGGTGGCTTAACCTTATAAGTTTAAATTTCTTCATTTGTGAAATGGAGCTCATAACACAGATTAAATTGTTTTTAAAATATGGATTTAAAAAATCATTTATAAGTTTACAGAAACTAGGAAGCCAAAGGTGACACACACAAGAGAGCTCCATTTGTCATGCAGACTGAGCTCTAGAGTGCAAAATCTACTTCTAGGTGGGAGGCACAGATATAAAGAATTACAGACTTTCAGTTCAATCTCCTCATTTTTTAGATGAGGAAAGTGAAGTGATAAGAGTGGGGTTGTCATACTTCAAGAGAACCTTGGATCAGAGCCTGGGCCTGTCAGAGTGGCAGCCACAGGTGGGTGCTTGTCCATGGGACTCTTGCCCGAGGTGTCTTTCAGTCTTTCCAGGACCTTCCCTCTCTCCTGCTCCAGGCTCATGGCCAGCTTGACCTCAGTGACCCACCTGCAGTTTGAACGTTTGGCTGGCTCCTGTAGTCCTGGATCCTTAGCCCTGTCCATAGCCCTGTACATGATTGCCACCCATGAGGGCTGCAAAACAGTGGACGTCATTTTCCCATTCCACCATCTAATTCTGTCCTTGCCAAGTTACAGCTATACTCCCAAACCTGATCCCCCAGGGTCCCAGATGAATGCAACCACAGAGGACCATGCAGCGTGATCCCTCTTGAAACAGCTAAGGAGAAGGATGTTGGTGTCTGAGACTTGCAAAACTACAGCTCCTGTCCCTGCTGTTTACCTCTGAATACAAGCATCATCTAGACCCAGGGATTTCACTGGCAGAAACCTAGGGGTCCAATAATTCACGCCACAAAGTGTCCCAGCAATAGAGTAATGAAAAGAAAGAGCAGTGGAATCAGACTGATGAGTCTGAACTGGATTCTAACTATTTCTGTCTGGGTGCACACTAAGATTTTTTTAACTCTCTGCCACTCAGTTTTCTAATCTATAAAATGAGAGTAATAGTGCTGACCTCTGAAAGCAGTTGTGAGTGTAATACTGTAAGTGACTAACACAGTTTAGGGTACATGGCACAAACTCAATGAATGGTAGCTCAGATTAGGCCAAGCTGCCTGGCCTTTATTGGAAATTTAGAAGGTGCAGTCAAAAATAAAAGGCCAGAGCCTGGCTCTAGCCTTCTGGATCCCACGGCTACAGACTGCTGCACCTCTGCCAAGCCTCACCTCCACCAGTCTTCACCCAACACAGAGGCCCACAGCTCAGCTGCCCATGGGAACGGCACATAACTTCTCTGATATGGCCCCAGGACTCCCTTGAGGTTCCCAGCCACCTGTCTTACACCTGCCAGAGATGCCTATGTCTCTCCCGACCCATAGTGAACTGATGGGAAGATATGCAGCTAACATTTATTGACTTCCTACGGCTGCATACCACATGCTCTTGGGGGGCAAAGAAGAATAAGATGTGCTTCCCACTCTCTTGAGGGTATATGAGACAGGAGGGGAGATGCACATGTGAAGAGATGTTTCCAGTGTAGGGTTCACAGCAGGTGTGTGGGTGTGAGAGAAAGAAAGAGAGAGAGGCAGACAGAGACACAGAGAGACAGAAAGATAGGAAGAGGGGAAGGCTTCACAGAAGATTAGATGCTTGAGTTAAGCTGAATCTTTAAGAATTTGTTAGTGAGACAAGATATCAGTGGTAGAAGGAGTATTTTAAACTGAGGGAATTCGGGGGAGTAAAATCCATATTGAGTGCTGGGGTGCTATTTAATATGTATTTTTTTCCATGTGCAGTCCAAGGGCCACCTGCAATAAATCAGCTAGTTTAAAATGTAAGTTCCTGAGCAATTCTGACTTGGGGCTGAGACTCTGATCTAGGGCCAGAGGGCTGAGGCACTTGAGGTAATTCTGGTACACACTAAAGATAAGGGCAACTCTGTTAGAACATAAAATCCAAGGCAAAAAAAAAAAATTCTAAGGAAAGGTAGGTGGGAGTTAAGTCAAGAAGTGCCTTTTACATCATGCTAAGGAGCAGGATTTTGTCTTGCAGACCAGTGCTTCTCTCTGTGTGGTCCCAGGATTAGTAGCGGCAACATCACTTGAGCAACTTGCTGGAAATACAAATTTTCAGGCCCAGCAAGCCTAACACAGCTGCTATAGACAGTGGCAACATTGAAAGATTTCAACTACAAGAAGAATATGGTCAGATATGCACTTGAAATAAATTACACAGTCTGCTCAGTAAAGGATACTTTAGAAAAAGCCAGAGTAGGAGGGAGACCACTAAGAAGGTGACCAGGTATAAAGCCAGAGGGCTTTGATGTACAGTTTCCAGAGACTCTACACCCTCGACATTCTACCATACTGGGAAGGCTGGCTTATGCTGCACACGGCAGTTCTCCAAAACAAGGAGAACTAGGGGATGAAGGAAATGCTTTTCCAGGGGGGACCTGTTGTTGAGCTGCAACCAAAGTTTAAGAAACCCCAGGGGAAGGCAAAGATTACTAGGAACACCCCTGCCCAAGCTCATGGTGTCCTCCAACAGATCCCAGGCTGCCGCCCAAATATAAAGAGCTTGGAATCCCAGCCCAGCCATGTCCTTAGCACTGACGCAAATCACCACTGCCTCTCCTTACCCCTGAAGGCCCAGTGCTCCTGTGCCCAGCCTCAGGCCTCTCTGCCACCCCAGGTAGCCCTCAATCAGACCAGTTTTGTGCCCCAGGCCAGAACAATACTCATCTGGTACCTCCACAGGGCTTAAGAAACTGATAGAAAGCTGAACTTGCCCTCATCTCAGAGGATGGCAAGCTCTCAAGCCGACACACACAGACCTCGCTAGCAGGCCTGGGCACTGGACCCCTGCCTCTGGGCCTGAGACTCTATAGCTCACCTGGGTTCTTAAATCTAGCATCTGTACCTCTGGGCTTGATATCCTGAAACCTTAAGGAATCCTTTCCCCAACTGCCTATTCCTGATTCCCCAGAGTACAGCTATGAGGATGCCAGATACCAATACTAAGAAGCCCCAAAAGGATGTCACTCTGTAGGAGTGGCTGCTCACTGTACATCCTGGGAGTTCTGTGGAATTAGGATGGAAATTGCCCTGCCAGTCAGAACCAGGAACGAGAAGAGAGGGCATGGTGACCATCCTATAACTATTTGGGATTTTTAAAAAGTGTTAAATCCCTAGGAACCCAGGTTGACAGTGGCTCTTAACTGTGGGCTGTTTTACACCCAAGTGGACCTTCGACAACAGATATTTGTTGTCTTTGACCTTTGTCTTCAGACATTACTGATGGTTAGAGCTGGGGTAGGGGAGTGGTACTGGCATCTGGTGGGTCAAGATGCCACTAGCCTTCTTACAATGCAGAGGAAAGCCCTCTAAACAAACAATAGCCAGTCCCAAATATCAGTAGTCCTGAGGCTGAGAAACTGCTCCCCAGGCTCACAGGAGTCCTAACTGGCTGCAGATTCTCCTGAGGAGGCAGTTAGAGCACAGATTTAGAATTTCTGTTTTAGATGTCCTGCCTGAGTGCTCAAGAATCCTAGAGCTACGTGCACTCAGAATGCAGGTGGTAAAGATGCCCAGAGAAGCCGAGTGAGGAGGAAGTCCCTGATCCTCCCACGGTGGTCCCTGAATCAGCTAAGTTTCTTTACTCACCTCGTAGCTCTGGTCACCATGAAAGCCCACACCTTGCCTTAGGAGAAACATATACCTGGAGTCAAACTGGGAGTTTTTAGAGCCTCTCAGGATATCCCAGAGAATGTCAGGACAGCTATTCCTAATGGCCTTAGGGAATGATAACCCAGCTACTGAAGCTCTGTCTAAATTTGGCAAAACACCCTTCCTGAGTGCCACCTGGGGAAGGGAAGGAGGAGGCAGGCACCCCCAGGGGAGATGTCCAAGTCACATCTGTGACAGGGAACACTGTCCTGAGATGACCTCTGGCAGGCCTCCTGAACAAGCATTCCAATGGCAGAATTATTGTCTGAGATGGAGGGTGGGCCAATGTGGAAAGTACCCTGCATGCCCAAAGATTCTGGAAGTAGAAATAGACCCAAAGTCCATGTTGAAAAACTATGTGATTCTTGTAAGACTTGTTATAAACCCTAAGCATTGGAAACTCTGCAACTCTGGTCATTTTAAATGGTAGAGTACTATCATTTTTACAGCTTTATTGAAAATGGTCCCTAATTTATCACTTTAGGTATTTTTTTAAGAAAATCAATTGACTGCAAGTGGCCCATTCTTTCAGTTAGGACAAAATTTTTATTTTCCTCAAATTGACTGTATTCTAAAATATGGTCAGGAAATACAAGGCCCAGTTCCCATTTCTCTATGTACTTGGCTCCTTCTCTTTTTTCTACTTACTCCTGTCCAGTATATGTCTTGTTGGGTCATTGGGAGAATTATATAGAGCAAGGTCAGTGCATACAGGGTAGGGCTCGGTTTGTTAGCTGTCACCAGCAACAGTAACTGAGATATCCAGACCCCAGAGTATGAACTCTGGCTCCCCAGGTAAGCCAATGCCTCACTACTTTACTTCTACCTCTGTCATCTCCACCTCCTGGCAACTGAATCTACTTTTGAGTGCACTCTACAGACTTGGGTCCAGTTTTCAGCCATCCTTGATAAAAGTAAGATATACCTCCTTGGCTATCCAAAAAACGAACTAAGATTCGATATGAAGAAGAAGTTCCAACATCAATATACTCTGGAAGAGTCATTCCAGAAGATGACCATCAAAAAACTTCAACAAAGATCCTGGCGCTGTTGCAGTTGTAGCTGCATTCATCCCACTGGTTCCTGGAATTGCCATTGGAATGAAGAGGGAGATATCTAAGCTGGCCTGTGCATACAGTAAAACAACAAATTTGACTGGATCTATACTGTTGGAACTCAACCAAGAATAAGGAGAAGTGCAAGTTGCAGCACTCCAAAATCTTGAGACTACAGACTATCTACTGTTAAAAGAACATATAGGATGTGAACAGTTCCCAGGAATGTGTTGTTTTAATTTGTCTGATTTTTCTCAAACTATTCAAATTCAGTTAGACAATATCCATCATATCATAGATAAGTTTTCACAAATGCTTAGGGTGCCTAACTGGTTTTCTTGGTTTCAGTGGAGATGGCTGGTAATTGTAGGTCTGCCTTGGTTATGTAACTGTACTCCTATTATGTTAATGTGTGTGCACTATTTAATTAGTAGTTTAAAACCTATACATGCTTAAGTTACTCTACAAGAAGATATGTCAAAGAAATAATCAATCTTCCCATGTTTTCTTCTGTCTGCTACTTCTATAGCTTTTCTTCTTCCTTCCTAATTACAACCCTTAAATAGAATTCATGCCTCAGATCAAATTTACCGAGTATCATAATTCTTCCAAGTGGTAAAGATAACTCAAGACAAATGCTGGGCATAAAAGCCACAGGGCATAAATCTGCAAAGAAGTAAAAAGCTAACCTTTTCAAACAATATTGCTTCTCTCTCACTTACCAACTTTACATTTCCCTGTATGGCCCCGGAAGATGACTGGTTAGCCAGAGATGGGTAAGATTCCTCAAGGGAGGAACAACCTAAGACAGGCACAGTCACAAGGGGGGCCATCAGGTGAGAAATTGGGGATCAATAGAGGTGAGGCTTAGAACCTCACCCCCACTGTTTTGAGAGAAATCTTCTGCATCCGTGGATGTTTTGTTGCCCTTGTCTAGCTTGGATCAATACTTAGTCTATAGGCACACACCTGATCATCTACATTTGCTTTCTTACAGCACTAAACTATGTTTTCTACCTTTATCTTGTATCTACCTACCACTTCAGCATTTTATTAATAATAATAATAATAAGGGAGAAATGTGGGATTCACATATAAATCAAGTATAAAATCAAACGAATATTCATATTTGACCTGATTGTTTATAGTTCATAATGCATGATCAAAACCAAAAGTTTCTGTGATGACTGCCCTTGCACTGTTCACCATGTAAGAACTTATTCACTATGTAAGAATTTGTTCGCCATGTAAGAACTTGTTTGTTATGCTTCAGAAGATCGGAGACTGATGAGAATTAGGCTTGGGGTGGATTAATGATTGTGCATTGAGTCCCCTATACAGAATTTTATTGTTGTTAACAACCATTTGATCAATAAATATGAGAGAGAGATGCCCTCTCAAAAAAAAAAAACAATGGAAATATAGATTTCCCTGAAATTTAAAAAGACTACTTTTCTACATATCATATATTTTATGCTTTTGAAAAGATTTGAAAGTAATAAAAAATGCCTGGGAAATTTATTATTATCACCACTACAAAATATTAGTTTATATAGAAAATGTTCACAAAAATAATGTGTGATTTCATATGTAAGAACCTGAGATAAAAGTTTTATAACAGGATATATCCATAAATGATTTATCTGATAAAAAAAAAGTAAGATATACCTCAAGTGTCTTCAGCCACCTTTCAGCAGGACTTGAAGTTAACCCTCTTTTCCTGGATAAAAGGTCTGGTAGCCAAGCCCACTTGTGGAACTCAAACATGCCTTGAAAGTCCCTTACTCTCAGCCAGTCCTGGAGGCCCATGTTCCATGGGTGTCCATGTGGATGCTTTGGTAGTACTGGCACGATGCCCCAGTCATTTGGCCAAAAATCCAAGGAAGGGAAGAAATGACTTTGAGAGCTAGTGGCACTGAAGGATGCAGATATTTTGAACCTCAAGCATAAGATACAGGGTGCTCTCTCCTGTACTTGTCTGCTTTAGGTCCCTCAGTCATTCCTGCCTTCTTTAACACTTTCTATTTAGGGCTGTCATGAGCTTCCTTTCTGAACAAAGTTCCTTTTGTATTCTAGGTCTGGCCCTTTACCCTTTCTGCAAGAAAAAAATGCCCAAGTCTTTCTGGAAATGTAACTAAGATACTGAATATAACAATGCTGCAATTCACTCATTGGGTCCAATTGTGTATTTTATAGAGATGTGACATAAGACATAATAGTGACACATGCCATTAATATTGATATTAGCTAAGATTACTAGTTTATGATAGTGTATAACACTATTGACAACACAAAGATGTTAAAAACAGTTCTCCCATCTTAAGTTTATGACTTCTATTATCATGTTAATCAATACATAGAGTACAAAATATATGGAGAACTTGGTTTTGGGGGAGAAATGAAGTGGAGAGACAGAGAAATTTGAAGGAGGAAATCTAGTTAGAAAAATATAGCCAATAGATGATAAAGGTATGAATCAGGCTTTATAACTTGATACTTGCAATTATCCCTAATGAATATACAGCCAAATCACTAAATATTGTCACCTTTCCAAATCTGCAGATTCCCTGGCATAGAAGAATAAAATTCTTATTTCCCCAGCCCACACTCTCATTAAGGCAAGCTATTTGGGTATTGATCTTAGCACCAAGCTGCCAAACAGGTTGCTTCTCCCCTAGTCTTGGCCGAACCCCACCCCTGCCTGGAGCCCAGAAAGCTTACCTGGACAGGGCAAAGCAAGACACCCTGTCGTGACCTCTCTGGCCACAACCTCTCACCAGGGAGTGGCCACCTGTCTTGAGCAGTATTCAAAACCAGGAACCAAGATGTGGTCTGAGCTCCTTTAAGCTCAAGGATTTGGGCGCTGGGGTGAGTCCCCAGAGAAGAGTCCAGAGAGGAGGATGGAAGGGGGTCGGGCTGCTAGGGGAGGATTCCTCCTCTGCCTCACTGTCAGCCTTCTGGTTCAAGGTAAGGTGGGGCAAGAACAGGGAAGGCTGGAGCCTGGTTCTGAAGGACATCCAGGAACTTTCCTCTGGCACCTGGAGAACATTGGGAGGTGACATGTTGAATATTTCTGCCAGAATGCTTGTGTCTTGATTTCCTTTGATGACAGAAAGATTCCCCTGATGAGCACATAGCTCTTCTCTATTCCTGCCTGCATAGGGACCTGCTAGGCTGTCCCACTGCACAGCTTCTCCAGTTCTACCTCTTCATTCACTTCCAGTGCCCCTCATCCCACTCCCCCTGTCTCTTTCTCCCTTGATACGATATCTGTAAGAAGAGTAGCCACTGATTTAAACACACCCTGAAGAAGGAAGGAAAACACCCAGAGAGGGTGGGAATCAATTAGGTACAAAGGAATGGATACTTTGCTACCATGAGGGAATATTTGTTCCTTAGTATGGGTACATAACTTAAATACTATGGTAAGAGATGGAGATGTAGAGGAGCAGGCAGAGAAAAAGGTCACACAAAGCTGGAATCGGGGCAAAGACTCTTCTTAGGTACCACCCAGATGACTCCCTGGCCATGGCCAAGAGACAACACTCACAGAGGCCTCCCTCTGTGACTGGCACATAGTAAGGTATGGTATGTGCTCGGTGATGTCACCCAAGGATCCCAGTGCTGGAAATAAGTCCCAAGATATCTGCGGACACTGAATCGGAGAAGGGCAAAATAAATGCATAGCACCCATTCAGCATACCTGCTACATGTTTCCCATGTCTATTAGTGCTGTTTTTACTTCTCTAATCTTCCTGACAAGTCAGTTCTTGCCTTCAGAAAACAGAAGTTCCTGAGCACAAGGAAGGGAAATCCATTAGAGCAGATTTCTGAGTGACCTGGACTACAAGTTTTAAGGCAGTGCAGAGCAGTGGCATGAGGGGGACCCAAGAGGCCTCTGATGGGTATGCTATACACCAAATGATGCCTTGAGTGGCTGCCGTTGCACCAAGGCCGAGTTTGCACACAGATTTGGGCAGGTTTTGCATGAGGATGAAACACAGGGAATGAGAATACAGCCTTAACTCAGCTCCCCACATCAGCTTCCACCATGTGCCTGTCAGACCAGCCCATCCTCTCCAGCACTGGCAGGAAGGCTTTGGTGTTGGGGAGTCCTGACCCTGGAAGGAGGGCTCACCTGCTCCTCCCTGGATGTCCCCTGTTTTCTCCCTCTGCAGACAGGCCCCAGCCCCATCAGTAAAGGCCCTCCAGGGTTCCTGCTCCGTACAGAAAGAGGCAACACATTCACCACCAATTGCTCCAGCTTTGGTTGTGCCATGGCCCCTGCTGTCTTCCAAGCACTGTTTGACAGAAAGCCTTCTGTCCAGCCATCAACTACAGCAGCCCCACCCATGTCAGCATCTCCTTCACCCTGTCTGCCATCCTGGACATGCTGAGACCTAGTCCCTACTTTCCACAGCTTCTAATAGGGAACAAGAATCCTCTGCCCTGTCAGCTCAACATGGTCTGGTGGTGAACAATAGGAACTCTTAAGGGGATTTTGTACCAATTAAAGGATTTTCCTATGGGATGGGGAGACATAAAGAATGCTGTAGTAATATTTTTTCAAGAAGGATTAGTGCTTGAGTCCTGTCCTTTTGGAATGTTCCAGAATAAAAAGTGGTGTATATGTCAATTAAAACCTGAATTGTTCCTAGATACAAGGGGAGACAGGTAAGAAAAAGACAATCCAGCATCTAGAACTATGCCTAACCCATGGCCAAGTCTTTTTGTACTAACAATCCTGGGTGATAATTTCTTCATCAGGGTGCACAGCTCCAGCTTCTGACATCATTCCTGTGGATGAATTTGGTGAGGCAGAGTCATCTATTCCCTTCCCACTTCCATTTATAAGTTCAGATTTGAGGAGTGACTTAAAGGGTTTCTGGTTCAAACTTCCACCCAATGTACAAACCTCTCTGGGGTTGAATAATTTCATCTAGAACTGGACCAGCCTTGGGACACAAATCTCTCTTGGCAGCTTAGGAAGGTAGAAATGGCGACCCAAGAATATGCCCAAGTGGTTGGAGGCCCGAATATCCGTGTGTTCCTGGGTCCATTGGTTTTAGGTGATGTTAAGGTCTGCCTGGAAAATAACGTCACTAAGGGGTACTGTGCCAGTGACACCTTGCTAGGTAAAGAAGGGAAGATAGGCTGTGGCTATTAGAGACACAAGTGGGAGTAAGAGGACCAGTATTTAAAGAAGAAGGGAGGGCAGGGGAGGCTGCCTGGACAAGCTCCACCATTCCCTGCCTGTTCCCCACTGTCCTGGCTGCAGATGTGGGACAATCCTTCCATCATCTGGCATTCAGGCGAGTGTATAAGCATCAGTAAACTCACTGTATCAGCTGAGAACCTGTGGCTCCCAGACAGCATTATGGAATCGTGCATGTCTGGGCTAGGCAAAGCCAGCACGAAGCCCATCTGCAAAGAACTGCCTAAGGTCAGCACAGGGACACTGTCTCAGCTAATTGACACAAAACACTATGAAAGGTAAACAGATAAGACAGAGTGACAGTAGAGAAAGAACCCACAGGAGAGCACAGTAGGGAATGACCTGGGAAGGAAGGAAAATGGCCTTTCTAAGGGCACCTGGATTCCCCACATCCCCTCTTACAAGCAGCGTGGATGGAGGCACCTCCTACCTTGGGCTCATGTCAGCAGTGAAGATCAAATCAACTACCATAGGCCCAGGCGGATGACCAGCATCTGTAACCTGGACATCTTCTGCTTCCCTTTCGACCAACTGCACCTTCACCTTCAGTTCCTTCTGCACAAGTGAGCAAGACAGCTTTGGTAGCTATTTAAGATTCAGGGGAAGATATTTAAGTGGTGTAGGTATTATTAGGGGAGGTTTTAGATCAGTATTTCTCAACTCTGGCTACCCATTAAAGCTTTCTAAAAATTCCAATAATGATGCATCACCCCCAGAAATTCCAATTTAATGTTCCAGGTGAAGCCCAGTTACTGTTACTTTTGTCTTCAAGTGATGCTAATGTGTGGGCAGGTTAAGAACTACTGCTTTAATTCCCCAAGAAAGCTAAAATTTTTTAAAAGACTGTTGCTTTAGAACATGGGTTGTGCTTGTGACACATGAGACCAACCTGACACTGAGCAGCTGCGCCTCCATAATTTTTAGCTTAAACCTTTTAACTTTAGTAACTAAGCACACCAAACCAGCAGAGCAATGTAACTGAATGGCACCAGGTGTCATGTGGTATATTTGGGTAAGTTAATCATTATAATGGGCAAGAATGTAATTACAAAATCGTCAAGCCATTCAAATGTGATTACAGTAAAACAACATCATACAACTGGGGAATCTAGATGGAAAATAGGAATGAAAAGTTCTTGACTCTCGTTTGAGTCACATCCAATATTCCCATAACAACTTAAACTCACTCTTGTTTTCAACAACAAAAAAATCAATGCTGCAGCGCACATTATAAATTGCTGGTCCTGTAACCCACTTCTGAGAAAACCTGGATGCTCTGCTTTAAAAGGACAGAGAAGAAAATTCATTGAAGAAGCTCTGTGGGGGAGGAGTCTGATCTGGGGGGCAAGAGACTTGGGAGCGCTTCCAGACTGAGCTGACCCAGACTCCCTTGCAGAGGACAGCATGCTCCTGGGCATTCCCCTCTTCACCCTAGACAGAGGACATCTGTCTGGGAGACAACAGACATGTCTCACAGCTCAGACCCAGGGAAAGTGGGAGCTCCTGGGCATCAGCAAGGCCACTGTGGGGAAAGCTGTGGTTCCTATGGCCAGGAACCTCACCTGAACCTAAGCTACTTGATGATGTAACTGGCCAGCTGCTAGGCTACTGCTTCCACACCCGTGGGCAATAAGCTATTATTGACTGAGTCACTACATAAAGAGCTCTGCCCCGTGCTCTTGGCAAAGGCAGAGATGGAGGAGGATTACAGACCTGCAGACTGTTGGATACAGATATAATTCTAGTGCTCAACCTATCACCAGGAGAACAAGTCAGGTAATAAACCCTTTCACCCCAAGAACGTTTCATTGTCATTCCTCGGTCTCACTGAATCCATAGAGAACTTGCCCGGGACTGAAACCCACTGGCAAGACACCACCCTGAAGATGTTGGTGGGCAGCATCCTACATGACCAGATCTGTTCTACGTAAGACCAGCGGTCCCTGTTTGACTTCTGATCCCAGTTTCTGTGATTTTCCTTTTGATCTAAAGCACTTTGAGGTGGAAAAAGAAGCTCCAGGGGCCAAAGCTCCTGTTCTCTGCTCCACCCTCTACCCTAACTGCCCCGAAGGAGAATACCCAGGGCCTCCCCACTCCCCACATTCCCCTGCCCCCTGCAGAGAGGAGAAGCTGGGCTGTTACCAGCATGTCTGTTCAGAATGGGGCAGACCCTGTGCTAGGGCCCAAAGGGCTCTATTTGCCCCTGAAAGTCGATAATCATTGCTTTCCCAGCAGGTTGGACACAAATGAAAATTAGAGAACAAATTGGGGGTACTTCTGTAGAGGCAGTTAGATGTATGAGTGTCTTGCCACTGGATTTCAGGCCCAGGCAAGTTCACTATGGATTCAGTGTGACCAAAGAAAGGACAGTAGAACATTCTTGGGTTCAAAGGGTTATACCCAACTTTTTTCCACACTAGAATCCCGTTCACTCAGAGCAAGTCTGCATGCAGCAAGCCAGTCTCTGGCTCTGGGCCTCTCTGCCTGCACAGCCATCCCAGTCTCTGTCCTCGGTGTGGCCACCACTCCAGCCTCTGCTCTCCTGCAGCCTTGCAGCCGTGCCACCACGTCACCCAGGACATTGGGCAGGGCTCTTTGTATAGAGTCAATAGCGATGTATTTCCCACACATGTGTAGTGAGCTACCCAACCAGGGCCAGGTGAGAATCCTGGCCACAGGAACCTTCACTTTATCCACAATGAGTTACCTAACAGGATCATCCCACAGCCAGCCCAACAGCACATCAGCAAAAATCAGATAATAAACTACACAATTTGAACCCTCTGCCATCAGTTTATTTTCCACATTCTCCACGCCCTCTCCTCCCTCCAGGTGGCCATCAGGTGCACGCCCAGCCTCTACATCATAAACCTTCTGGTGCCCAGTAGTTTTCTGGTTGCCATTGACACCCTCAGCTTCTACCTGCCAGCAGAAAGCAAGAACCGGGCCCCATTCAAGACGACACTTCTGCTGGGCTACAATAGTCTTCCTGCTCACAGTGAATGACTTACTCCCAGCCACTGGCACACCCCTCATCAGTATTGACTTTCCCTCAGTCCTGAGAATAAAAGCAAGGTTGGGGGTGGGGTGGGGAGAGGGACCAGTGGAACCAGGTCAGAGAGAACAGGGTCCTGGCAAAGAGCCCTCTGGGAACAACAGAAACAAGTCCCAGGGGGTGCCTCTGGCCCTCACACAGGCCCACCTTCTCTCCAGGTGTCTACTTCGCCCAGTGCCTGTCGCTGATGGTGTCAGCCTGCTGGAGACCATCTTCATCACCTACCTGCTGCACCTGGCCACCACCCAGCCCCCCTCCCATGCCCTGGTGGCTCCATTCCCTGCTTCTCCACTGCACCAGCCCAGGAAAATGCTGCCCCCTTGGGCCCCAGAAGGGAAGTAAGGGCCTGAGCCTCACCCCACCCACCTGCCTTGTAAGGGAGTCTGCACCGCCCACACTTTCTCTTCCAACACCTCCTCCTTCCTGTCCCCTCTTCTCCCCGGGTGACCTTCCCAGCCCATGGCTGAGACTCTGTCTCTCCATAGGTGTGAAGCAGCCCTTCAAGTTGTGGGCAAGGTGCCAGGGCCCAGAGAGGCAGAGCTCAGTGGATGCCCTGGGTCAGGAAGGGCCCAGCAGGAAGACAAGGCTAAGAAGCAGCATCTGGTTGGCCTGTGGGTGCAGTTCAGCCACATGATGGACACCCTGCTCTTCTGCCTCTACCTGCTCTTCCTGGCCACCTCCATTATCACGGTCATTGTCCTCTGAAACACCGAGGCAGACCTCCACAGCCACCGCTCCCTGCAAACCACAGCTTGGAGTTTCTCCTGGTGTTAGAGCCAGCCAGACCCAGGCCTCTTTCCCAATCTCAGCCACATACCCCCAGTGATACCATGTTCCCTCCTATAGTCCCAGAAGTCCAACACAGCCTACTGAGCAGGCTCAGTACAGCCCAAATAAGTCCCTGACTTTTCATATGTCATGGTTGTCATTCCTGCACACTTTCAGGGTTCCTTAGCCACACCTAACTTCTGACTCCCTTAGCAATGGAGGTCAGGGTCAGTGGAATCTCTACTTGATTGATTATCCCAGTAAACAACTTTCTGAGAAGCACTGGCTCTCAGCAGTCTCACTATTTATTAGAAAGCCACAAACACTGGGGTGGAGAGTCCTGTGGCAGAAGCTTCAATACTTCACCCTGCACTGATTTGATTTTAATCTGTAATCTGATTTGATTTTAAGTCTTTCAGAAAAGTTCAGAATTTTAAGATATTGAAAAATGTCTAGTTTCATTTGTAATTACTATAAAATATTTACAGTTGCAAAATGTACCCTTCATCAACCATTTCCATTTCATTTTCCTGTATCTCTCATATTCCTGAAATTGCTTTTTGAAATAGTAATATATTGTTTTATTTTAATTCTGATAAGTTTCTCTGACTTCACAAAATCAAACAGAGAGGGCTTTCTAAATATACAGGCTTGGAGGAGGGCCAACAAAACTAGTCAAGGAGCTCAACGAAGGGGCTCAGGTTAAATAAACCACCATACAGCTGCACAATGGAATGCTATGGGGTAGGCAGCCATTGAAAGCGAGTATGTAGAACTATGTTAATACCATGGGAATAGGTCTATGATATATAAAGGGGAGAATACAAGTAACAAAACAGTATGTATACACATTTTTTTTGTAAAAAAAAGAAAGAAAGAGAGAAGGAAATAGAAAACTAGAGCACTTGATAGAAATACAGAGAAAAAGGTGTGGATGGCTAGACACCAAAACATAGGCAAACTTTGTCCTGGATAATGGGATTATGAGTGATTGCTGTTTTTTTATACCCTTTTCTGTTTTCTTAATTGTTTTCAATGAACATGTATTATTTTTACTATTTAAAAAATTCCTACTTAAAAAAAGAGTTCTCTGGTTCACTGTCCTTTACACCATCATTGGCAGATACCAACCTGAGGATTCTAACAGCTAGCTGGGTGCAAGGACCTAGGAGAGACATAAATTAAAAAGGAAGTAACACCAAAGACAAATTTCTGAATTATACCTCAATTAAGTGACTCTATTTCATAGATTTATTTACATTTCTGTCTCCCCTAAGAAAGTGTGCTTTCTTAACGGTCAGGTACATCCTTAATGGTCATGTCTCATCCATTTTCATAGATTAGCAGGAGGCACCATGCCTGACACATCATGAGTGCTTAACAAAGACTTGCTGAAGGATTAAATAGACAAATGAGTGCCAGCCAACAAAGAATCAGTATTTTACTTCCTCTAAGTATAATCCCTCTATCCCATCCTGTTATATTTCTTTTTATTTTCCATATCTAATGTGGAAAATTAGCAGCCCATTTTTACGTGTCAAATGAATTATCTCTGTGTTCTTAGAGACATTACTTACATGCTGGCAAAGGCATTTCTGCTTGTAGATTCTCTTATGTTTCCTTCTTTCCATTACTTGGAACATATTTCTCACTCAGAAACTTATCCTTGACTTTTGCCAGTAACTTAATGAAGAGTGTTTACCACATCCTTGAGTAATTTTAAATTTCTTCAGATCACCTTTGCATCATTTCTTTTTCCTTCCCCATCTCTGCTTTTATATTTCTCTAGATGCCATTCTGCAACTTTCTTCCATTTCGTATATATGTGACTTCAGGCTTTCTGTGCCAAACTATTGTAGTTACAATGACCTTTGTGACAGAACATTCTGTTTGTCCTGTTCATATGTTAGGGTTGAGGTGAACCTTGTGGTCTAATACATGACTTGACAATGAAGCAGAACACTTTAAGCTAGTACTAGCCTAGACGTGTCGGCAGGAATGTTATTTCACAACGTGGGAGTGGGTGCTTCTGGTTTCTAATGTCCTTTTCCCATTTAAACTGAATTGCTTCTGCGTTCTTAGAGACGTTACTTATAAGCTTGCAAAGCAATAGTAACTTTGTTTCCATTTCCTCCACTTCCTCTTATTAAACTTTTGTTAAGTATACACATTGGAACTGAATGAATCTTCTAAAAACCAGAGCCCTGGCCCTGTATATACCTCTTTCCTCTAATGTTTGATTATGTTTCTATCTTGCTGGGTTATCATCTTTACAAATGGCCCACTCTCTTCTTCTCTCCTTTCATTAGCAGTATCCAGGGGTATCCTCACAACTTCTCACATCTCAGTGTTTATCTTCTTATTCTTTAAACAATCTTGAGAATTTCTCCCTACTTATTCTTTGGTGCCCCATATGTCTGATTAATCTTACTGTATGTTTTGTCTTTGATTCATTCTGCCTTCTGGAAATCTAGAATGTCTACAGACAGTACAATATTTCAAACTTATCCTCTCTCTTCTTTTACCTGCTTCTGAAAACCAAGTTCGTACAGCTACTCTTTGAACATCATTTTCTCTCACCTTCCTGTTACTCCTCTTATATTGATCTTATGCCTTCTGTTTACCAACATCTTTCAGAATTGTTTCTCCTTTATACTAGCTCTTTTGAAAACCTCCCATCCATAACTGGCATTGAAGACAATTAGTCTATATCATCATACTTAATAATTCAGAGTTGATACCACTGATATTGATTATTCCACCTACATAGGATAGTTATAGAAATCTATACAAAATTTTTTTGATTGATGTATGGATGATATACCATATTATATATGGGTTTCAAGTATGCAATGTAGTGATTCGACAGTTATATACATTATTAAATGCTCGCCCCAACTAGTGTAGTTACTGTCTGTCAACATAAAAATATGTTACAGAACTATTGACTATATTCTTTATGGTGTACTTTCATTCCTGTGATTAATTTATGTTATGATTAGGTTTTGTGCCTCTTTATCCCCTTTACCTATTTCACCCACCTACTTCAACCCCTTCCCCATGGAAACCACTGGTCACTTCTTAGTGTCTGAGTCTTTTGCTGTTTTGTTCATTTTGTTTTGCTTTGTTTTTAGATTCCACAAATAAGTGAAATCATATGGTGTTTGTCTTTCCCCACCTACCTTATTTCACTTAGTGTAATACCCTCTATGTCCACCCATGCTGTCGCAAATGGTAGGATTTATTTCTTTTTTATGGCTGAATAATATTCCATTGTTTACATGTACCACATTTTCTTTATCCATTCATCTATTGGCAGACACTTTGGTTGCTTCCACATCTTGACTGTTACAAAAATGTGGCAACAGACATAAGGGTACATATATCTTTTTGAACCAGAGATTTTATTTTCTTTGGGTAAATTCCTAGAAGTGGAATTACTGGGTTATATGGCACTTCTACTTTTAGCTTTTTGAGAATCCTCCATACTGCTTTCCATAGCAGTAAGCAGAATTTTTTTAAATACATCATGAGGATGGTCTATAACACAGATGGTAACCCGTGTCATAGAACCACAGAAAGATTTGGAGCTTCTTACTAAGCAAGCATGAATATTTATAAAGACACAATTTAGCAGACAGAAGATAAATGCAATTAGGAAATGAGTCATTCCTCAAGATTCTTCCCTTCAGGGTAATTCAGTAATTCAGCCACGTTACCCAAAGCCAACATTTTCCATGCCCAGGTCTCCCTTGCACCCTAGGTATCTGCCGCCTCCCCCCTTTCTGACTGAATCTTCACTAGACACCAAAGGAGCAATAGTTCTATCTGCTTGTCTAGTTCCTACTTCTGGAAAAAATTAAGCCACATCTCTTGCCTAGTTCCTCATACTTGCTGAGGAAATATTTGCTTAGATACCTAGTTTCAGGGATCTTAGGTTCACAAACTACTTTCTTTTCACTCTTCTCTGTCTTACACTTGGATTATGTCTTTCATGATTACTTGAGCCAATCCAAGATATTTACTCATCCAAAGTAGTTTCTTACTTCAATATTCAGTAATTCTTAGCAACATCTTGAATCACTAACTCAGGCTTTTAACATATTGAGTGCAACACAGCTGGCACACCAAACCCTATGTGATGAAAAAGATTTTGTTCCTTCACTTAATTTTTTGAATCAAAGTCTTTATTGCAATATAATGTGCATATAGGAAAGTGTAATAAATCATATGTGCACCATGCAATTAATTATTAAAATTGACCACACTTGAATAACCACTGTCCAGGTGGAGAAACAGACCAACTCCTAGGAAAACTCTCTTGGGGACCCTTCCATTCATTCTTTCACTCTTTCCAAAGGTAATTACTAGCCTGACTTCTGGATTCATTTAGTTTTACAAATTATTGAAGTGATGAATTCCTTTGGCTTTTGTTTGGAAAATTCTTTATGTCTTCTTCAGTTCTGAAGGACAACTTTTCTAGGAAGAGTATTCTTGGTTTGCGGTGTTTTTTTTCTTTCAGCACTTTGAATGTATCATCCTAGTCTCTTCTGGTCTGCAAAGTCTCTGCTAAAAAATCTGAAGCCCTGCTGCTCTCAGAGTTGGAGGTTTTGCAGGCCCGACCCTCAGGTGGGAGTCTGAAAAGTTGGAAAGCTAGACATGTGCTCCACACCTTTCGTTGTTCAGGGAGAATCTGGGAATTAAGGTGCTCTCTTGATTATATGCTGGAATGCCAGGGGTGAATCTTAAGGTGACAGGGATATTTTCCTATTTTCCTGATGTGTAGGCATTACTCAGTTGGTTTCTGGATTTCTCTCAGAGGAAATTGCTGTGTGTGCATCTGGGAGGAAGGAAGTATAGGAGACACCTATGTCACCATCTTGGTCTCTCCACTAAATTTGTATGTTTTTAGTTTTTAAAAAGCATTGTTTAATTCACAAGAAAGAACAAGGAGTTTTGTTTGTTTCTGTGCTTTTGTAGAAATTGATAAGCTGATTCTAAATATATACAGAATTTTAAATGAATGATAGTTTTTTAAAAGAAGAACAAATGTGGGGGAATTATAATACATGATTTTAAGTCTTACCATAAAGGTACAATAAGTGAGACAATATAAGGATAAACATAGATCAATGAAACAGAATAGAGGATCCAGAAACAGACCAATGCATTTATAGTCAATTGATTTTTGACATGGGGCCAAGATAATCCAATGGAGAAAGAACAGTCTTAACAAATGATGCTATGTATCTAGATATATATGTGGAATACATATATACCTGTACTTATATATATATATATATATATGAGTATATACCCTTATATATATGCACAAATTTATTCAAAATTTACCCTAGGCATAAATATGAAAGTCAAAACTATTAAACTTCTGGGGGAAAATATAGCAAAACTTACTGCAACATTGTGGTAGGCAAAGATTTTGTAGATTAAAGAAGGGACTACAAAAATAACCAGGTGTATTAAAAGAGGCAAATGTAATTTCTGAAAATTAAAACTATGATTATTGGAATTTTTAAAAAATGTCAGCAGATGGGTTAAAGTAAATAGATACAGATAAAAGGGGATTGGTAGCCTAGAAGACAAGACTGTAAAAGCTACACAGAAAGTAACAAAGAGATGGAAAATATATTAAGAGATTAAGAGGTATGAATTAGAAGACTGAATATGAGTCTGATGGTAGTTGCCTAAAGAAAAGAAAGAATGAGGAAGAGGAAATATTGGAGAGATACTGGATGAGAATTTTCTAGAACTGTTAAATACATGAATACACACATACTGCAAGTACTTTGGATACTGTATTACTTTGTTAGTATTACAATAGCAGAATATCACAGACTGGGTGACTTAAACACAGAAATTTATTTCTCACAATTCTAGAGGCTCTTAGAAGTCCAAGATCAAGGTGCCAGCAGGTTTGGTTTCTTCTGAGTCCTCTCTCCTTGGCTCACAGATGGCCATCTTCTCACTGTGTGCTCACATGGTCATCGTGTGGCTCTGCTCTTCTGTTATAAAGACACCAGTTGTATTGGGTTAGGGTCCCTCCTAAATACCCCATTTTAACTTAATTACCTCTTTAAGGCCCTATCTCCAAATATAGTCACATTCTAAGTTAGCGCTTGAATGTGGAGGTTAGCACTTGAACATTTAAATTTTGAAGAGACAGTTCAGTCCATTAAGATAACAATCAGAATAAATAAAAAGAAATTCACACCAATTCATATGAAAATTCAGAAAAGTAAAGACAAGGTCAAGTGCCAGTCTCAATTTCCAGTTTAATAGAACCACAGCTCTATTCCCTGGTGGAAGAAGATTTCTCTATTGGGAACTAAGAATTCTAGAACAGCAGAGCTGAAGGTTGGAGGAATGGAAAGCAAACATTTGTTAGTGGCTTACTAGGGATAATAGGGAAAGGAAGCTTTCCCAGTTCCCTCCCTTGATTCGCAGCCCCTTGAATCCTGCCTATAGGGTCAATGGCACCACGTATTGATCACTAACTTAGAGCATACATTGTATCTTGGAATAACACCCACCCCCACAAGATGTTGTCACCAAGCTGCCATCATGACTAAGTCTGAAAAAGACCATTCTGTTGTTCTATCAGGCTTGCTGCTTCAGATTAATGGGGTATATGATAAGACCAGGGCATCATATGAGCATGAACCTAATGCCATACTTCATTTGCTATAAACTGTGCTCTTTGGTTAAGGGCAAGGCTTTGTGAATTCATGATGGAATAAGTCATTCCATAAGCACACAGAAAATAGTTTTAGTGGAAGCACTGAGGGCAGAGAAGATAAATCATATTCATAATGAGTCTCTATTCTTGTGAGAAAATGCTCTGCCCCTTCTGCAATGAAACTGATCCTGTGTAATAAAACTGCCACTGAGTAGCTAGCTGATACTGTCTGGGAAATGATGCCATATTGGAGGCTCAATGTTTGTTTCTGCTCTTAGTAGATTGGACTCTCAGCAGTTTCTGTAATGAGATAGACCTTGTGTGTCAGCATTCACTTTATGTGGCTCATACAAAGCCTCAATTTCTCTCACCATGGACACTCTGCTTTATGATCCCATTGAGCAAGGGCAGCAGCAGCTCGGAGAAGACTGACATCCATTCACAGGACAAGTCATCTTATCAACTTGATCATTAAAATCCTCTTCTGCTGAGGTTGCTCAGGACAAAAATATCTTCACATTCTATGCCTATTTGAAGAGGTCTACTAGACCTTGTCACCAATTTCCAGTTGTGTTTTTTTCCATGTTCCCTGAACATCCAGTTAAACCACTATGCACTGCATGTGAATTATAATTATATAACTTTGTACCTCCAGCCATATCGCCTTCCAGGCATTGGAAGTTCTGCCCCCAAGAGGTTTTTCCTTCACTTCTCTCCTTCAGAGCCATCCTAGAGTGAGGCTGGTATTCTATAGCTTTATCCTTTAGGGGAGTGTCAGTGTATTGTACAGAACCATGTGTAAACTACACCCAGACTGTTCTTTCTTGGTCAACTTATCATAGGGAACTTCCCATGAGGCAACCGGTGCATGTTGAGAGGGAAGACAATGTAGCAAGAGAACAGGCCCTGGCCATCTGGACGGCTTGCTCATCTGGGTCACAGTCTACCACAGCATGCATTGTAAAATTCTGAGGATAGCCACTAAAACAGAGTACATGATATCCTGATCAGTAAGGAAGGGAACATGAGATAAGGAAAGAAAATCCTAAATGAAACCAAAAAAGGGAAGAAAGGAGGCACAAAGGAGACAAAGTGTGAAAAAAGAGGGCAGAAATAAATCCAAATATATTAGTAATCAAAATAAATGTAAACAGATGAAACTCAACATTTCAGTTAGTATTTGTAAAATTGGATTTTAAAAAGACACACCTGAAATAAAAAGACACAAAAAAGCTAAAGGTAATAGGAAAAGATGTGTGAGGCAAATAGTAATCAAAAGCAAGCTGGAATGCAATGTTTCCTCACAAGAAAAAAAATTTTGTGACTATGTATGGTGACAATGTGGGCTAGACTAACTGTGGGGATCATTACTCAATGTGTACAAACAGTGAGTCATCATGTACATCTGAAACTAATATGTTATATGTCAATTATACCTCAGTGTTAAAAATGCAATCTGTAATGGTTCTATCAATATCAGACAAAATAGTCATTAAGACAAAAACAGGATAAAGAGAATCTCTGTATCATGATAAAAATGTTTAATCATTTGGAGGATATAAGCATTATAAACTTAAATACATCTAATAAAGTAGCCTCAAAATAAAGCAAAAATTGAAAAAATTATGAAGAGAAAGTGTTAGAGTCACCATTTTAATGGGTGATTTCAACACATCTCAGTGTGTGCTAACACATTAGTGACAAGGCAATAGACTTCAACCACACAGTTAAATTAGATTTCATGAGAATATACAGAAGTCTACCCTCAACAGTTGGAGAATACACATTCTTTGCAAGCACATATGGAATATTTACAAAAATTAACTGGGATATAAAGCAAGTCCTCAAGTTTAGTAGCAATCAGACTATGTTCTCTGAATTTATTATTATTATCATTATTATTTACAACCACTTATATAGTGCTGAATATGTACCAGCACTGTTCTAAGAATTTTATTATCACCTCATTTAATTTTATAGCAACACTATGAGATAGGAGCTAATATTATCATGCTTTTTATAGGTGAAGAAATGGAGGCAAAGAGGTTAAGTAACTTAATTTAAGACAAAGATCATACAGCTCGTAAATGGTGAGCCTATGAGTCACAATGAGGGATTCTGGCTTTAAAGTTCATATTCAACAACTTTTCTGTGCTTCCTCTTTACTCACAATTAAACTAGAAACAAATAACCAAAAAACTACCCTCTTTCATGTTTTTACACTAAAAGATATATTTCTACACAACTCAGATAAAAAATAAATGATAGCTGAGTTTTTAAAATCCTTTTATTTGAAACTAGTACATATCAAAATGTGTGTGTTATAAATATTTCAAAGGAAATGCATGGCTTTAAATAAATATATAAAAAAGAAGAAAGGATGATAAAATTCCAGGAGACATAAAAGTAATGTGTAAGAACAGGTCCGTGGTCACCTGGGTCACAGTGAGGTGGGGGAAAGGCAGGGGAAGGGATTATAATGGCACAAGGAAAATTTTGGAGGATAATGGGTAAGCTCATTATCTTCATTGTGATGATGGTTTCGCAGGTGTATACATATATTGAAATTTGTCAAAGTATAGTCCTTAAACAATTCATTCTTGGTGAAATGTAACTCAATGAAACTGTTTTTAAAAATGTGTCAATGGGGAAAAAATAAAAGTTACTTTGGGGTGTAAAGTGAAAAGTAAAGTCCTTCTGCTTTCTCCTCCTACAACTAGAAATGCCTTTGAAGTCTTCCTTGAGGGCTTCCCAAGCATACCCATCTAACCTTCCCCCCAAGTATGTAATAATTGTCGAGGATTTTGTGTTTATTATTCTCTTGCTTTCTGTTGTAGTTTTTCCACATATGCATATATTTTACACAATGTATTGTTTAAACATGTATACTTTAGAATACACATACATATGTTATACAATATACAATATCATAGTGTGTATATATATATATATATATATATACTTCAACTTGTTTTTATCATCCAACATTATGCTCTTGAGATTTAACTGTGTTGCTAGGTAAAGAATTCAGCTCTTTGCTACATAGTATTCATTACATAATTATTCACACTAATACTGTAGCCAACTAGTCACAGGTGGCTATTGAGCACTTGACATGTGGCTATTGTGACTGGGGAACTGAATTTTTTATTTTAGGTAATTTAAATTTTAATAGTTACATGTGACTGGGGTAGTGGAGAGGGGCAGGAGATTGAGTTAATAATGGATCAGGCCTACATGATGAAGCCACTCTAAGAGAATCTGTTAACTATAGAGTTCAGAGAGCTTCCAGGTTGGTGAATACATCTATGTGCCAGATGGGTGGCATACCCCAACTCCATGGGGACAGAGAAGCTCCTGCACTCTGGACCCTCCAGACCTCATCTAGCCTACCTTTTCACCTGGCTGTTCATCTGTATCCTTTATGATATCCTTTTCATATGAAAGCTGCTCTACAGCCAGTTCCAGAAAGAGGCCATGTTGGGGCATGGACACCTGGACCCATCCCTCGAGCTCCCTTCAGTCCTCACATCACCAGCTCTCCACTTTCTCTTCACCCCCAGGTGGCCATCAGGCGCAGGCCCCAGCTCTATGTTACAAATCTTCTGGTGCCCAGTGGCTTTCTGGTTGCCATTGACCCCCTCAGCTTCTACCTGCCAGTGGAAAACGAGAACCGTGCCCCATTCAAGATAACCCTTCTGCTGGGCTATAGTGTCTTCCTCCTCATGTTGGATAAACTACTCATGGCCACTGGCACCCCCTTCATCAGTATGCCCACAGGCTCACAGTTGGAAAATGTAAAAGGGGGGCAGGGTAGGTAGGAGAACATGCTAAACTTGCTGAGGCAAATGGGGAAAGCAGTCACCTGAGAAAGGGCTCTCAGTGTGAAACAGAAAAGAGGGCTGGTGGCACTTCTAGACCTGGCTTACTCAGCCAGTGTCTTACCCCACCTGAGGTGTCTATTTGGCCCTGTGCCTGTCACTGATGGTGGTCAGCCTGCTGGAGACCCACTCTTGCTATAACCATATAATCATCCTACAACAATCACTAACCCTAACCCTATCCATAAGTCTAGCCCCTAAACCCTCACCCTCACCTTTACACACATGGAATCATACTGTTAACATACCTATGACACTAACCCTCAGCCTAAACCCAAATCCAAACTCTATCCCACACCATCACTTCATCATAAACCTAACCAACACCTAACCTTAACCCTAACCTTACCTGTACCTCCACCCCCTCACCTCAACCTTATCATCACCAAAACCTCACCATAACCCTCACATTAAACCCAGATGATAATTATAACTATAACCCTATATTCCCCATACACCTAACCCAAGACCTAATCCTAACCCTAACCCTGGTCCCTCACACTAAGCCCTCACCCTCATACTCACCGCCACCTACACCTAACCATAACCCAAATCCAAAACATAACTCGAAACCTCATACTGAAAACAAACCCTAACTCTAACTGTAACCCTATCCTTACCCTACACTGAACACTAAACCTAACCCTAACCCTAACCCTGACCCCTCAACCAAAGGAAACACCCTCATCATCACCTTCACCCACACCTAAGCATAACCCAAAACCTAAACCTAACCCAGACCCCAACAATGACCCCTCAACCTCTTGCTGTAACCATATCCTCACCTAAAGATAATCCTAACCCTAACCCTAACTCTAGCCCCTAACCCTCCCCCTCACCTTCATCCACATGGAACCATAACCATTAACCTCATTCTCACATGATCCCTCAGCCTAAACACAA